>NW_008239539.1:1088767-1096045 GCF_000691975.1 Corvus brachyrhynchos
GCAGGAATTGCTGATCCTGCCCTGGCTGCTCCCAGTGTTGGTCCTTCTGCCGTGGCTCCCCCTATTTCCTGTGGTTGGGAGATGCCCTTTCCTCAGTGAAATGGGCACTTTCCACCCCAAACACGACCCTGCAGCCCACCTGTGATGCCGAGAGTGGCTCATCCACACACCTTCTCTGTTTGTCTCAGTCTCCAGAGCAACTCCATCAGCAGTGCAGGGGTCACAGCGCTGACAGTGGCTCTCTGCTCCAACAAGGGACTCCTCAGCCTCAAGTAAGTGACAGTCCCTCCAGCCACCCTGGCCAAAAGCTGCTGCTGGGACCTGGGAGCCTTTCAGCAGCCTGGGCTTGTGCCTGGTTGTTTCCACAAGTGCTCTGAGATGCTGAAAGAAGCTTTGGTCCCTCCTCCAGCTGTGAGGATCTTCTCTCCATCTTTAGCTTTTTCCCTTTGGGACAATATTCATTCAGCCATGTCTTGGAATGAAAGGATGGCAGCAGGGATGGCAGGCTGGCAAAAAGCCCTGATGGGCCACCAGTGCCCACAGGAAACACAGGGAGTGGAGCTGCACGGAACGGAGCAGCAGAAGCTGGTGGGGGTGGTCTCAGAAAAACTGCTCTCCTCAATGGATGGCCTCAGCCCCAGAGCAGGGGGCAAAGGGGGCACTGGGGGAGCAGCTGATCCAGCGCTGCCTTGGCTGCTCCTCCCCAGCCCCGTGTCCTTCCCCAGCCTCCGAGAGAACTCCATCAGCAAGGAGGGGGGCCCTGCCATTGCCCGTGCCCTGCGGAGCAACAGCACCCTCAGGAAGCTGGAGTAAGTCCCATGGGCCCCAGGAGGGCACCCGGACCACCCTGTGGTGTCCCTGGCATTGTCCTCAACTTTTCATGTGTGACTCGAGTCCTCTGTCCCTGCAGCCTGGCGGCCAACCTGCTGTACGATGACGGGGGCAAGGCCATCGCTGCGGCCATCAAAGAGAACCGGGCACTCACATCCCTCCAGTGAGATTCCCCCTGGGCCTGGCTGGGTTTGGACCCCCTTGCATGGACACGGGCAGGGACACTGCTCCTGGCCCTCAGCCCCTCCAGGCTGTGACAGTGGCACTCCTGGCTCACCCTCCATGGGAGGTGTGCTGTGACATCCTGGATGGACCCACGGGGTCTTGTGCATCCCTGGATGGTGCAGATGGGTGTGGAGCCTGGATGGATCAGGGCAGGCTCACAGCCTGAGGCTTCCCCTGCCATTTTCTCCTGTTTGCAGCTTACAGTGGAACTTCATCCAGGCCAAAGCAGCCACGGCCCTGGCACAAGCACTACAGTCCAACAGCAGCCTGGCCAGCCTTGAGTAAGTGGGGACACAGGTGGATGGGTCCTGGGCCCTACTGGAAGGGCCCTTAAACCTCATCCAGTTCCACCCCCTGCCATGGGCAGGGACACCTTCTGCTAGCCCAGGCTGCTCCAAGCCCCAATCCAGCCTGGCCTTGGACACTGCCAGGGATCCAGGGGCAGCCACAGCTGCTCTGGGCACCCTGTGCCAGGGCCTGCCCACCCTCCCAGGGAACAATTCCTTCCCAATATCCCATCCAGCCCTGCCCTCTGGCAGTGGGAAGCCATTCCCTGTGTCCTGTCCCTGCAGACCCTTGTCCCCAGTCCCTCTCCAGCCCTTCTGGAATCCCGTTAGGCACTGGAAATCTGCTGTGTCCCCATTGTGTGTCCCTGGCTGGGGATGCTCTAAATGTCTTGTGGCCCAGGAGCTCCCCCAAGCCATTTGGGAATGCTGGGCCCTGTGCTGGCTGCCCTGTCCCTGCTCCTGGTTCCCAGGCACGGGCACACACAGCGCTTTTGTCCCAGCCTGCAGGAGAACGCCATCGGAGACGAGGGAATGGCCGCCCTCTCTGCCGCGCTGAAGGTCAACACCACCCTGGCAGACCTCCAGTGAGTATCCAGGCTGCAGCAGGGCCCTGGTGTCACAGCTTAATTACCCTAATTAGAAAGCCATGGCCACCTTAGGGCAAGTGCTGAAGGGTCCCTGTTCCCTTGCAGCCTGCAAGTGGCTTCAGTTGGCGCGGCCGGTGCCCAAGCCCTGGCAGAAGCCTTGATGGTCAACAAGAGCCTGCAGATCCTGGAGTAAGTGCTCTGTGTGGCCACCAAGTGCCCACGGCTGTGCCACTGATCCCCGGGGTGTCTGAGAGCCTGGCCCTTGGCTCAGCACTGCTCCTACCCTGGCATGGTGATCTCCCAACCTGGCTTGCCTGGCCCTTGACTCGCTGTGTGCGGTCACTTCTCCCCCTCCTCCCGTTTGGGGCCATCCCAGGCTGTCCCTCCTCACTCCTGCCTTCGTTTGCAGCCTGCGGGGAAACTCCATCGGCGTGGCTGGGGCCCAGGCCATGGCCAACGCGCTGAAGGTGAACCGCAGCCTGCGCCGGCTCAAGTGAGTATCCCACTCCCAGGGTGAGCCAGGAGCAGCCTTTCCAGACATTCCCTTAGGGAAGAGCAATGGGATGGCCAAGCCAGTGGTTCTCAGTAGGGCAAACCCTGAGCAGGTGGCTCTTCCCAATGCCCAGTCCATGCACTCCCTGCTGGTGGCCACATCTCCCTGGCTGGTGCTGTCTGACCCTCCTGCCTCCTGCAGCCTGCAGGAAAACTCCCTGGGCATGGACGGAGCCATCTGCATCGCCACGGCCCTGAAGGGCAACCACGGCCTCACCTATGTCAAGTAAGTGGCTGCTGCAGGGGGTGGGAAAGGCAGGGATGGGGGAGACCATGGGAACCATCCAGGGACCTTCCCCCCCACCAGCACTGCCCATTCCTGGCTGCCCCACAGGGCAGGGGCATCCCGTGCTCCTCTGGGTGTAACAGCCCCACACCCACACAGCTCCAGACCCCTCAGCTCCTCTCCAGGGATGCCTCTGGGCTAAAGAACCACCTCAAAAGACAAATACCATCCAAAACATTCCAGGGGAGAAGTGGCTCAGCCCCTCCAGCTCTCCAGGGCTTTGTCCAGCTCCTCACTTGGCTGCCTCAGGGCTCTCAAACCCAGAGTGCCCTTGAGCATGGAGTGGGGTGGGCACAGTTGATGCTGCTGCAAAGCTGGGCAGCATCTCCTGTCCTCACCAAGGATTCTGCTCTGCCTCGTGTCCCAGCCTGAGCTCCTCTCTTTGCTCCCAGCCTGCAGGGGAATCGCATTGGGCAGTCAGGAGCCAAGATGATCTCGGACGCCATCCGGACAAACTCGCCCGACTGCGTTGTGGACGTGTGAGGGGGCCTGACTGCAGCGAGGAGGGGCCCGGGGGTCCCTCTGGCCAGGGTGCCTGCAGGGAGCTCCTTGGTGCCCATCTCAGGGGCAAGGAATGCTCCTGAGCTCCTGGCATGGCCCAGGAGGACCGAGGGTGTTGGATCAAGAGTGCAGGGGGTCAAGACTCGTGTTGAAAGCTGAGGGATGTGTATGCCCATGTCCCTGCTCATCCAGGCAGGAGCTTCAAGGAATGGGGGAAACACAAAAAGGAGGGAGAAGGGGCAGATCCCACATGCCAGACCTTGTTCTTGTGGGTGATTTACCTGCTGGTGGCAGGAACTCCTCCTATGATCTCCCTGGTGCTTTTCACCCCTGGCTAAAAACAGCCCAGTCCTGCAGGATCCCCTTGAAATCCCAGACGGACACGAGAGATTTGCTGCTGCCTTGCTCAGATGGGAGCAGTGCTGTGGACCTGGGCACTTTCAGCAGGTCCTGGCTGTTGCTGTGCCCTCAGTAACGGGTTGGTGCTGGCCAGACACAGCTGAAGGGTTTGGTAGAGCTGTTCTCTATCGAAGAGAGAGGTAACCCAAGGTGTAGGAGTGGAACCATCTAGAAAGAGCTTGGAAAATAAAGAGTCCTCAGGAAAATGGAGGAGTATGAGGGTGAATGTAAGAGGAACTGCACTGCATGAGGGTGGGCTGTCTCCAGCACATCTTGGTGCTACACCAGGACTGCCTTTGCTCAAACTTCTGCCTCTCAGCTTCAAGGCTGGAGCTCTTGGATCTCCTGCTGTTGTCACCGGTGTTCTGTGACCTTGGGATACGTCCTCCCAATGTCCCAGCTGCAGGGTCTGTCCCTAGCAGGTCACCTTTTTGGCTGCTGAGAGCAAAGGTGGTGCCTTCGTGTGTGTGGCAGAGACCCAGTGACTCTCCAGAGGCACCAGGTTTGCAGGTGACCCAGCAGCCAAACTGGGAACCCCCAGGGCCCCCCTGAAGCCACCGTCCCCTGTCCCCTCCCCAGCCCAGCCAGGACACGCTGCCACACTCCGGGCAGCCAGTGGCTGCTGCAGGGACCTGGGAGCTGATCCCAGGAACACCGGGCTGAGCTCTGGAGATGTAAATACTTGGCAATAAATTAGTTCCTGGATGAGAAGATGCCTCGTGCAGCCTTGCTCTTGCACTGCAGGACATTTGGGATGGGCTGTGCTCCACTGCCCTGGGCTGAAAGCTCAGCTCACTGGCACAGGGGGGCTGCTGATGCTGCTGCTGTTCCTGCCTGGCACAAGCAGCTGCAACACCAACAGTGGCTTCCCCAAATCCCTGCTGGCTGTGCTGGAGGCTAGGTGGCAGTGCTGCCTGGAGAGAGAGGCGCTGGCTCTGAGCACACCAGGTACAGAGTCACTTTTCCATGTGGGCCTCCAGTGCAGGAAGTAGAAAACTCAAACTGCAGCCCAGACTGGGAGACTGGGCCTGGTCTCGTGGGTCAGATCATCACAGAATGGTCTGGGTTGGAAGGGACCTTAAAGCCCATCTTATTCCAACCCTCTGCCATGGGCAGGGACACCTTCCACTGGCCCAGGCTGCTCCAAGCCCCATCCAACCTGGCCTTTGGCACTGCCAGGGATCCAGGGGCAACCACAGCTGCTCTGGGCACCCTGTGCCAGGGCCTCCCCACCCTCCCAGGGAACAATTCCTTCCCAAGATCCCATCTAACCCTGCCCTCTGGCAGTGGGAAGCCATTCCCTGTGTCCTGTCCCTCCATCCCTTGTCCCAAGTCCCTTTCCAGCCCTCCTGGAGCCCCTTTAGGCCCTGGAAGGGGCTCTGAGCTCTCCCTGGAGCCTTCTCTTCTCCAGCTTTATCTCCACTCCTTCAGGCTACCTGGTGCTGCTCTTTGTGCAGACAAGCTCTTGATTAAGTAAAGGATATGTTTAGGATAAATAGATTTAAGCCAGATTTGAAACCAATTGAAATGCATTCCCAGAGCAGCTTTTCATCCAGTTTTATTAAGCCAAAGAAATCTATTTGGACATAATAAAATGCAGGGAAATCAGGCACACGATGCTCACTGGAGTGAGACTTCTGGCACTGCAGTTCACAAGAGCCAGTTTAGTGCAATTATGGAAATAAGTGCACATTACTGTGATTCTCATTACGGATAAACTGCTCACGCTTCGAGATTCACAAACCTGGCAATCTGAGTTTAATTTTCAGGTTTAATGAACATTATTTACCAACTCCTGAATTCACACTGACATGCACTTTTCAGGCAGCAGGGTATTAGCTCCTGGCCTCTCCAGAGTTTGTGCTTCAAGAGGCCTCCTGCTACTGAAGGGTCAGAAGTCATTATCACTTTGCTCCAGTGGCTCTGGCTTCCTTGCTCGGAGACTGGATTTGCCTGGGGAGATTTCCATGCTGTCATCTTCCAGATCATCCTCCTCCTCCTCTTCTTCATCTTCATCCAGGTCAATCTCACTGTCCCCTGAGTCTTCCTGCAGGAAAGGAAACAGGAGTCCCTAAGCAGCTCAGCTCTGCCATGGCAAGGCCCCTTTGCCAGCCCAAAGTAGGAGATGGCAGCGCTGGCTTCTCCCCGCACTCCCAATGGATTGCAAACCTCCTTCCCCACCCCACGGGGCTGATGAACAGAAATTCCCTGACTTCTGCTGGGTCTGGGCTATTAAAAACCTGGCAGGGTGTTTAACATTCAGGTGAGAGCTACTGTGAGACCACAGAACCAAGGTGAAGTGGAAGAAGATGAACCACAGAAGAGGAACCCACCTGTGCCTTGCGCCGGCCTGGCCGTGCTGCAGCTGGGGTCCCCTTGGAGAGCAAGAGTGGAGGAACAGCAGAGGCAGAGCAGGAAAAAAAAGTACAAGAACGTAAAAGAAAACAGAAAGTGCCCAGGCTGGGAGCAGGGGAGAAGGCAGCAAGGGCAGGCACAGCTCGGGTATCGTGTACCACACCAGCAAGTGACACAGGCTGGGCACACACCACTGGCTCTTCCTAACTCCATGAATTCCTTGAGGGGTTCAAAGCAGCCTCACTGGTTTCATTCCCTGAGCTGGGATACTCAGAGGCCACAAGGGTGTCTGAGCTCCGAGAGGCTCAAGTCAGAGGGCAGAGCCATGAGACAAATGAAGTGGCTGCAGCTGAGGGCAGCTGAAGGCTGGATGTGCTGGGGCTGTGCCAACAGGGAGAGAGCTGCCAACAGGGAAGGCTAAAGGGAACCGAAATCGCAGAAGGTGCCTGTCCAAATCTGTCACTAACGTGGCCAAGGACAATCAGGCAGCACTGGGACTAAGATGACATCTTCACCCACAGCACAGCACTCTGCCCTTCCTAGAAATGGGCCTGGATGCCCAGGAGGCAACAACAGCCTTCACCACACCCATTCTGGCAGGAGCAAAGAGCAGAGCGTGGGCTGCAAGTTCCTCTCCAGACACAAGGTGAGGGTGCCCAAAAAGCTGTGGCTGCCCCATCCCTGGAAATGTTTAAAGCCAGGTTGTACAGAGCTTGGAGCAACCTGGTCTAGTGGGATGTGTCTCTGGGTGGAACAGGATGGGCTTTAAGGTCCCTTCCAGCTCAAACCATTCTGGGATTCCCAGAGATGTCTGAACCACCCTCCTTGAGACAGGCAGCACTGGGGCATGTCTGCTGGACTGAGACAGAAAGGTTCCATCTACACTGGGAATTCCCAGCAGCACAGGCTCAAACACCAATCCACAGTCACCACAGTTGTACTGTTTCCTACCACTCTCCAAAACAGTGCTCCAGCATCACTGGAGGGCAGAACAGCCCCACTGCTCCTGGGATGGCAGCAGCTTTTTGGGATGGTGGGGAGAGCTAACTGCAAATGCCAACCATATCCCAGCAGCTGGGCTTCAGCTTCCTGGCACAGATGCAGCCACTCAGGTGTGCCCAGAGGCACACAAAGGTTGCCCACAGATGCCAAAGGCTGGGCACAGATACAAAGCAAGTGTCTCCTGTGCCAACCTGTGTGTGCCTTTTACCTTGTCCACTCACAGGTAAACCACAACCAAGTGCAAGGCCAGGAG
>NW_008239539.1:1096105-1103775 GCF_000691975.1 Corvus brachyrhynchos
CCCCCGAGGGGACGGGGCCTGCCAGTACAGGCCATGGACAAGGAGGGGGTTTTTAGAGCAATGAAGGGGATTTAGGTCAATTTATTTAACTCCTGCTGCACTGCACTAGTCCCTGTTCCCAGAAATCTGCCCCACAGCTCACCACAACAGCATTCCTGCAGCCTGTGTGCCACTAGTGCTGCACTGCAGGATGGGGTGAAAGCACACGGAGCCCACAGACTCCAAGAACAAAGGAAAAATAAGGAAATATGCAAGGAGAGGTGTCAGCCTTTGGAGAGGAGAGGAAAAGCAGGCCTGGGGCGTGAGCATTCAGCAGGTAAAAAGGTGCCCCTCCAGCTGAGGAGAGAGCTGGCATTCTAAAGCCCTGTCAGAGAAGCTCTGCAGACACATGAGATAGTTACTCACATCTTCCTCTGTGTCTCCACCTTGCATTGATCCCATGATCCGTGTGCCAACTCTTCCTGCAGGAGCAAAGAGAATCACCATCAAACCTGGCTCCTGGTCACAGGAGGGAAACAGAATCACCATCAAACCTGGCTCGTGGTCAGAGGGAGGAAGAAGGAGGGATAAAGCTCAGAGGGTATCCCTCAGTGAGAGGATGAGATCCCAATTCATGCAGTCACCTCCCTTGTTAAGCCTCATTGCTCAGGAGAAGGTAGGAGGGGGTAAGGCTAACAGTAATTAACACTGGACTCAATGACCTTGGAGTTTTTCTCCAACATTCTATGATTCTAATTCCAGTCAGGGTGCTATTTCCTGAGCTACCTTATTCCAGCATGATGGTTCTGACAGGACAAGAGGCAATGGCCACATTAAGAAACAGGAAATTCTATCTGAACAAAAGAAACCTTTTTTTTCACTCTGAGGACAGCCAAACACTGGAACAAGGTTGCCAAGAGAAGTTTAGAGTCTCCATTCATGGAGATACTCAAAACCAAACTGGATGTGGTCCTGGACAAGCAGCTCAGACCTCCTGTTTGAGCAGAGAGGTTGCTCTAGATGATCTTGAGAGGTCCCTTCCAACCCGAAAAATCCATGAACTGGCATGTTCCTTCCTCTGCTTTGGTACACAGAGAACAAAAGCCTGTTTTTTCCATGTGGTGAACCCTTTGTCCTTTAGAGAGCTCAGACCCTTTCTGATATTCCAGGAGGGATTGAATCTCACAAGAACTCCTGGCAGCGCCCAGGCAAACCTCAAGAATTTCCTGTTGGGAGTTTGATGTGTAAAGCTGAAGAGGGAGGTGGGGATCTGCAGGGAGCTCACTGAGAGGGGAGAACACACTTGTGCCTGCTTGGCTGTTCTTGGCTACACAGAGGCCATGGGAAGATGTTAGCAGGTCTCCTTTGCTGGGGAGGGAGCCTGGAAGTGCTGGGAATGGGGACAGCAATGCTGTGAGCAAGGAAAAGCTGCCTGTGGGCTGCCTGGGTGACTCAGCCCTGCTGCTGCACCCACAGAACCCCCTCAACACTCAGTGGATCCTATTTCCAGCCCCGCTGTGTCCATCCCATCTCACCATCTGTTCATCTCCTGCCATCACCAGCTTCCTCCATGCCCAATATGGATTGTTCCAACCTAGACAATCCAATCTGTGCTGTTTTTAGCATGAAAACAAAGCTATACCCTGGCAAACCTCTTTTTTTCTACTTCCCAAAGCACAAAAGGTGACAGGTCTCTTTTGTCCCACGCAGTTTGAGCTGAGTTAGTGGTAGGAAAAAGCTGCCTAACTCATCCTCAGCTCACCAAAAAACCCTTGTTGCATCAAGGCAGATAATTAAAAGGATTTTATGTCTTTATATAAAAAGCAGTGGCCTCTATCCAGCAGTTGCTGATAACACAGGAAGTGGAGATGGAATGATAAGATTTCTGGATAGATCTGTCTTCAAGCTTTGGAGACTTTTGCTCTAATTTATGCTACACTAAATGATCTAAATTTGGAGATGGTTACAACTGACATCCTTAGATGACAACAGAACCCCATTTTTGCCCAGCCTACAAATGACTCTTGAGTTTAACTGCAATTTTACTCTGTAAAAGGCTCAGCATAAAGTGTAAAACTGGGAACTACTACCTCAAAAGGAGAAAGCTGCAGGGAGCTCCTAAAATAAGACAAAACTGAGAGAGATCCTGAATATAAAAGAGAATCAAGATATCAGGTAAGGAGAGCTGATGGAATAGGACAGTTCAAAATGCCATGGGAAGAGCTTAGAGAATGCTCATGGAAGGTGTGCAGGATGCTGCTCCTCCATCAGTGGGCACAGTGCAGACACCCTATGGACGTGTAACTGCTCACACCTGGAGAACTCGAGGATCTGGGACTGCCTGGACTCGGATCCCTACATTTTCTAAGCCAGGGTAGCACCTCTCTGAACTATCAACTGTGGGATCAGCAGGGTTAGGTCCTGCAGCAAACCCTGGGACACTGCCAGGAGTGATCCCAGGATGCAGAGGGGCTGGGACTTCACCTGAGCACTAAGATGTAAAGAGGAGAGAAAGCAGATTTTCCATGGAGCATTCTTTTCACTTCCAGACCATAACCCCCCAAGTTTCCCTGTGTGGGAGCACAGAGGGCAGATGGCCGTGGTGCCATCTGCACCATGTGTGTACTGGGGGCAGGCAGGAAACAGAGGAGTCACCTGCAGGGGACAGGGAGAGCTGGGGACGTTGTCACTTGGTTTCTGGGGTTCAGTTCAGCTGGGCTCACAGGAGAGAGAGGAGAGAGCCTGTGGTGTTTCCTTACAGATAATGTGAATCCAGCTGGGACAGGCTGTACAGAGCAGTAATTAGGAAAGATGCTGGTAACGAACAGGCTGTAATTCACTGCACCTTTGGACTCCAACATTCTCCCCGTGCATGGCCATGGTGTGTAGGCACTGAGCCCTCAGGGAGCAGAAGGGAACGTGCATCCCTGGCTTGGAGCCTGTGAGCTGTTGCTGTTTTCCCTCTGTGTGATGCTCCCGTGGTACCAACCTGTGCAGCTGCCCAGGATGGAGCCCCAGGGCTGGGATGATTTCCAGCTCCTCACCCAGCAGTGGGTACAGGTTAACCCTGTGCCTCACAGCAAGGAGTGACACACAACTCGAGAGTCTGGACAGCCTGGGAGGGGGGCAGGTGGATTTAGAGCTGACACATTTTGCTCCCTGGCTGGAGATCTGCAGTCAGGCTCCAGTGCTTAATGTGAACTCACAGCATGAGCTCGCAGGAGACACCTCTCTTCCCTCTGCATCACGTTCCCTTCCACACACAGAAAAATGGGATGAACCTCCTGCCTGATCTTTCTGAACTGTTGCCCTTTGGGCACTGTGTTTTCAATCACAGAATGACAGAATATCCTGAGCTGGAAGGGTCCCACAGGGATCATCCAGTCCAACCCTGGCCCTGCACAGACACCCCAACAACCCCACCCTGGGCATCCCTGGCAGCGCTGTCCAAACGCTCCTGGAGCTCTGGCAGCCTCGGGGCCGTGCCCATTCCCTGGGGAGCCTGGGCAGTGCCCAGCACCCTCTGGGGAAGAACCTTTCCCTGATCTCCAGCCTGACCCTGCCCTGGCCCAGCTCCAGCCGCTCCCTGGGTCCTGTCCCTGGCACACGGAGCAGAGATCGGAGCTGCCCCTTGGGAGGAGCTGCAGCCCCCGCTGAGCTCTGCCCTCAGTCTCCTTATCCAGCTGAACAATCCAAGCGCCCTCAGCTGCTCCTCAGACCCCTCCCCTTCCCCATGCCCCTCCTTTGGACACTCTCCAACAACTTTAGATCCTTCTGATATTGTGGCACCCACAACTGCCCCAGAGCTGAGGTGAGGCCACACCAGGGCAGTGCAGAAAAATCCCCTCCCTTTAGTGCAAGACCCTGATCCCAGCAGCATTTTCCAGGCATTGCCAAAATCCAGGGATTCATTAAGCACAGCACAGCTGCTGTGTGGGGGAGCACACTTCAGTTTATTTCTTACACCTCCATGAAAAGGAAATCTGCTTGGAAGTGAGGGAGCTGTTCCCACCATGTCAGACCTACAGCCTCTCCTCCTTCACTAGCTCTGATGTTGGGATGGCCCAAAACCTCCTCCCTCCAGGCAGCACCTCCCTTTCAGACACAAAACCTCCAGCCCACAGCAGCTCTGCTGGAAGCAGATGCTGACATGGAGGGAGAAAGCCCCATTTCAGTTTGAGACAAATGAATTTCTGTGAATCCCATCTGCAGCCCCTTTTCAAACACTTCTGACTGCCCACCTTTCCCCAGCTACAGGAGCCTGGTAATATTGTCCAGCAGCTGCCGTACCAGGGAATTCAGGTCTGTAAACTTATCTGAGGGACAGGAATCTGCAGAGATCCACACAGAAATACAGGAAAATGGGAAGAGCAGCTGTAGCAGCTTCCTCCCTCCCCAGGTAACTTTGCTCACAGTATTGACAGTCAAATCCAGCGTTTCAAACACTGTTTTTCCCTCCCACTTTTCCCTCCTGTTTGACCTGAGGAGGCAAGGAATAAGAGACTAATCTGACTCCCCAAAATGCTTTTACAAGGTTTACAGTTAGGACTTGATTTGGTTTGCTAGGAAAATACATTCCCTCCAGGAGCACAGCCACAAGGACCCACATTTCCCACATGTACAAAGCCCCAGGCAGAGTAAAACTCCCCTTGGGGAAGTTCCCCAGGAAGGAATTGATTTTTAAAAGTTCATGGAGAGCAGGATCACTTCGGTGAGCTCTCTGAGGTGCTCTGGGAGCAGGTGGACTTGTGAAATTTTCCCCCTTGATTCCATACATTACCCAACAGCTGGAGAACCTGAACCCTGCACAGCCAAATCCCTCCCATTCCTTGTGCCTCAGCTTTGTCCCTCTGTCCATGGAATGTGTGAAACCCACTCATCTCCTTGCTTCCACAGGCTTTGAATCCAGGCAAACACATACCAGGAGATGCCTGCAAACACCAGGGCTCCTCAGAGCCATCAGGAAGAGAGCAGCTGCCCAGGGCAGAGCAGATTTTGTTGTGTTGCTCTGTACCTCTTGGTAACTGCCAAGAAATCAGGCAGGGATATTCAGAAGGGCTCTGGAGTTACAAACAACATTCCCAAGCCCCAGATGGACTGGAAAGTTAAGAATTCTGTGCCCAGCAGAGCCTGTGTCACAGCTGCTGCTGTGTCTGACTCACCTCTGCCCACCTGACACCACATCAGGCATCCTTTCTGTGCAGACACCCAAATTTAATTTGGCCTCACAAAGAGCACCTGGAAGCCCCACTGAGTGTGGGAACTGCAGATTCCTGGTGTTTCTGAGACTCAGGCCTGGCCATGCTGGCACTGCTGGACACCAGGAGGATGCTGACAGTTTCTGGAGTCTGTGGCAGAAGTTTGCACATGCAACATCCCTGGCAAATCCTCCCTGTGGGCACTTCAGTATTGCCTGACTCTGAACAAGGCATTTTCTTCTGGCTTTTTTCTCAAAACCACAAGCTCCAGGCACTCTGCAGCAGTGAGGAGACCCTGACTCCTGTTTGTAAAGGGTTTCTAAACAGACTGCCTGGGGGAATGACTTGAGAAGGGTAAAGAAGGAAACCACATCCTGTGTGCTGGTAAGAGGCAGCTGTCCCTGTGGATGAGGCAGAGGGATCAGGGATGGGATCACACAGCATCTGAGGGATGCCCAGACAGCTGCAGAGGCCTTCAGCACATTTTTCTTATCAAGACTCATTTCCACAACAGAGAAGAATTTTGAGAAATCCAGATTTGTTACCATCTTGTGTTTGTAAAGACAAATGCACTTGCATACATCTCCTCATTGTGGACTCAGAGATGTTATTTCCTTGAGGAATCAGAGGGAAGGGAAAACCAGACCACTTATTTAACATGTGGTTTTAGAAATTAGGCAGGTGACAGCCACAGGAGCTCAGTGTGAACAAGATATAAGGAGCAGGCAGCTGTTGCATATTCCCAACTGAATCCCTCCACTCTGCTGCCAACCAATTTCACACCTGTGGTTTCTACACACCTGGGGGAGATTAAGAGGGAAGGAAAACATTCTAGAAATTCCACAGCAGAAATCTGAACACGGCCACAAGCTGGATAGAGAAATTCCACAAGCAGAGTGACAATTCCCACTGAGAACAGGACTTCCCTGCTTTTCAGCCTGCCTGCTGTATGGAAGGATTGGGAACAGGACTGTGGAGGCTCACCTGAGAAGATTTTTCTGTCAAAACTTCCCTTTTCCCTACAGGACTGAAAAAAAATCAGGGATAATTCAGGCTCTGCAGCCTTCCCCCAGCACGCAGGGTGCCACAGGCACTCAGCAGCAAGTGCCCTCTCTGCCAGCACATCATTAACACCCTGATCCTCTGGGCCAGCTCTGCCAAGGAAGGGGGCTCTGAGAGAGCTGCTCTCTCACTGTGTGACTTTGGACTGATTGTCTGCTAAAAAGCCAGGGTTTTATAAAGCTATCTTCTTACAGGAAAAGATCAAATGGGGCTGAAGTTGTTCCTGTCTCAGTAATGAAATGGTCTCTGTGGTCAGGTCAGGGCAAAACCACCCCTTAACACCAATGTTACGAAAGGAAAAGAGCTACAGCACTGGGAGAAATGGTTCACAGGAGCTGAAACACCCTGGCAGTGTGGAACAGAAGGTCATTTACAGGCACAGTTCCACAAGGATGGACTCTTTCAGCTCCATGCAGCAGCACTGCCTGTCACCAGCACAGTGTGTCACAGTCTGTGGGTCCCCACCTGCCAGCTCTGCAAGGGGAGAGATCCTCATGATGCCACAATGCATTTCAGGACTCTGGTCCTGAGAAGATCTGCACATGGAATCACAACATCACTTCAGAATCTGCCACTTTCTGACAGTTGTGGGTGACAAAAACCTATTTAGTTCAAGGGGAGACTGGACAGGTTCTTAGGAGAACATAAATGTACTGAGGCTTAGATTAAATCTGTGGAAGCCACAACTGATGGGGTTGAAACAGCTTGAGAGCAGTAGGGAACCTGAGGGAAGTTCCCATGTGCTTCCCCAGACATTTTCTTATAACCAATGCGGGGGAGGGACCAGGCTGGATGGATGCTGATCCAGCACAGCAGCTTCTGCATTCCCAGGACAAGGCTTTGCATCCTTTACCACAAAGTCCACGCCAGCTGCACATGAACAACCACCCTGCTGCAAACAACTCATCTATGGCCTGTTTCAGGCAAGAGGTTTCTCTGCACTGCAAATGGTTAAGGCTTTCAAGGCTGAAAGAATTTTTCTTTGGCTCTCTGACAAAACAAGAATCTTATTGCAAGTGCCACCACAAATTCAGGGAAGTCCATTGTACTTGTCACAGCCTCAAATATCTATTGCCAGACAGAATAAAAGTGGATGTGAAATTTTACTCACATTGACAATGTTAAAATTAAAATGTAGAGACTGCATTGCCTCCAGCTCTGGTGTCCCCAGCACAGGAAGGACACGGAGCTGCTGGAGTGAGTCCAGAGGAACACACGGAGATGCTCCAAGGGCTGGAGCCCCTCTGCTCTGGAGCCAGGCTGGGAGAGCTGGGGGTGCTCACCTGGACAAGAGAAGGCTCCAGGGACACCTCAGAGCCCCTTGCAGGGCCTAAAGGGGCTCCAGGAGAGCTGCAGAGGGACTGGGGACAAGGGATGGAGGGACAGGACACAGGGAATGGCTTCCCAGTGCCCGCGGGCAGGGCTGGATGG
>NW_008239539.1:1103871-1105449 GCF_000691975.1 Corvus brachyrhynchos
AGGCTGGCCATGGGCGCGTGGATCAGCCTGGGATAGGGGAAGGTGTCCCTGCCCATGGCAGGGGGTGGAATGAGATGAGCTTTAAGGTCCCTTCCAACCCAAAGCAGTCTGTGATTCTATGATAAATCAATGGATTCTCTGATTTACAAATTCAAATGATCAGTGGCACAGGGGTTTATTACAATCAGCCCCCTCAAGGAGGGGACTTGCCTGTAACTGTGATATTGTGACAATAAAGCAGCTGTGGTTTCCCAGGCCCACAGGCAGCACCTGCAGCTTGGCCACTGCTCTCCCAGCCATGAGCTCTCACCTCCCTGCTCCCTCCTGGATCTGAGCCCTTCCTGCCTCCCTAATGCTGGTTTTGCCATGTTTGCTAACCCAGCAGCACTGAAGTCAAAGCTCCAGAGCCCATTCCAGCTTCCTTCTTCAGCTGCTCCTGCCTGTTCCTCTCTGCACGTGGGGAAGGGGTCCATTTTCTCTCTGCACCACACAAGTCTCCCCCAGCTCCCTCTTTGCTGCTCCATGGGAAACTAAATCCTGTAACTTTAAGTCTTTTAATTGGCTGAAAGAATAAAACCAGGAGCAGTATTGTCAAACCTGCATTTAGTTTGAATTCTGCTGCATCTAGGCAGAGCTGATGAAAGGGCTCTTGAGGATGAGAGGGTGCTGATTTTTCTCAATTATACCAAGTGGCCTAAAAAGAGGGATTATCTCTCCCTGAGAATTTTGCCTCTATAATGGCAGAACACACTGGAATATCTGCCCACCACAGAGAGAGGGAGGAAGCCTTATCTCCCAGCACTGATATCCTGGGAATTAGAGATGTGAAAGTGCACCACAGCAGCCACAGGGACTGAGCACAGTGGGCCCTTTCTCCTCAGTTTGAGAGCAAATGTGGCTCAGCAGCATGACCATGTAAGAAAGCACAAAGCTTCAAAGGAAAGTGATTGAAATATCTTAAATTGAATCAAGGAAAAAAGCAGCAATTAATAGAAATAATGTTCTTGCTGTGCCACCTTGATCATTAAGTGTATGTTAAATGCAAATTGCTGAAGAACACCAACAGATCTGTGGTGTGTTTAATAGCAAACAGGCAGACAATATTCAAACCTGGTTTTCTAAAGAAGCTGCTGCTTCTGACATTAAACTCAGGTCTTAAAGTCTGATGAACTAACACTGAGTTTCCATTAAGGGTAATTAATGATAACAAAGCTCTACCTAGAAAAAATTCTACTTGCAGCAAAATCTATGACTTTTAGAGTAAAACTAAAACTGCTATTAAGAGCAGCAGGTACTCAGGTCATGGTGTTCTCTGAGATGAAGCTACACTTTGGGTCACTTCCAAAGCTCTAAAACCTTTCCTTGAGAAATGCCAATGTAAAATATTCTTTAGGGAATATCAGTGTTTCTAGCACTTAACGAGAATTTTCAATTTTCAAGAAAAACAGAGGAAGGGAGGATAAAAGTACTTGAATTACACAGATTTGAGAACACCAGCTTCTTTCCCTGGTCTCAGTCAGAGAGGGGAAAGCAGAATTCCACTCACAAAACCCCACATATTTGCAGTTTATTTAAGGA
>NW_008239539.1:1105617-1108130 GCF_000691975.1 Corvus brachyrhynchos
TGAAATCCCTCAGAGAGGCACTTGCTCCAGAACCCAGAGAGGTTTGTGCTGACAGTTCAGAATCCCTCACTGCTAACAAGAAGAACTACCCTGATTTCCTGGCTGTGCTTTGCTCGACTCCACACTAAACAGAACGTTTCTCTTCCCACCTGAGAGAAACACAGACCCTCACACAGCAATTCCTCTGAGCTCCTTGTGAGCAGTGGGATCAGCAGGCAGAGGCTGCAGTTCCACTCCCCATGGAGCAGGACAGAGGGCTCACATCCCTCCCTGGGAGCAGCAGCTCAGGTTGCTCCACCTGTGCCCAGTCAGTGCAGGTGGCTTTACTGACTCACTGAAGGTTTCCTGTGGAAGACTCAGCTGAAACAGGTGCCAACAGCTAAAGGGAAAGAAATGCTTTGCAATGAGAAGTGGTATTGCTTCCCTAAGGCTTTGGATAAAACTACTTCAGGAATGTGTAAGGCGATACCAAGGCAGGATTTTCCCCACACAGTGATTTTTTTCCCCCAGTAAATAATCCTTCATTTGTTCCCCTGGAAGCATTGTTTTCTCCACAGGGCTTTATTCTCCTACAGCTCCTGAGAGCTGAGCAGTGCCAATATCCTGAAGGGTGACAGGGGCTTCTTCCATTTGCAGCTGCTCAGGTAATTCCAGCATATCCCTGTGAATCAGGGCAGCTCAGGAAGGGGTAGGATACCTTGCAGGAGAGCGTCGGTGCTGATGCGGTGCCTCATGATCTGCAAATCCCCCTCACTGTCGGATCTTTCATCCTCCTGGATGTCTATGTCGGAATCATCATTACCTGGTTAAAAACAAAGCCAGTTAATATCCCCCAAACCAACCCACAGCCCAGAACAGCAGCAGGACACAGGAGATACCAGCAGTTCTACCTTTGTTGGAGCCCAAGAGGAATTGAAAATGCAGCTGCAGAGAGCTTTGGCTCTACACAAGAGCGCAGGAAAGTGGCCAATATCCACATCCCAAGGAGAAATCCTACAGCATGTGAGTGCCAAAGCACCATTCACTGCAAACAAGAGTCTTGGGACAATCCCAGACTGTACCATAAAGGTGCTGTTTAAACCCCCTCTCCAGCTATGAAGAGAAGGTGCTACTTCAGCAAGTGATTTAAAGATAAAACTTTTTGAAAAGCATTGGGAAGTGTGTGTGTTTATTAACACGTCTCCTGGTTTTACCCTGACACCAGCAACGTCAAAACCCATCCCCTTGGACTATTTGCCTTCCATTTAATCCTAGATAAGCACAGTTCCAGGTCCCCACATAAAAGGAATGCAGCTACAGCCAAACCCAGGATGCTGGAGGGACAGGAAAGCTTGCAAAGATGCAGGAACTTCTTCAGATATTTTCATCATCTGCCTTTGTTTCCTTCTCCCCATCCAAAGTAAAGCTCCCTGTCCAGTGCCAGGACAAGCCCAACAGGACCCCACGGGAGCACCCAGCACAGCAACATTTGCTGCTGATTATTTAGAGAAAATAGGCAATTCTTTCCCAGGTACATTTAATTACACACACATCTGAGCTGAAAATGGAAATAACTACTTTAATTAGGATTAGTAATGAGCTGACACAGCTTTGCAATATTTAATTATCGGACAATATACAAATATTAGACATTTTCCCATCCTCTTTTTCACTGCTATATTAAGTTAATGAGAAAATAATAACTGGCAAGGGAAGTATTTGCTAGCCTGGTAAGATGACAAGGCTCCAGCAGAGTTAGCTGTAATTTCTATTTGCACTTTCCTCTTTGGCAAGTGAGGGAATCACTCACTGCTGTGTGACCTGGAGGCTGCTGCTGTTTGCCTGGCATTTAGGAAACTGAGGTTCTGCTCAGCCTTGCATGGGCAATCTCCATGTGGAGCTTACAGAAAGGATTCAAGTTTGTGCTCAGTATATTAAAGAATGAATTTATCACATCTGTGATGGCTCTTACTGCTACTGAAATGCCCTCATTCTTACTTTGTGGGTTTTTTCCTTCCTTCTTGGTTATTTTATTTTTAGCAGCAATTTCTCCCTTTCAGGTTTTGTCACTTGTGCTCCTATTAGGCAGCACCACTGCCAAGAGCTGAGGCTGCTGTAGGGAGCCCACTGATTACTTGGCCCAACCTTTCCAATTCCATACCCATCTGTGCATCCTGCTCCTCTCTGGGATCTCCTGAGCATGAGCTGCCAGCTGAGCAGGGACCAACGGCCTCCCACTGCCAGAGAGCAGGGCTGGATGGGATATGGGGAAGAAATTCTTCCCTGTGCCTTTAAAAACCCAGGACTGCCTTTCAACCCAAATGAAAATACCAATTCAACTGAACTCCCAATATGTCATGGAATGGCCTGGCTTGGAAAGGACCTCAAAGCCAATTTTGCCACCCCTTCCACTGTCCCAGGCTGCTCCAAGCCCCAATGTCCAACCTGGCCTTGGACACTGCCAGGGGTCCAGGGGCAGCCCCAGCTGCTCTGGGCACACTGTGCCAGGGCCTCCCCCCCATCACAGGGAGGCG
>NW_008239539.1:1108162-1111375 GCF_000691975.1 Corvus brachyrhynchos
TGCTGAGTTGTGACCTTGAAACAAATCCTGTTACGGATCTATGGCAAGAGTTTGGATTTTCCTTGAATAGGCTGGCTGGAATCCTGGTGCACAGACCCCAGCTCGGAGCATCACTGCAGTGAACTCATGCCAGAGGCTCTGGGAAGTGACAGCTGCAAATGCAGCAATATTAAAATCCCTGCCTCCAAGCCTCCTACTCCCTCTTGAAAAGACATCAAGCACCTTTTACACTCCCCCAAAATAAATATACTGCTCCAATCCAGCCCAAGGGCTGCTATCACCAAGCCCAGCTCTGCCCATGCACAATCTGAGTCACCAGCTGAGCCAAAATCCCAAGGACACAGAAGCAGAGCACAGCACTAAAAAATTATTCAAATACACAAGATACAGAGAAGCTGAGTACAGGCTTTTTATCAGGATTAAACATCAGACCAGCCCAGGGCTTTGTACGACCTGTCCTAGGCAGTGTCCCCCCAACAAACCCCTCACTCTACACCCCGTGTGCCCAGTTCTCGCCAAAATATTCTTGGTATTCATAAACAGTGACAATTCAGAAAGTTTCATTTAACAACACGTAGCAAGACTTGTTCCCCTAGAAGAAGCCACAATCTCATTTGTGTAACACTGCACAACCAACTACAATCAATTTTGGGGAGACAAGGAACGTTCCTTATGAAAAAAGCAGGTTTTTCTCAGGATCAGCATAAAGCAATGAAGATAATCAACCACAGCACCACAAACTGCCATGTGCTTGTACATGGAGTACAGAACCACTAAATGGAGCTGGCTTATGAGATTTATATGGGTTTACATGAGGATTACTGGAATTCTCACAACAGACTTATTTATTATTATTCAGCAATCCATGTGCCCCAATTGAGGCCAAGCTGGCAGCTTCCAGAAGCTTCAGACTGAGGTTTTAAGCAGCTCTTGTATTTTTATTGTGAAAAGGCAGTCAGCAGAACAAGTCTGTAAATTGTGCTGGGCCCATCTCCCCACTGCTGTGATTGACTCTACTGCACAGAAAACACTCCAAATATCAGCCTACCTGAGGGAGAATACACTGAGATTTTAAACGCCACTTGCCTTTCATTTCAACATTTCTATTTCATAAAGATGGGTTTCAGTCAACTAAATTAGCTTCCTTTAAAGCTGTCCAGCCACAAAAAATACATCCTGGCTCCACTGATCTCCAAAGGTGGGATTTTTGTTCCTGCTCCCAGAAAAAAGCCAGAGCTGATACCTGGACAGATAATACTATCCTGAAATGATTTAATTTCTGGTAATTTGCAATGCTTGAAGGAAAAGCAGCATGATTTAATAACTTAGCAGTGATTTCATTACAGATTTGGTAGTTTGCATCAATATTCAAGTAAAAGTATCCAGCTGTAAAATAAGAAGTTACTGTGGTGAGGATAATGAGCACAGAGGCCATTGTTTATTGATGTGCTCTGGAATTAGCTGTAAGTGCTGTGCAGAGTGTCCAATTTCATCAGAAATCCACTGCCTTGAAAACACAAGCATTGGTTCCACAGCAATTACTGCATTCAGCAAAAGATGCTGGTTTTGGTGAGAAAACATCATGAGAACAATCAAATGGGCAGCTGACAGCAACTTGATCCCAAGTGAAATCCAGTTAATAAGTGGCATGAAATAAGGGAGCAGGAAAAACCAAAGGGGGTGGGATTGGGATTTTAAATGTGCTGAAGGAGAGTGAAGCTCAGGGCCTATTGGAAGCCTCAGCTCTGCCAAACCCATCCCACTGTCACACCAAATCCAGAACACCAGGCTCTGTATCAGCCTGGACACTCCTAAACCCACAGCTCTGCACTCTGAAGGGAAAGAAAGGCTTGGATATAAAAATTTCTGGAGGGAACGTCCTTTGTCCTTAGCACAACACTGAGATCTGTCATCTGATCTCGAAGAAAAATTCAGCCTGGTACTGAGAGCTACTGAGCAAGGTCCAGATGTGTGGAGGTCCTACAAATTCCAGTGGAAAACTTGGATGTTTGGAGCTGTGTAGCCAAAAACTGGGCAGTAACAGCAACATACAGCAACGAGGAGGTTGCAGAGGTCGCTCTAAGTGCAATTATTTACCTTGCTTGGTCATTTTAGGATCACAGAATCATGGAATAATTTGGGTTGCAAGGGACTTTAAACTCATCCCATTCCAGCCTTGCCATGGGCAGGGACACCTGCCCCTATCCCAGGCTGCTCCAAGTCCCATCCAGCCTGGTGTATCCACAGAATCCAAACTCCCAATTTATCAACAAGGATGATTAACAACTGCTTGGGGAAACAATAGGTCTCAGCCACTTGAAGTAATTAAAATTAAATCTGGATGACAAGCTCCACTTAAACTGGGATTTGGAGTCTCAGCAGGAGTGAGCAGTTAAGTTATTTTTGGGCCCATTTGATCAAGAGGTCGTATTTGGTGACCAGAACTATTTCTAACAGTCTTCCAAGCCAAGAATCCATCAAAGTACTATTAAATTAGACCATGAATTTGCAATTACCCAACAAGCACAACACAAAGCTCCTGTGGACCAGTTCCAAGTGTCTCTCACAAGATGGATGGCTTGAGCACCAGCAATATCCTCCAGGAATCATCCAGGAGCTCCCCCTCAAATCCCACAACTGCTGCAATGGGGCTTTTTGTTTGCCTGCTGTCAGATTTTAAAGCAGCAGCTCTGGAGTAGAAAGGCTGCACCCAGGAGCATCAGTTAATCCTCTGGTTATTGCTGAACAAGATTCAAGCAGTGCAGATTTCCAGATGCTGGGGGAAATGAATGTTTACTCATTCTACAGACCAAGCCAGAGGATGCAGGGTGGACTGACTGGAGCAGCACAACAGAAAGTGGCAGAGTCAAGGACAAATTCAGTTTTACAGCAAATACTTCTGCATATTTAAATTAATCCTGGGCAAAGCACTGGGCAAAAGAAATACAGGAAATATTTTTGAAAATTCAAAGGGTTTACTCTTTATATTTTCAAAACAAAATATTTTACTTTTTAAAGAATATATAGTTCATATATATTCCTACAAGGAAGGTGGAGAGGGACTGGGGACAATGGCCTGGAGTGCCAGGCCAAGGGAGAATGGCTTCCCACTGCCAGAGGGCAGGGCTGGATGGGATATTGGGAAGGAATTGTTCCCTGTGAGGGTGGGCAGGCCCTGGCACAGGGTGCCCACAGAAGCTGTGGCTGTGCCCC
>NW_008239539.1:1111460-1119507 GCF_000691975.1 Corvus brachyrhynchos
CCAATCAGGGATAGGGGAAGGTGTCCCTGCCCATGGCAGGGGGTGGCACTGGATGAGCTTTGGTGTCCCTTCTAATCCAAACCACTCTGGGATCCTGTGATTCTGCATTGTCTGCTTTTAAATTGATAAAAAGCTCCTGAAGAATGTGAGAAAATGCATTGGGAAAAGAGTGTAAGAAAGTGAAAAAGAAAGATCTGTAACTGCAATAAGCTGATGAGTCTGAAAAACTGTTTCAATCCAGAAACATTCCAAGTGCCTTTTTGCTCAACAAAGTTTTTACAATGTTGGATAAATTTGAGGAAATTAACTGAATTTCTGCTGTGGTCAGTGACCTTCCCTGGCCTCTCCTCTCACACAATCCAGTACCAGAGCATCCAGTACCCACACCTGACAGGAGTTCTATCTACAGCCTTCATCTGAGCAATGTCCAACACACCAAGAGTCACTTTGCCATTAACAAGGGAACCAAACCCTGAGCTTCAACCAATTGGATTTGTTACTTGGCACCAGCCTTGGGTGTGGCACAGGGGCAGCAGATGTGTGAGACACCACAGCCTGGATCAGCTTCTCTAAGAGCATCTTCTGCAAAGCAAAGATTAGAAAAATAACAGCAATTTCCTCCTTGCTCAGCACAAAAAGACATTCTTATACTGCTGCCAAGTACTTAATCGTGTGTATTTTCATCAGGCAGATAATACTCAGAGCCTGATCTGTAGAGTTCAAAACCTTTATGTTGTTTAAGAACAGTTTTTCAGACAATTTAGTGTTGGCCTTTTTTTTTTTTTTTGTGCAGTGGTTTTATGGAGTTGCTCTGTCAGAGAGAAAAAACTGATTTGCAATGTGTGGCAGCAAAAGAAGAAAGAACCAGACTGTTTATCAATACTACGAAACAATTTTGCCAGTTTTACATGAATACCACAACAAATCCATGGATTTTCTACATTCTCAGCACAGATCTGCACAACTCAACCTCCATCCCACAGCTCTCCTTTATTAGAAACAGGATTTAGGCTTCTCAGCCTGAAACTCAACTGAAAGCTGTCCAAAACTCCTGCAACTTTATTGCAGAGAGAAATGAAGTGTTAATTTGGAACCCTTCTTACCAAATTAGCAGGAGATAAGGTCAGGGGATGCAGACAATGAGAGAGCTGATCAATTACAAGGGTCCATGAAGGTAACTGCTCACAGGACAGAGAGGATGCTGACTTTTATCAGTTAATTGGAACAAATTCATCACCACCTGCTAGCCCCTGTTGTTAGAAAAGCCTCATTAAGTGTCTTGCAGCTCCCAGGGGCAACGTGTAAAGAGAGTGAGAACCTGTCCTGTTCCTGGCAGGGGCACTGCCCCTGTGACCCCTCTGAGGAGGGAAACGGTGAACCTGTTCCAAGAAAGCTCACTCCAGCCCCTCAACATTCCAGAGTCAGCCAGGGAGTCCTGGGATACTGGGAGACACCAGGCCAGCCTGCCCACCTTCCACTGAGCCGAGAAGGAGCTCATCCCTTCATCTCCAGAACCTGTTCCATGAGCAAGACCAAGTCACAGCAGGGTCCACTTCAACCATCCTGGTGTCTTGTTGGGTTGAAGGGCCAGACAACAAAATCCTAAGTTTCTGAACAAACTGAAGATGGAATAAAACTTCAGATTAAACCACCTTGCTTTGTGTGGGGGACATTACTCAAAAATCTAAGTGGAATAATGAAGTATTTAGCAAGGTCTGTGGTGACAGGACAAAGAGTGATGGTCAATTTAGACAAGAAATTGGGAAGGAATTGTTCCCTGGGAGGGAGGGGAGGCCCTGGCACAGGGTGCCCAGAGCAGCTGTGGCTGCCCCTGGATCCCTGGCAGTGCCCAAGGCCAGGCTGGACATTGGGGCTTGGAGCAGCCTGGGCCAGTGGAAGGTGTCCCTGCCATGGCAGTGGGTTGGAACTGGATGAACTTTAAGCTCCCTTCCACCCAAAGCAGTCTGGGATTCTAGGAAATATTTTTCCCTCCAAAAACCTACTTCAGCAAGATGTTTCTGATGGTGAAGTCCTTCTTTACTCTTCCCTGTCACTGGCTCATTACAGAACACGTCCTCTCTCAGGAGCATGTAGCACCCAAAATCCAAACAGCTGAAAGGCTGAAGCGCCCCTGCCTGCAGCACCTCACACCATTTCCTCACCATGCTCACAGCACTCTTGATAAAATCACTGCCAGATCCACCTGCAAGTCCTTGGGAATCCTCTCCAGCAGAAACTCCATCCCTCAGGTGATCCCTGCTTCTGGTGTGAATTGCAGTGTTAACCCTGGGGGAGGGTGGGCACGCAAAGCTGCTCAGCAGTGCTGAGCCCGATGCTGAGCCCGTTCTGCTGCTCACTCTTTGTTCCCTCTTGTGCCAAATGTGTCTTTTTCCTGGGATGAGGATCCTGGGATGAACACAACTGCTCTGTGAACTGTGCCATGTAAGACACCAACTTCTGCATTCTCTCACCAATGCAAATCTCTTCGGTTTGAATCGTTTAAAGGGCAGCATTTAATTAAAAAGGAGAGGAGGACAGGGGGGTGTGGTCTAAGGGGAGAGCCCAGGTTGTTAAGTGTGAGCAGACTGTGTTAATTAAATTAACCCGTGCTCCTAGCTGGACCAAAGCCTTGGAGAACCAAATTTCCTGTCTCAGTTCCACCCCTGCAGACTTTCACAAAGGCAGGGTGGAGCTGAGAGAGATGGGACACGTCAATAAATGAGGCGGCTCTGGCAAATGGATCCTGGTGCTCTTGTCACTAGAATAAATACTAATTATGACAATTAGGTACTTGAATTAAGATGTATTATGGCAATATTTGAGGTCATTAGAAGTAATAATCACATTCTTAGGTGGCAGTGAAATCAGTCACTGAAAGGCAAAGTTCCTTTTATTTCAGAGATGCAAAATGACAGAACAGTTTTCCAAGTGAAAATCCACAGACAAGGACAAAGCAGGGCAGTAAATTTTCACATTATACCTCACACTGCCAATTACTGATGGCTGATGTCCACCTCCTCTTGAACCTTTTTACCCCTAAAACTGTCAGAGAGAAGGACTTGGACTTTTTCACTCAAATAAATCCTTGAAATAATTCCACATGCTTATAATTTATATTACAAATCCTGTATTTCAGCTGAAACTTCTTCACTCTGTACCTCACTGATATGAGATCAAAGATGGGCAGAAATCAGTGAATTTCCTCTTTCATGAGTTTTCTCTGAAAATCTCGGACACCAAACGAACTGGCAAGTGCAACTTTTATGTCTTTACTCAATTTCAGCTTCCATGAACTCTGCCTCTGATCTTAAGAGTTAACTTCTAGTTTCTCCCAGTGTCAAATAAAAATGCACAGATTGCAATATTAAATTCACAGGGGTAGTTCATTATGAAGTTCTGGCCGCTGTTTGGCTCAAAAAGATCTGGTTTGTGAGCTTTCTACAGAGTCTCAAGAGGTCATTAATTCCCTTGTGATCCTAATTAATTAAGAAGAAGGTTAGGAAAAAAAAAGAGAAAACACCCCCCCCCCCCAATTTTAATTGCATTCCCATTTTGCAGGTACGCTAAAAATCAAACAAATGCAGGGAGGCAAATGTGGATTCTGTGGAGAAGACTGATGATCTTACAGAAGATTTTAAGCTGTGAGTTTTCATCTGAGGAAGTTCTGATCTGTGTCATGGAGAATCATTCTGAACACAGAACCAAACTCTGTGCCATGCACTGTGGCAGGCAAGTGCTGAGGACAGAAACTGGGGACAGAAACTGGGGACAGAAAGGACACTCTGGTTGTGCAGGACACTCCAGCATGTGTGTGATGAGGCACAAACCAGCAGCACTACTCACCCCCACGAAGCTTTTGGCTGAGAGAATCCTCTGTCCAAGTCTGCTCCCAAACCAGCAATCCCACAGTGCTGGGACAAGTCTGTGTCCCCAGCCAGCCCAGGGAGGGGTGGCAGCAGTAAAATGAAGCCTAAATCTGCTCCCTGGGATTGCCCAGTGCTCAGTGGCTGACTGCGGTCATTTCTCAGCTCTGCAGGTAAAACTGGCAAGGCAGAGGAACATTCCCAGAGGTTTCGTTCCCTAGCTCACTGCTGTCCTTTTAAAGTTGTCATGATTCCACTTTTTCTAACCCTGCCTACTGACTCTGTCATCACCCCACATCCCCTTGGAAGTGGACACTTACACATGGAGTAGCCAGTACTTAGCAACTCCTCTGTTACTACAAGAGCTGAAGGAATCCCACTTACTTCCACTCTTTAGCAGGTGCTGCTCCTCCTCCTTCAGCCTGTTCTGAATAAGACGTAACATGTTGGCTGTTTCCTGCAAGAGGAAAAAAGGATTGCCTTAGGAAAGCTGCCACAGGTAGAATGGGACTAGAAAATGTCAGCATTGGAAATATTTTATGGAAAAATAGGTCTGATTTGAAACATGAAGCTCCTGCTCACTTTGAGTGGGAGGGTCAGGATATAAAGGCCAGGTCAACCAGTGCACTGAAAATCAACCTTACATCCCCACTGGGTGAAACATCACTTATCCCATGGAAAATGAGTTTCTTTGTCTTCATCCCGCAGAACATGACTGCTGGTGCTTTGAAAAGCAGGCTTTGGTAGTTGTTTTCAGCCAACACTCCATTAAACACCAGAACTGGTTTGTGAAATGACTTCACTTCCAAACACACACCCAAACCAGAAAGAATCCACACCTTCCCAAGCATGCAAACAAAACTGGAGCAAACAACCCTATCAATAAGCTGGAAAAGTACAGCCATGTATTTATGACACCACACTGTAGTGCAGAGGAGAACCAACCAAATGTGAAGGTCAATGACACTAAAAAACCACAGAATGGGACCTTTCTAGTCCATTTTAAATGACATTTAGCTTTAATTTAGGTAATGCTAATGGTGAATAGCAAACTGAACCTGATGGAGTAGGTAAGATACGAATGCACAGAATCAGGCACAGACAGAACCCACAACAGGAACAGGTGGCAACAGCTGATAGAAGATTTAGCCACAAATTTTACTAATTTTAGTCTCTTCCATTCCAGTCAGGTAGAGGAGAGTTAATTAATTGTGGATTGAAGTAAGATTTTTCTGAGCCTTTGACTTCTCTATGCAAAATATGATTATAATTAAAACCACCAGTTGCTCTGATGTGATCAGACCTCCACACTTACAGTGCACTTGTGGGAAGGAAACGTGGACTCAGCCGGAATATTCATGGGACAGAGGGAAGAAAGTAAAAAGAGCATCTGAAAGTGGTTGAATGGAGCCCAACCTTTTCGCACTTCCATGTGAAAATGTGTTTCTGTAAGTGTGGAAGCTGAGAAAGGAACCTCCAAGGACCACCCAGCACATGAGGAAGTTGCTGGAAACAGAGGCCTGGGGACAGACTGCAATGATCCAACACAACTCGGCATAAATACCTGTCCTGGGAATTGAAATTCATGCTGGAAAAGCTCGCAGGGAAGATGTTTCCAAGTGGAAGTGATGTGTCACCTGTACCTGGTGAGAAACCGAGCTCAGTGCCTCTCTCAAGGGGATAAACCCTGATCCAAAAATCTGCTTTGGACAACCACACAAACTGCCTGCTCTACAAACTCTCAGTGCTAACAGAGACAGGGGCTCCATGGATACCAGGAATATGGCTAACAGATGCTTGGGACCAAAGGAATAACCCTGCAAAACTGAAGCAGGTGTGACAGTGTCCAGGGGGATAAAGCAGAAAGGTCAGGATGCCAAATCCCACGGAACGAGACCCTCCAGCAGCAACTTGCATCACCAGAACTACTGAAATCTCCAAAGTGATGGGTGTATTCTGCAGGGAGGAGCTGATTTCTGCAAAAACAAGGGAGGAATAGGCACAAGCATGGTTTTTAACTTGTTTTGTGTAGATTCAGAACATTTGAAATACTCTATGGAGGAAACTGCCCCTCCTTATGAATTCCTTCTTCACAAGTAACGTGCTCCACCCCCTCAGTGCCAGCAAAGCCTTTTCAAAAATGATGAAAATTGAAACGTATGTGGACCTGAGGCAAAATTTTCAGAGGTCTCTAGCTAACAGTGTCTCCTTTGGTCATTCCAAGGCCATCCAAGGCTTCCCTCTGCATCAGTGAGTCCCAGTATTTCCTCACTGAGCCTCACAATTGCTATCATTTTTATCTTTACCTCTTCCTCCCAGCCAGTCCTAAGGGTTAAATATGGTCAGCGATTTCAGTAAGCCCCTGCACACCTTCCCAGTGCAGCCTCCCCACTGCTCTGTCCCTGGGACAAATGGATACTTGAGGGGTCAATCCCCCATGAATCCCAACCCCACTGGCTGCTGCAGCCCACACAGTGCCTATGGCAAAGAAAGGCCAAAACAGGATACAAGAAAAAGACATTTCCCAAATGTCACGGGGACGAATTCATAAGCCCAGGAAGCACATTTAGAATGTTCAAAGAGCAGTGAAATAATCAGCATAGACATAATCATTGCCTGGCACTGTAATTCCAGACACACACCACGACAGCTGAAGCTGGCAATTCCAATTTAGACAAATGAGCAGCTCCCTTACCCTCCTTCCCTGCTCCTTCCCTTCTCCCACTCTCCAGCTCTGAGAAAAGCACTTGTGCAGCGACACAAAAGGAACCTGCTGCAAACGAATCCATCACAACAAAATTAAGCCAGGCAAATTCTCCACTGCAGCTCAGCATGTGCCTACCCAAGGTCCTGACTGGAGGATGAGGTGCTGCATCTGTGGGGAAAACAGCAGGGCTAAGACGGGGTTCATGAACTTAAACGACAAGAGAAATGAAGGCTAAAAGAATGTTTACCCACGCAGATGAGCCACTTCTCCCCCTTTCCTCCAGCCTTTCACCTGTGCTGCTGCCAGCAGCTCAGCTGATGTCATTGCAAGCCAGCCCAGACACTTAACTGGCAGGAAAAATGTTGTTTTTCTGCTGGTTTAGGTGTCTGAATAACTTGATGCATGGCTAGTTAAATGCCACTGTCAGCCCAGGGGACCTGCTGAGCCTGTGCATCCTCCCTTCCAGCAGCAGCCTATGGCTCCATCACTGCCACATCCTGAAAAACTCATCAGAAACTGCAGCAACAGAAAATGTTTTCAAAGGGCAGCTCCAAACCAGTCAAATCAGTGAACTGCTGGTTTCTGTCCTTAACAAGTGACATCTTCAAAGAGGGGGCAGAAGGTACGGCAAATCACAAATCTAGAAAGTAAACAGAATTTATCACTTCATTTTTTTAAGGTTTTGAATGCCTGCAACCATCACAGCTGCATTTTTTTGGCCTGAGCAGCTTCCACCTTCCAGGTGGTGGAGGTGTGACACCACCTCCCCCACATCGCAGCACCTTAGCAGATGTGGTTTGTGGCAGCTCAGCAAAGCCCAGCCTGTGCCCATCAGAGATGGTTTTCTGTTTGAGGCTGGGCACCTGTGTGTGTGATCCATGGCTCCTGAGCTGTGACAGGGCACAAGAGCTGGGGGTGATGGACTGGAATGCTGCAGGGGCTCCTTCAACACTCAGTGTTGTACCAGGGCCCAGGGGCTGCTCAAGCGTCACATTTCCCTTGCAGTGTGGCAGGGTGACAGCTCCATGAAAGCAGAGATGTGACGTGCCCTGTGCTCGTGCAGCTCCCTCAGGGAACAGCCTGATTGCCTTGGGATGCTGGATGGGTAGGAGCCACTATTTAATCCCCTGCTGAGTCTCTCCAGTAAAAACAGCAGGAGCTGTAGCAGCAAACACTCTCTGGATCCTCCTCTACAAGTGAATTTTACTCACATAAAGTGGCAGCTCCCACTGAGGAATCACGGTGTCAAATCAACACAATTTAAATACCAATTAACACAAAATCCAAACCAACCTGCCCCTTCAGAGAGACTCCCAGGACTTTCAGGGTACCAGGGATCGCTGGGGCTCAAAATCCTGCCTTAGGGGCAGACAGATGGAAATTCTCCTCCTCTGCCTCATACATTATGCAGCCTCTCCTGGGTGTAAATCTGCCCAAAGGATTCATTTTTGCAAACAGCTGAGGGAAACAGGCAGCA
>NW_008239539.1:1119727-1133913 GCF_000691975.1 Corvus brachyrhynchos
GAGATCCCCTAATAACCCTGGCTCCAAGGGACCTTGCAAAGTCCCAGTCCAACCTCCTGCTCCAAGCAGGACCAGCAGTGGGATCAGATCACAGTGCTCAGGGCTGGAGCTTGTTGGGTCCTAAAGATCTCCAAGGGAGGGACCTGCATGTCCAAAGGGTGCAAAAGTTTCCTGACAGCAGGTCAGGATGACTTCTCCTTGCTGGTGACCTGTCCTGGGGCTCTCAGCACAAGTGCTCAGGTGTCCTTAGTCACCAGTGATGTCCCAGCTTTCCATGCAGGCCCTTGGCCAGTGACACACAAAGGCTTCTCAATCAAGTAAGTTTCACCTGTGTTTACAATCAACTGGGCTTTTTTTCATGCCCATTTTCTGTTGTTACAGAAATGTTACCTGTCCAGCACACTCCACTCAAGTAAAATGTCTGGGTTTTGTAGATGGGAGTTTGAACGAGACAGTACAGATATTCTGCATCTCAGTCGTCTTTAACTGGCAAAGCAGATGATTTTCCATCTAATACCTCGGAAAGTCTTTGCAATAAAATGTGTCAGAATGTTTTAACATGCTCTCATGTCCTGCTCTCTGCACAAGTAAAACAGCAATGCTGAGTTCCAGTGTGCAGGCTCTGGGGTGGGAGGGGTGCTTGGGGTTGTTTTGTTTTTAAACAGAGGCCGTGGAGAACACCCCCAGCACAGCCTGCCCTGCCACTGACTCAGTGTTTGCCTTAAGGCCAGTGATCCAGGATTTAGCTAAGCCACATGACTGACTGGACTGCCAGTCCTTCATCCCAATCCTTCATCCCAGTCCTTTACGATGTACTGATGTTCCCAGGTTTTGGTTTAAACCATAACATCAAGCTAGAATTCATGAGAAATCATGAGACTGAAAACAGCTCTGCCCCTGCAGATTGCAAAGCAGCAAGTCTGACAGCTCAAAACCAGGAACAGTATGAATGATGCAGTATTTGATCCTTTAAAACAGCTCAGCTTTTTGTTGGGTTTTGGAGGGGTTTTTTTTAGCTAACCTCTAAGTTTTTTTTAAAAACACCAGCAGGATCTTGAATACAAAGAATTTGTGCCCTGCAGCCAGCTGGCAGACACAATTACCACTAAGCAGAAAGGAAAGAAGTGGGTGAAATAGGAAGGGAATAAGTACAAAAGCACAGGACAACAACTGGAGCTCACTGACTTCTTGCATTTGGATCAAGCATTTCAGTTTTTGCTTAAGCTATTCCTTTTGTTCTCAGACACACTCCCAACCCCAGAAATCTCTCTATGTCTAATGATTTCATTTTAGCAAGGGAAAACAATATTTCCTTCTGTTTTTCTCAGGAGTGATTTACAGTGCTCCCACTGCTCTGGAGTACCCTTGGAGGAGACCAATTTGCTGCTGGATTGAAGGGCTCAGCTCACCTTGACTTCATCTGGGCAGCTGCTCCTTCCTTTGTCACAGAACAAAGCACCTGGGATCAGCTCCTGCTACACTGAGGCAGCTGGTTTTGGTGAGAGAGTGTCAAGCAGGAGGGAGATAAAGGATGAGGAGAAACCATGAGGTGCCTGATGAGAATGTTACAACTCTCAATGACAAGAAATCTGCCAAGGACAACGGGAAAGGGACTGAAGTTCATGAGCTACCAACCCGCCTGGAGTTGTTCTTTAAGAGCAGTGATGACGTTTCCTGGATGCTGAACTACTGTTAAATACCTCACCCAAAATTCATGCTCTGAATGGGAGCATGGCTGTAGTTATGTCTGACTAGACCTGACTGTAATGCTGCAGGGTTTGTTCCTTTTTATTCTGTTGAGGAATGGTGGGAGAGACACAAGATCCACCTGAAACAGTGGGGCTGAAGAACCTTTATCATCAGGCTGGCTCAGCTATGAGCAGGGCTTTGAGCGAGGTCTGGCAGGGAATGATGGTGATGATGATGATCCTGACAAGAAACAGGCCACTGTGAACAGGCTCTGGAATGTTCCTTGTGAAGGCAAAACAAGTGGGATCCCATCTCATGTGCCTGAACACAAGTACATCCATTGTAGGAAACAGAACAGGAGGAATCAGAGTGTGCATGGCTGTGATCCCACAGGGATTACAGAAATATGGTATCTCCTAATAAATTCTGGCACACCAGCTCCAGAGCTCACATTTATCAAAATAATCAATTAGACCTGTTAGATCACTACTGAAGGGCACTTTCATCAAGAGAAGCCACAAAAACACCCCAGAAGTTCCTTGAAAGGTTTCTTTTTTCAAGGACAAACATGTTAATTAACAGAGCGTCTTTCATGCTATCAAGAAAATTAGGGGGAAAGCACAAATGCTTTCTAATGTGAGGGCAATGTTTCATCAAGGAAAGCAATCAGAGCAAAAAAACCTAGCATGGGTTTTCATAGAATCACAGAATCTTCAATCAGAAAAGACTTCTGAGGTCAAGTCCAACCTTGTCAACTTAACCATGTCCTCAAGTGCCACATCCACTGTTTTTTGAATGCTTCCAAGGATGGTGACCCCACCACTGCCTGTCCCAATGCCTTTCTGGGAAGAGATATCCAACCTGAACCTCCCCTGGCACAACTTGAGGCCATTTCCCTTTGTCCTATTGCCAGCTATGATAACTTTGTTTTGGGGGAATGTCTTTAGGAAGGAAAACTTGCATCAGGGATGTGTGGGAAAGGTGTCCAGCAGAGCTTTCACATGGGGTCACACGAGTAGCAGAGACAGAAAAAGATGGAATTTTTGGCTGAGGATACACCAATGCAGCTCTCAATGACACCAGCTCAGGCTACACAGAGCCAGACAGTGAAGTGCATTCAAAACCAACCCACAGTCCCTGTTTTAAAATCAGATTGGTTTAACACTTCTCACACACTTCTTCCTAAAGCTCCTGTCATTGCTTAGCAAGTCCTGACTTCATCCAGCCCCAGCACTGCAGCACCCACAGATGAACTGGAGTTGGAAGGGAACAGCACACTCTAGAACCTGAGAGGCAGATCCTGAGACCTGAGGCAGGGCAGCTCCGCTGGAATGAACAGACTGAGCAGGAAGGTCTCACCCACACATCAACACCTTCCCTCTGGGAACTCAACACAAGGAGCAGATTATGCAGGGTGAGGAATGGCAGCCTGGTAATTGTTCCCACCCTATGGAATGTGTTTCCTGACCTGGGTGCCCTGCTCATGCTCTGTGTGAACTCTCTTTGCCTCCCTCTAAGCTCTCCCCTCGTATCCTCACACAGTAAATGAGTAATCCTCCCCCCCGGCACGATTCTGGAGTGACTTTTGATACAATAGAAAACCTTTCTGCACAGGTTACTGCATTTTTTACTGTGCACATTACGTGTTTTCTACAGGAATGATCAAACAGTGCACAGCTGGCCCAAAGAGGCTGCACAGTGTCTGTCCTTGGAGGCTTTAAGGACTGCACTGGATAAAATCTGATGCCACATCTGACCTTGCTTGGAACTGAATGAATCTGTCAACCAGTGACCAAGAGAGCAGGTTTAAAAGTGATTTATTTAGTTGATTAGTTTTCTATTGAAAAAACCCCAAAATACAACAAACAAAGCCCAATTCAAAACTTTCCACCTCGAATACTTCTCTGCACTGCTGTGCTGTGCTGGTTTCAAGGCCAGATTGGAGGGGCTTGGAGCACCCTGGGCTGGTGGAAGGTGCCCTTGCCCATGGCCCTCTATGAGCTCCCTCCCAACCCAAACCATTCTTTGGTGTAGGAAATACTCCTGACCCATCCAGGAACCACAAGTCAGAGCCAAGGGAGCAGAACATCCAAGGAAACAGCACTGAGCTCCTGCTGAGGATTTGTGTGACTGCCCATGGCAGGGCACAGCTCAGGAGGACTGTGCAGATACAGAAGACAGAAGGATTGGGAAGGCACTGGCAGAGGCTGCACGAGAGCAGTGCAGGACACAGGCCTTTAAATCATCTGCCAGCACTGAGAGAAATCTAAACAGAACTAAGGAAAGAAGTTAAAAAAGAGATCCAGACATTTTCTGCTCAGAATTTTCCAGTCAAAATCCTTTCATACAAGAAGCTTCAGGTCAGCAATAACACAGACAAATTCAGGACTTTATCCTCTGGATCAGATGTGTTCTGTATTCAGCATTACATACAATCCAAATTTCCCATAATGACAACTCTCCATTTTTCCTATTTGCTTTTGTGGAAGGGATGAATTCTAATGACTCAATACCAGCTCATCAAACATTCCCTTCATGGATTACATTTTTACTGTAGCAAGCTTACAAGTGATCCTGTTTGGATGTGTAATTTGTTTGATTTAATGTACAATTCTGCAATGTAAACCTGGGGTCACTTTGCAGTGCCTGAAGAAATCATCATCCAAATTAACACTGATTGGAAGTTGGGAATCACAGCAGTATCTTGTTCACCAGCACAGAGCAGCCACTGCCTCATCCCTGCCAGACTCTGACACCTGAATTATCCTCTGCCTGTGTCACAAAGCTCAGGTGTTCCAAGGGGGTTGGGATTATTCACACTTTTCAAGGAGACTGTTTACTGTATTAAAGGGCAGCTGTTCTTGGTGAACTTGAGGGTTCCAGGAACTGATAATGGATTCTGCTGCCTTCTGTCTGAGATCAATTAGCTCAATACAGCCCCTATTTCTTCCAGCAAGAGCCTCTTCACCAGGGGGCTGACACACACTTCAGTTTATTCCTGATCTCCCACCCAAATTCAGTGGCAGCACCATCAAGCCTCTCTCTAACTCTTGTCAGAGCCCAAGCTCAGGAATCACAAAGCTGGTTTTTACCATTTCTCCAGCTTGAAAACATTTGCACTCCTACTTCCTGCTCCCCAGGACAATGCTCTACCTACTCCTTAGATGACTGGAATAAAACTATTTTCAAACATCTCCTTGTGGTGGGGTGGAGAAGAAGGAAGTGCAGATGAGTAATGATGCAGACAAACCTCTTTAGCAGGGCGATGACAAGCACTGCTTCTAGGATTGTTCATGCATCAGGCTCTGATTCTTTAACACAAAAGAGCAGCTAAATAATTTCTGGGCAACCAGCAGTGGACAACACCAGCAGGTTTCGCCTTACACATCCTGCTTCTCTGGTTTCCATAGCTCTGTTCTTCTCCACAAAATAGCAGGGACACAGGATAGCTTCACTGCAGTTTACTCTATGGATTAAGAAACTGGAGCTGTTGGTTTAAACACCCTTGTGGCTGAGCAGGATGCACTCTCTGAAGTTTCCCAGTAGAAGGTGGCCACCAGCAGGTATTTCCAGGGAATGTGGCACTGCCAAGGGGAGTCAGACCCTGTTTAACAGGCCAGGCTCTGACCAGGGCAGGCTCCTCCTCAGTCCTCTCAGAGATGGGACAAAGCGTGAGTAGGAGACTCAGAGTCACAGCTCTCCAGGTCAGCAAATTTAAAAACCAGGAGAGTCTCACCATGTAGTGGCCTACAATGGAGGTTTCCACTGATTCTGGAACTACATCATGCTCAAGGTAAGTTCAAATGGGAATGGAACTGGATTTCCAGCAAAATAAATATGATCCCAGCCCCGAGGCAGAAAGGAGTGCAGTTTGTCCTGGGATTTCTTACCTTTCCGTGCTCCTGCTGTTTGACCCTGCTGCAAAGCTGCTGAAATGCAGAGTTGGGCCCACGGGTTACCCAACATCAGAATCCTCTCCAAAGGATCCCGACAGTATCCCAGAGCTCTGGGAGGAGGAGGCAGGGACCGCACAGGGCAGTGACTCCCCCTGCCAGCCCATGCCAAGGCCTCTGCCAGGACATTCATCCCAGTGGGCCACCTGTGCACAGTGTCCCACTTTCACATCTCACAGAACTCAACTAGGAATTGCTTTCATGCAGCCAGAAAAGTGAGAATTATTTTCCTGTTTAAAGACTCAGACCCTACTGTTTTGCACCTGATGAGATTATGCATGTTTATGCAAATCAAAATGCCACGCTCACAGCTCCTTTTCTCCACTAAGTACCTGCAGCAGAGCATAAACCCCCTCAATTTCCTATACATCATTTTAACACTACCTACTTACGTCATTTGGTGCAAAGCACCAAACATCAGTCCCAAATTTAAGTTGTTTTAGCTTTTTCTTTCAAACAATCACCTGTTTAAATGTTTCTCAATGATTTAAATGTTGATCTCTGGGGAAAAAAGAGAAATTGATCTTCCTGATCAGCATTTGTTTCAAGTAATCTGGTTCCTATTCTGAGTGAATTTCAAGTGATTTTTGTTACATAATTCAGACATCTAAAGTCTTTGTGAATATTCAAAAGGATAATACAGGGAAGACAGGAAGACCATAATATGAACCTTACATTTACTCATCTTCCTCCCAAATGAAGCTTGGTAAAGAGAAGGTGTAAAACCTACAAGGCAGCACTTTGGAATGCACTAGGGACCATTCTTGTGCACTGCTTCTTCTCCACTGGAGTCACTGCACAAGAAATTCAGTGAGACAAGTTAAGAACCAAATTTATTAGAGATCAGTCAGTTCTGATTTCTCTTTCTGACAGTCAGCCGTGGATTTCCAAGCCATGCTGTCAGTGAGAGTCACTACATCTCACACTTCACAGAAACAACTGCTGTCATGACAGAGAAACTCACCCTGGCTCCAAAACTCAGCAGATCCTCCCTGTGTTCCTTCCCCAAGTGCAGAGTATTTAATTTATAAAAGAATGAGCACAGATTTGTAACAGCAGCAAGAAAGAACCAGACTGAGCAACCTTTACAGGGGGTTCATATCCAACCACAGCACCAAGCCCTGAGGCACAAGGAACCTCTTTACCCCTTCAGGGGCTGCTGGAGGCAGAATATGAATCTTTCCATTGCTCAGAAAAGCCTGTAAGTGATTTGGGATTCAATAATTTCTTGTTTGATCTCTAGCTCTGTGATGAAATGAGCTCTAGAGTCTGACAGACATGAAGAACCTGAAGCTGTGAGTCAAATGACCCCAAATCTGGGATCCTAAAGCAAGTTTGTCACCTACCTGGCACATCAGATATCCAGAGAATCCCTATGAAAAGATCCCTACGGATCTTTGAGCACTGAGTTGATCTGACTGAGATCAATTGAACTGATCTCAACTGTTTTCATTTCCCAAAAAGTTTTCCTACAGCTTTAAGGGGAGGCAGTATCACCAGAGCTCCAGGAGCAGGTGGGCACGTCTGCCTCAGGGCAGTTGCCATGCTATTGGCAGGGGACTGCAGAATTTTATTTCAGTGGAATGAATGCACACAGAACATTTCCATCTTCCCTAATGCACCCTCTACATGCCCTCCCACCTTCTCTCTATCTCCAGCTTCTCCTTTCTGTGACCATCATTTCACAGCCAATAATTTCTTTTGTCCTTTTCTCCTACGCTCCACCGCCCCTACTCTCTCCCTGTGCATTCCCTTCCCCCTGCCCTAAGTTTTTCCACATTTCCCCACTGATTTCTGTGTCTCAGTGCACCAATAGTGTCACGCTTGTACACTGCACTAAAAGCCAAAATAGAAGCAATCAACAATGCAGCAGCCCGGGCTTACTTTTACATCTGATATTCCACACAGTTCAGCAATGCTGGACCAGGAGTGCTCTCCTGGCACCTGTAAAATGTTTAAAGCAGTCATAATTCAAATGCACATTACTTAGAAGATTAGAGACTGTAACCAACTGCTTTTCATGTTAACCTTGTGCTGGCTATGGCAGCAAACAGCTGTCACAGTGGGAATGCTGAATTCAGTACTTAAGAGGAACAGCTCAGTGCAAAAAGCAGCAGAACCAAGGGGTACCTCAGAGTGGAGCAGAACTCAGATATCCCTATTTATTATTATGTGCATATTCAGAAGCACTGATAAAAAAAGAGTTTAATGAAGAGGGGATTTTATTTGGAGAGGGTGGGTTGCAAAGGATAAGTCACAACACAGTCTGTTTATTTGGAATTCCATGATTAACCACGAAGGACTGATAGTGCATAGAATCAATCATGGAATGGTTTGGCTTGGAAGGGACCTTAAAGCTCATCTTGTTCCACACCCTGCCATGGGCAGGGGCACCTCCCACTGGCCCAGGGTGCTCCAAGCCCCAATGTCCAGCCTGGCCTTGGACACTTCCAGGGATCCAGGGGCAGCCACAGCTGCTCTGGGCACCCTGTGCTAGGGCCTCCCCACACTCCCAGGGAAGGATTTCTTCTCAATATCCAATCTAAACCTCTCCTCTTTTGGTTTAAAGCCATTCCCCATTGTTCTATCACTACATGCCCATGGAAACCCCATAATGATGAAAAGAAAAGCAGTTTAAGCAATCCCAAACCAAAGATAATGACTCAGAACATCCTCATCCCTGTGTCCACCACTTCATGGCATTCCTCAGCTGAGATGAAACACTAACAGCATAAAAACAGTCTGAAAATACCTTAGGAGAAAGCAGCTGAAGAGGAAAGTACTTCTGGGGTGTCCTCTGAGAAGCACAAGAAAGAATAAGCACATTCTCTCCAGGGAAAAGGAAAATGCTGAAGGATATTGCCAAGTTATGCTGGCATTACATAAGCTAATTCCAAAACCACCTTTTTGAACTGTATTAGTCTGTGTTGTCCTTTAAAAGAGAGGCATTCATTTATAATCCAGAGAGAATTTCAACCCCCAAATCTAAAAAAACCCTGAAGCTGGGTTTTTTAGAACAGCCAAAGTTCTAATAGTTTCTGTGTGTAAACATCCGAAACTATTCCATCTTAGAAACAGGGTAAAAATGAATTAAGTCTGCTGAATCTTTTTAAAAAGCAGAAAGATAAGGCCAAATCTTTGAGGAGACATGGCTCATAAATCCCTGCCTTGGCACAGAACTGTAGGAAGATGGATTAATTCCATGAACAGCACAAAGGAACAGAAGGAGAATAAAAGAAGTAAAGAAGGTGAAGGAAACTGCAAAGACAAAAGGCCCTTGTTTAAATTCCTCACATCCATGAGCAAGCAGTGCATGACAGTTTGTCAAGAAGTGTGAGAAACTCACTCTAAAGACGAGTCATGCATGGACTTCTGCCTTCTCCAGGTGATAATGGATAATCATTTTGTATTTTTCATCTATTTCAAAGGGCTCCCACATCAGATGGGCAGGTGCTCAGCAGGAGCTCCTTCACCACCAATTAACTCTTGGGTTCAGACTCAACATGAGCCCTTCAGGTCTTTTAACACAGGTTTCTCAGCCCAGTGCCTGGCAGGAGACTCCCACTGATCACATTCCAGCCACTGCTCCATGGGACTGACACGGGCAGGCAAAGGATCAGGAGGCTCAGGACAACACCAGGAGCCACATGGGGCTGGACACCCACAGCATGGAAAAACCACCTTAAAAATTTACACAACCACCAGCTCTGGAGGGGCTGAAGCGCCTCAACTGCTCAGTGGCACTTAATTAAAGTATTTAAATCACTTTGCTAATTAGGAACTGCACTCTGGTCCAGGTTGGTGGCTGGGTATACCCAACCACTCTTGAGTCTAACTGCAGCACAGATTAGGTTCATTATTCAGCAACAGGCTCTCAATCAGAGCCAAAACTCCTCAAAACATGGACTAAGTCAAGGAGAGGGGCCCAGGAATCAGTGCTCAGAACAGCACAGGGAGTGCTGGATTAATCTAATTACACTGCTGATGCTTTTTGCTGGCAAGCTATTTAGCAAATACACAGCAATGATAAAAGAATTGCCTCATGCTGCTACTGCAGAAGTTAATTAAGATTTGTTTGGTGGAACAAAAGACAAATCAGGGTTGGGGAAAAAATCAACATAATTTTTAGTGTTTCAGACAGCTGGAGAGAGTGTGCTTTAAAATGGATTAAATGTAATTATCCTTGTTATTTTTTCCTCTGTTGATGCTGAAAATGACACAAGATTATAAACTGTAGGACAACATGCAAAACATTGTTTTGGAGCCAATTGTTCTCTTTTTCTTTAAAGCATGTAATAACACACAGTTTTGCCTCACCATGAAGCAGCCAAAGTGTGGAAGCACCACCTGAAAAGCAGATCAAGACTGAAAGAAGTGAGAGACGTATCCTTGTGTTCCAGGTTGGCCAGAGATTAATCCAAAATGGATTCAACAGTGCATCCCCTCACTGGTTTGGAAACAGGAGTGCACCAGCAAGTCTCTAGGTTTAGCTGGGATCCAGCTTAGAATCATGGAATGGTTTGGGTTGGAAGGGAACTTAAAGCTCATCCCATTCCATCCCCCTGCCATGGGCAGAGACACCTTCCACTAGACCAGGTTGCTGCTAGAATTCCTTCCCAATATCCCATCCAGCCCTGCCCTCTGGCAGTGGGAAGCCATTCCTCCTGTCCTGTCACTCCAGGCCCTTGTCCCAAGTCCCTCTCCAGCTCTCCTGGAGCCCCTTCAGGCACTGGATGCTGCTCTAAAGTTTCCCCAGAGCCTTCTCCTCTCCAGATGAAATTCTTCACCCTCTTTCAGTCCCCAGATCCTGGAGTTTGATTTGGAGGACTGACATCTCATAATGACTTCGAATCACAGTTTGGACTCCAGCATTCCTGAATATTTGGCTGGAAGAGAGACACACACTCCTCTTCTTCTACCAGAGCAACAGCTTCTGCAGCAAAGCACTCGTGGCTGCCTGAGTCACTATTCCTGCCCACAAAGAGATGGTCAGAGTCTCATCCTTTATATGTTTCAAGTATTTTTAGGGACAACTGATAGAAATGTGCAGAGCAAACCCGCATCTTTTTTTCATCAGCTTTTATACTCTATAATTCTGCACTAAACTGGAGCATTGTTCCCTGCTTATCCTAGGAAACCATATGGGTAGAGTCCCAGGAGTCTCACAGAAAGAAGGAGAAAAAAAGGAAAATAAAGTGTGCTCTCCATATTCTAAGCACGGCACAGCTGTGAGTGACAAAGGCTTTTTCTTTGTCTTATTATCTTTTAACAAAAATCCCCTGAAGAGCTGAGCACCAACTCATTAACAAAGTTCTGCACATGAATTCATAAACAGTTTTGGGTAGCTCTGTTCAAAGCATTTCTCCTTTGGCTGTGAAGTCTCAGTGGCATTTGAACAGAAGGGATAAATCAGATTTTAGGCTTCACTTCAAGATTATGATTTACTTGAAGACTTTTTTTGGGGGGGGGCAAGGATATGGTGAAGAACTAGAACAGAGAGCTAGAACTGACTTGAGATATAAGGTGAAAAAACTTCTACAGAGACAGTGCTTGTGAAAAGGGGGCCTGATGGGAAACTGGTTCACAGGGATTACCAAGTTGCCAAGTGCCCACATGAGCTTTGAAAAGATATTTTATCCCTCAAGCAAATAATGCAGCAAAATATTTGAGACTTCTTAACAGCATGGCTTTCCCTGTGTCCAAAAGGCGGTGGTGGAATGAGGAAACATTGATTATCAGTGGGTTAATTGGCTGCACTGGTGAGGCCCCAGCTCGAGTGCTGTGTCCAGTTCTGGGCCCCTCACAACAGAAAGGACATTGAGGGGCTGGAGTGGGTCCAGGGAAGGGAACGGAGTTGGGCAAGGGGCTGGAGCACCACAAGGGTCTGGAGAACTCCTGAGGGAGCTGGGAAAGGGGCTCAGCCTGGAGAAAAGGAGGCTCAGGAGGGACCTTTTGACTCTCCACAAGTCCCTGACAGGAGGGGGCAGCCAGGAGGGGGTCGGACTCTGCTCGAAGGGAACAGGGACAGGAGGAGAGGGAATGGCCTCAGGCTGGGCCAGGGAAGGGGAAGGTTGAACATCAGGAGGAATTTCCTCATGGAAAGGGTGATTAAACACTGCAAGGGGCTGACCAGGGAGGGAATGGTAGAGTCCCCATCCCTGGAGGTGTCCAAGGAAAGCCTGGATGTGGCACTCAGTGCTCTGGGCTGGGTGACAAGGTGGGGATGGGTCCCAGGTTGGACTCGATGGTCTCAGAGGTCTTTCCCAAGCCCATGGATGCTGTCATTCTGCAACTCCAGGTGTAGCACACCCAGTAGCATTAAGATCCCAGGGGAGATGGTTCACTCCAACATGTTTTCAATGAAGAACAGAAGATAGAGTGGGTAATGACTGTGAGAAGGATGACAATAAAACAAGAAGCTACTGGAAGGTGAAGGAGAGGCTGGCTGAAAGCACTGCCCAAAGAAAAGTCTGGAGCAAGACAGGATATAGATGCAGATTATCCATGAGGAGAATCACACTGAACTGATACAACTCAGCAAGCCAAGAGAAGGCAGAATTCTGCCAAACAAAACTGAAGTCTGTGAGGGGGAAGATCCCAGCACATCTGATCTCCTCATTGATGCTCTTTGCTGTTTCCATTGATGTTTTGAGGAGACTGAAGTGTCTTGTGCTGAGAAACCCTTATACATCAGCAGATAATAAAAGTAAGCACATGCATTGTAGGTAGCAAAAGGAAAATGAGAAATTCTGAAAGCGTTCTTCATGAACAAAACCCAGCAGATGAAAATGAGTCGGAGGGTGGGGGGGGCCAGAGACTGGTGAGAGGCATCACTACACTCATTAACTTAATTAACTGAGAAAATCCAGCTGTGCTTTCGTGCTTGGCCAGGAGCAGCCACAGTCACTGGCCTGTCCCTCACCTGCCAGTCACTCAGCCAACTCCTGATGTGCTGCTTTGGAAAAGGGCATTAAAACATTTTCTGTTGCAAGGCCAAGATCTGCAGGCTGTACAGTCCTGCTGAGGATTTCCAAACTGTCTTTCTTACCTCGAACATCTCCTGCTCTGTCCGTCGATGATCATCCAGGAGCTGCTCCATGTAGGTCAGATTTCGGAATTTTTCTAGGTAAGTACTGTACTGCTTCTGCAGCTGCTCCTCAATCTTCTCGTACTCATCCATGAAAGCAGGGCTGGGGAGAGCAAGCACAAACTACTCAGTGAAACCTGCCCAGGGCAGCTGTGGCTGCCCCATCCCTGGAAGTGCTCAAGGCCAGGTTTTATGGGGCTTGCAGCTACCTGGGATACTGGAAGATGTCCCATGGCAGGGATGAGATGAGCTTTCAGGTCCCTTCCAACCCAAGCCATTCTGTGATTCTAGGAGTCTATAAACACTGCTCTGTATATGCAGAATTCTGAAATGCAATTTTGGTTTTGCAGCTGCCTTTCCATGTCTGCTAAACCAGCCTCAAAAACCTCTTGTTGTTAAGGTTTCACACTGCTTCAGAGAATAAAAGCTCAAGACAAAGCCCCTCACTAAACAATCCTGGAAATGACATAAAGCCAAGAGAAGGTTTTTGTGTACAACTCCCTTTTCCTTTCACACAGGCACAAAGGCAGCATTTTGGCCCCCTTAGAAGGTAATATGAAAATAATTATCCTGCTGTTCCACAACTGCACAAAGTTAGTGTGTAGCATGGCTGGTAAATCATCTACTTTGCTGGGGACTTACTTGCTACAAAAGTGTGCTGTCATTACAGGTTTAATTAGACTGTATGATGAAGTGATGATGTCATTACACCAGAGAGCTGACTGATGCACCCAAAAAATCACTGCTGCTGCTCAGTGCTTCACACCCACCCAATCCACACCCACCCACCCAGTCCCACAGAGTGGGACTGATCAAAGCGTGGATTTAAATCCAGTCATTCCTTCCACCACTCCCTTGTCTAATACTTCCTCTTTTGTTTTTTTAATATGAGGTCAGATTGCAGATTGTATAAACCTGCAGGTTAATTAAGGGCCAGAAATCAACCCAGACTGTGAACCTGAACACTGTGATACCTCCAGTATCTGAAGGGGTTTACAAGGAAGGAAAGGGACTCATCATCAGGAACTGCAGTGATAGGACAAAGAGCAATGGGTTCAAACTGAAAGAAGAGAGATTTAGAGTGGATATTGGGAAGAAATTCTTCCCTGTGAGGGTGGGGAGACCCTGGCACAGGGTGCCCAGAGAAGCTGTGGCTGCCCCTGGATCCCTGGAAGTGTCCAGGGCTGGGTTGGATGGGGCTTGGAGCAGCCTGGGCTAGTGGAAGGTGTCCCTGCCATGGCAGGGGTAGAACTGGATGAGGTTTAAGCTCCTGTCCCACCCAAACCAGTCTGGGATTCCATGATTCTACAAATTTTCTGCCAGGCTGTACCACTGCCCCGAGGATCTGATCCTAACAAGGGCTGCAGAATGAAGTTTTTTAATTGGTGGTTAACAGCAGAAGCCTCTGGGAACAAAGGGACTGTTTGCAGAAGTCACATCCTTTCTGTTCACACTCT
>NW_008239539.1:1133929-1152248 GCF_000691975.1 Corvus brachyrhynchos
TAGATAATCAGTTCATGATCTTTACCGAACACTTTGGAGAGTCTGCAGCCTCTTCTGGCTTCTTTCCAGTTCCAGTTTTCGCTTTTCAATCTTGGCTTCAAAATTGGCTTCATCCAAGGCTACACTATTCAACATGTCTTTAGTCTTTTGCACTTCCTCCTGAAACAGAAGGATGGTGAACCATGGCTGGCACTGGAATAATTAAATTTATCTTTCAGATGCTGAACATTGTTCTGGATAAACTCATCTGTGTTTACTCAAGCCGGCAATGGAAATTCAAAAGTTCTTTGTGGCCAGGATAATGAACTAACTGGACATTTACAAATGTAAAATACATTATTTTTTTTTGCCAACATTCTTAATGAAGGAAAAAACCCCACAGCTGTAACTTTAGTTTTCCTTCTCACTGAAAAAGCAGTAGAAGACAGGAAGGAGCCTATCATATGGTGTCATTAAGGTCGTTTCCAGCCTTAAAGATTCCATGATTCTCTCTGAATAAATGCAGATGAGAAATCCATTTGTTTCTTGGTACTATTTCAGGGAATTTTAAGCTTCTATCATTTTTCTTTTCTCTTCAAGATACAAGTCAGTTTAATAAAGAACTTCCTGTATCTGAGTATCTTCATCCTTTTCTAAGTTTTGCTTTATCCATTTTTTTTCAAAATCTGGGAAGCATCTTGAACATTTCAACATGTGCCACAGGAACCAGAAGGGGAAGTGGGAATATCCCAGTTGATTCCAATGAGCTGAGTACATCCAGTGTGCTCAGGCTCAAGAAACCACGCGCATCTTTTGAGGGAGAGGGAGGACTTCACTGCTGGAATTCCAGCACAGTGTTGGTGCTGCACAGCTCCAACAGGTCATTCCATGAACTGGGCCAGGATTAATTAGCCGAGTGTGTGGCACTGCTGTTTGTCAGGAAGCCAATCCCTCTCCACCATGCAGCTGTCAGTGCATCAGAACTACGGCTGGAGTAAGAAGTGCACATTAACAACATTTAGTATTCACACAGGCTGTGAGCAGGAGTAAAACACAAGGGAAGATTGCCTGGAATATCTATTGATTACCCATTGGCTGTTTAAAGCTGGGACTCCACTCCTTGTAATTACACCCTTGGACTGGATACAGTTTGCAGTTCAATAACTGATAGTAATCACTGCTGTAATTAACCTCCTCCTCACACAGTGCAGCTGAAGGTTCAGAAATTCAGGAACCCAAGCACTGGAGCAAGAACAGTGCTGGCAAGTGCAGGACAGACAAAGAAGTCCTTCAAACCAAGAAGCACAGGGATGCCCTGGCAGGACACTCATCAGCCAGTGCCAGCTCAGCTGTCCTGCTTCCAGAGCCCAGCTCCCCAGCTCCAGAGGCACCAGCACTTTTTGAGTTACCCAGGTCACTCCTTGCAGCCCTGACTGCAGAGTTCCCAGGGCTCAGACAAGGTAGCGGGGTGTGGATTTCTGTGCTGATTTGGGCAATTTTTATCCCTCCTGTAGAGCTTTTGGGGTGGAGCTCCTAACAGAGGCACAGAATATGACTGCAATGTGTTTTCTCCCAAGAGAGGGGCAAAGTGCAGCTCTTAGATGCATCAGCTGCAGGTGATGCCTTTAGCACTCTTTACCCCATGCTGTTGATAAAAAGAGCTGATTTCTTCCTGCAGCAGAGAAATTATAATTTTACAATCAAATAAACAACATTTTGCTTACCATAACGCTGTTAATGGCAATTTTCATCACCTTCTCAGCCTCATTTATCTCCAAAGGTCTGGCAATAGATTCTGTCCTTGCTTCCTATGAAATAAAATGAACCAATATATTTCAACACTACACAAAGGAGCTAATTTATGCAGAACTGAGGGTGATCAAGCAACAATGATAGGATCATCTGCATAATAAATGGGGTAGGATTTAGTGTTTATTCACCAAGGCTGAGACAATTTAGAGAACAGGAGATGATGAAAAAGTTAAGTGAGTTGAGATTAGCAAGGAGGGAGCAGTCAAGGCTGTGTCTGACTGCAGGTACCCTTGAAGGCAGACTTTTGGCAACTGCTCTGGTTTTACAGGCAGAACAAGGTACAGAAGATTCCATCACCTGTACAACACAACCCATGAAAACACCAGTGCAGGTAAAGGAGCACAGTGTCCCAAAAGTGTGGAGCAGCAAGGACTGTGAAGCCACCAAACTGTGCCAGGCTGGTGGACACTGAGAACTGACCCTGCCAGAGCTCCAGGAGCCTTTGGACAATGCTCTCAGGCACAGAGTGGGATTGTGGGGTGTCCTGTGCAAGGCCAGGAGCTGGACTGAATGATCCCTGTGGGTCCTTCCCACTCAGAATATTCCCTGATTCCATGTGCCTCCCATGCCCATGTGAAAAATGCATGCTGCAGACGTATGGGCACCTCTGCTTCTGATACCAAGTGGGTCAGACTCCTCGAGTCCCCCGCAGTGATCCTTGTTTGGATCCCAAAGGATTAAAAAAACCTCCCCTCTCAGCAGTTTTGGGGACACAAGGGCTTGGGTGTGCACTTGTCTAATTGATGCCTTAAACACTGACCTGGTCATTACATAAAAACTTCTGATTACTTGCTTGGCACTGGAAAGGAAGAGAGGGAATTTTGCAGCTCCATGTCCCTAACACAATCTTACATTGGCAAAACATTTGGTAACCAGTGGATAAAGATGGAGAAAGCATCTCTCTCTAGAAAATATCTGATTAAGAACCTAAAAATGCTTTGTATACTTTGCCACAGGCTGTACCCAGCTCAGTACAGGAGGAATTCTGGAAGCAGATCCAGTAACTTTGGTAAGATGCCATGTCAGACTCTCCAGATTGCACAGCTCAGCTCGAGCAGAGTCTGCTCCCTTCCCACCAACTCCAGTCCAGGGAATTGCAGGGTGAACCCAAGCTGGGAGCTCATCCAGCAAAAAAATAAAAGCAGCTTTTTGTGCTGAGCTTATTCCTCTGCTGGATCAGGTCTCTGAGCAATCCCAGCACATGCTCCACAAAGGCTCATTTTCCTGGCATGGGAAAAGAAGGAGAACAAACATTCTGTTGAGGAGAGTGACAGGAGTTACACCTGTTGGTGGCAGTGGCTGCTCACACTGCCTGAAGTGCTCGTGAACATCCCTCTGTCCACAAAGAATAACAAACTCCAAAGCAGAAAGTTAATTTGGGCAAAAATACGATAGAGAACATCTGTGCAATACAAATTCCCAAATAATTCCATAGGTAGATGTTTTTGGAGGAGGGTGGGGAAGAATAATGTAGCTCAGTTGCTATTCTGGGAACATTTAGCATTTCAGAAGCTCAGCAAAATCCCTGTTTATTTGTGAGGCCTTGGCCAGGACCAGCCTGGTGCAGACACTGCCCTGCCAACTGCACTCGGTTCAGAGGGTCTGTGCCACAGGGCCAACAGACTTCAAACAAAATAGCAAAGGGAATTATTGTCCTTTCCACTTGCAAAAGAGATCAAAGAACAGCAAGGACTGTAGTCTTTAATCATAAACAACTCCCTCACCAACTCCCCTCCAGCAGCCTGGTGAAACACCCCAGAACACGCACAGGGCACTGCAATGGGGCAGGGCGAGGAACTGATGGGTTTGGAGAAACTTCTGAGGAGCTGCCCTTTTAAGTGGAATAATTTATGCAAGTCTAATGTCTTTCCTTCTTCTGTCTTCTCTCTAACAGCCTTGAGTTTCATGTACACACCACAGTTGTCCACAGAAATCCACATCATTTTCTACAGCGAGGTTCAGTCCTACAGCCACATGTTCCGGGAAAAATCTGTCAGGGAAATGCAGAGCAGTGGGAAGGCTGGAATTTGTATTTTCAGGCTGTGGAATCAGGGTTAAACTGGAAAAGGAGAAGGTCAGGGCAATTAAACCCTCACACCCCAAGAGATGGAGAGGAGAATCCTCTGTACACACAGCTCATCCCTACAACTCTGCCTTGGAATGTGCATTTTCCACTTCACTGTTACAACAGTGCCACTAACCCAACTTTGACTCTCTGGAGTAATAAGTCTAAGTGGAAAAGATATTAAATATTATGGAAAATTAGTAATATATAATGGAAATAGAATAGAAACATAAATATATTTTGAGTCTATCAAAAGCACTGAGATATTTTTTTGTGGATGTCTGTCACGGCTTCCCATGTCCAGTCACTGGGCCATTTCTTGCTACCCTACGAACACTCTCAGAGAGGAAACTTTTATTTTTAATATCACTTCCCAAGAAGGACCCTTTGCAAGTGCACCCACCACTTCCCTGACTGGGAATCTCCCCCCATGAGCTTCATTCTCAGTTAACAATGAAGAGCCACTATTGCAAAACCTGTTCTACAAATATGTCCAAGGAAGCATTTTCAACTGGTAATGGATTTCTATTTCTGCAGACCAAAAGCTGATAAAGCAGCTTTCCAGCGTGCCTGATGTATGGAAAAATGGATGCACTCCTCCTCCAAACTGCAGGAAGGAACCAAGGCAAGTAATTAGGCATGACCAGCACACAAGTTACTGCTGATAGATGTGGAGTAATAACATGTACTGATGTGCTCAAGGTCTAGCAGAGGTTTCTGAACACCTTTTTCGTGGTAAGGTGAAATTAAAGCTTTTTTCCTAACACACTGGTCTAGCTGTGGCTGCCCCATCCCTGGAAGTGCCCAAGGCCAGGGTGGATTGAGCTTGGAGCAACCTGGGATAGTGGAAGTGTTCCCTGCCCATGGCAGGGGTGGAACTGGGTGATCTTTAAGGTCCTCCCAACTCAAACCATTCCATGATTCTTTTTCTGAGTTTTTGACCGCAGGTTAAATCTTTCTTTGTTTTCCAGGGGTTCTAAGGCTGATGCACACAGAATTGTGTGCACTCCTCACTGCCACTTCAGCCTCAATCCAGGCAGCACCACATCCCCTGCTCCCTGCAAACAGGGCCTTGGCAATTCCAGCTGTCCATGCAGGCCACAAAGCTCTCCTTTAGGAGTTTATTATTCAGGGAGTTCACTCACACACGCTGGGATCACATTTGGCCAATCCAGGGGATGGGTGACTTGGCACTGATGTATAGGAACAGAAAGGCACATGAGGGACACGAATCCTTCTGAAGGAATGTGACCCTTCCCAACAGCCCATTTTCCCCCTCAAGACATTAAAGTCAAGGTCATGGAGAATTTTGCTACTTCCAGACTATGCTGCTTGTTTTCATGCTCATCTCAGCAGTCTCCAAAGGGTATCCACAAAGACACTTCCCTACTCAGCAATGCAGAGCCTCAATCAGTGCCCCAAACCCTCAGCTATCCCTACATGTAAAACATGTCACAAGGAGGTCTGGAAGAGAGAAGCAACTGGAAAACATAATTTTTCAACAGATCAAAAAGAATCAGAAGTAACCTGCATGTGGCTCTGTTGAGGCAGGAAAGAGAACTTTAAAGCTTTCTGACAGGGATAAATTTACACTGCTCTGTTCCCAGGTCCATCCATCTTCTGGCTCTGGAGTTGATGCCACTGATTCACCCTCAGCTCACAGACCCCAGGATGTGCCTCCTGTGATCTTCCTACACCCTCAGAATCCTCACCTTTCATTTCTTTGTGTCAGGTTTGAGGACAGACTGCGTTGGTAAAGCTTGGATTAGTCCCCAGCACTACAGGGTGTCACTTCCTGGGTCCTTGGCCAGGAGGTGGCCTGGGATGTCTCCTCCAGAATGTGGGAAGATGACAAGGAACTTCTTGTTCCAGAGCAAAAGCTAAGCCTGTGAGTGGAACTCCAAATACTCAGCTAGAAATGGCCTTGGGCAGCATGGGCATTGCTGGTTGGTTTTCAAAAGAAAAAAGGGCAGGGCTGGAAGAGACCTTAAAGCTCAGCTCATTCCAACTCCCTGCCATGGGCAGGGACACCTTCCACTGGACATAACTGGTCCCCAGAATGCCAGGAGAAATGTGCCAACCACTACTTTACAGCTGATGCCATTTCTTCAAGCTAAATACTCCTGGGAGGGTCATACAAAATAATTTCTTACTTAAAATACATGCACACAACTGCAGTTGTGGTTAAATATTCAGGGCAGCATTGATTCAACAGCTGCATGGGTTAATTTTGGCTTCCCAATTTGCAATAAGCCCTCTTCCTCAAAATTGATGGGTTAGGTTTGGGTGAGAAGCAGGACTGCTCAAAAAAAGTGAAGCAAACCAAGTAATTCTCCAGAGTTGTGGCAATTTCAAGTTATAAATTTCCACTAGAAGTTCTATGTGTGGCAGTTCTGTAACCAAAGCCCAGGAAATGAGAGAAATTCATTTATCAGCCTCCCCCAGGCAGCGTCTTGTATCCAGAAGTAACATTTGGCAGACGGAAAAATGCTTCCAACATTCCCAATAAAATGATTTTTTGCAGTTAAGTTTCAAAGAGCAGGGAATGATGCGGCCATCTCTGAAATCACATCTCCCTCCCTCCTCGAGCAGCAGCGGCAGGAGGGTGAAGGAAGGGAGGAAAGGCTCTTTAATCCAAAAGCTGGGAAGAAAGAGATCCAAGTGAAATGTCCTCAGTGGCAAGGCTTTGTGCTGGAACTGCCTCAGCTCCACAGCTGGGTCTAAATGCCTTTGGCTCTCTGAAGAGTTTAATTCCAGCCTTTCCCAGCTGAATTTGGTAACGAGATTCTCAGTGACTCCCATCACTTTGGGAACAAGCTGGTGCTGTGGACATCCATAACAATAACAGGGAGCAGTGCCCTGTACTTACTCCAAAATTTATCCTCCACAGAGTGGCAAACACTTCATGTGCCTGTTTAAAGCTTTAATCTACCACATCCAGCAATTCCTTTATTTACAGGAGCGGACACAGGGAATAAACACTTTGTTCAAGGGCACAGATGGGGTAAGTGCCAAGAGGAGCATTAGAAAACAAACCCACTGCATTGTCCATCTTCAGCACAAGCTAAAAGCCTTTAAAAATAGATTATTTTCATTTTTCTCCAGTTTTACAGGGCTTAGAGCTAATTAAGGGTAAATAAAATGAAAACAACCCTGAGAAGATCAGAAATCTTTCTGCCTGCCACCAACACAGAGGCAGTTTTCTTCTGGAATTTTTTTTTGCTTCATTATCTTCCTGTGTCCAATAATTCAGCAAGGCTCAGCAGAGCAGCTTCCTGACAGGCTCCTGCTAATGTGGCCCAGGACCTCTGGCAGAAGCAGAGTGGGAGGCACTCGGAGTTAAAAACAGCCAGGAGCTTTTCCTTTTGGATTTCCATTGTAGGATAATTCAAGAGATCCCTTCCTCAAATGAGCACAACTGACCTTGAAAATCTCATTACTGCTTTATTTTGAGCTGAAGAATGATTTGGACCAGCTCATCACCCCTCCCTTCCCCCAAAGATTAATCTGGCCATTTCCCCCATTGTGCCACTTTTTTAGGATACAGAGCACCACTGGCTTTTCCAACATCCTTTTCCATGTACAGAATGGCAGCTGTGTAGATCCCAGAAAAGGGAATGCATAGGGAAGCAGTGCTGCATTTTGCCTGAGTGCTGACATTAATTCTCTTGCTACTTTTCTTGATTTGGGGTTTGACAGCCTTAATCACAGACTGGTATTTTCAACTTCTTGTTTCCTCCATTCATTTAGTACTGTGTAGGAAGACACAGAAAGAAATCCAAACAAAATCTCTCATCCTCACCTCAAATCCAAATCAACCTCCACCTTCCTCATGCAAAAAAAATCCCAAAAAAACAGAACTCAACATGCCTGGTTACTTTTCCAAAGCTAACTGTAAATATTCTGAAAATTAAAGTTACATAGCAATGAAATGCAGAGAAAGTGCCCCTGGCAGGAAAGGAAACAATAAAGATGAGGATGTATTTCTCCATGCACGGAATTTGCATGGAATTGGGCTTTTCATTTAGGGATCTCACTGTGTGGCACCAAACTCATTCATCAGCTCCACTAAACTCTACAAATCCCAACTGCAATTTCTCCAAGACTTGGACCAGCAAGACTGGAAACTGCAAATTAGCTTCCAAATGTAAGGCTGAAATGTGTTTTAAAATAGAAATTCTGTGTCTCCAGCACTGCCACAGGACACCAGTAACCTGCACTGTGCTAATCCACAGCTGGGCTAGAAACAACACAGCTTCCATGGAATTCAGTCATCATATTTGTGATTGTCATCTGACAGTACAGCTTTGGGATTTCTTTGGGTTTTTTTCTCCCATACAACTTAACAACATCACAGTCTGAATTCAGCACACTCTGTAGGTTTTGTTTCTTCCTCTGCTGTTAATTGAAGATTCTTTTTTAACATTCCAGATTACCTTTGGAAGCAGTTTAAATATACAGAAGGACTTTATATTCAGTCAGGGAATAAGATATTTGCAAAGGCTTCAGAAAGGCACAGAACCACATTTCCAGAAAATCAGACTTCAAGTCTTCCCCAAAAATATGCACATACATTTACAGCACTCTGTATCTCCAATAAACCTAACGGAACCATTCCCCTAAACTCTTCTCTAGCTGAAATTTGTTTTCATTCAGAAAGTAATTTATTTAAAAAAGTGTTTCATGACTTGGAGCAATGAAATTTATCTAAAGTATGAAGCTTTTCTACACAGTTTCTATACAAATTATGTACAAAAAGACTCCAACAGAGAAGGTAAAGGTTGTGGAGCAAATTAGAGTCAACATTTCCAAACGAAATAATGAGTTTTACTTCACTTTTCCCCAATGATCTTTCCCCAAAAGCTGCTCAGACTATGAAAACAGATCTAGTCAACCCATTAGTGCCAAATGCTGGCATTTCCTTTATAGTTCCTGGAAAATGAAGCCATTTTCATGTAAGATAGAAATAACATTTATCATCAATCTGTTTAAGCTTAGGTAAGAAGAGCTTTTATTTCAATATTTGGAAATGAATGGATTGGAAAAAGAAAGAAAAAAGAGGTTCAGGGACCATAAAACTCCCATGTTTTCAAATTCCTTTAAACACTATGACAGCTGTTGATACATTTTAGCACATGCAACAGGTTCTAGGAGATCAATGGAATAAAAAACTGAACCCCAGTGCTCCCCTGCCCTTCAACAGCACAAACCCTCTGGCAGTGCCCTTAGTGTGAGCATTAATTAGCCAGGCAGTGTCAAAAGAAAATCACCCATGGAAATCAAGAATCTGCACATTAAAAAGTAATAAAATTAATCTTGGATTAATGGCAACTAATTTGGTGTCTAGCAGCAAAGCCCTACTCCCCACCTCAAAGCCAGAATGAACTGCAATTCTTCCCCACCTGGAATGGGAGGGAAGGGCAGGCAGAGGATGCCATTCCTGAGGTCTCCTGAGCACCTCAGCACCCCTGTGAAGGATCCAGGGAGGATGTGGCAGGTGAGGAAGGGCAGTTCCTTACTGCCCTCAGCACTGGCTACATGACAAGAACCCCAGACCCAACAGTGATGGAAAAAACCAGCAGCGTTTGGCTCTAAGCCTCTCCTGTGATGGGCAAATTTCATACTTGAAGTGAGAGGCAGAATTGGGGGCTTATAACTAAAAATTACAAATTCCACTGAGAACTGGTTCTGCAACCTCCTGACTTTTAACCTGAAACCTGTTTGCTTTGCTATAATGTACCAAACTGGACATTTAACACACGAGCCACAAATGGGTCCTTCAGGTTTAACAAATCAATGCAGAACCTTGGAACCAGCCCCAAATCGTAAGGAACAGAGCTCAAAAGCCTCGTCTGCGGCTCTCTGGAGGCTCTCCCCGTGCTGTCATTGTCACCTGCTGCCTTCAGGCGATGCTCTCAGAGCTAATGACACAGAAGGTCACCTTTCCCAGGACAGCATTTCTTAAAGACAACAAGTTCCGTCTGCCAAACCTTTCTGCAAAACACAACCTGTGCACCTGGACAGGATGAGCTGGCCCCACCTTGTGCACTCAGCCACAAGGAACATGTGCTCACAGCTCTCTCTAGGAAATCCAATCCTTTTAGAAATGGCACCTTTAAATAGGCTCCCACTCCAGAGCTCTTAATGACCCCAGGGAGAAGTGGCTGCACTGAAGCACTTTCTCTTCTCTTCATTTTTCAGCTCATGCTTTCAGCACACTCCACTTGTGCCTGGCCCCTTTCCAGGGCCCAGTTCTAGACTTGGTGTCCTAAAAGCCTTGATTTCAAGTGACTAAACAACAGGCAGTTCCAAACCAGTGCTTGAGTACTTTTACAAATGCCTTAATTGATCAATATTGGGCTTTTGGCAGAGTTACAGGGATGCTGTACTCTGAACAAAAGCGTCCAATGCTCCATTAAAGCAAATATTAACACATTGCATAGCAGCTGTGTGAAAACTCCTTCAAAGCCAAGAAATGAGGCAGAGTGCCAGAGGAGAAGCAACTGATTAATAGTTCTGTGACACTGGTGCATGTTGAAATAAACTGGATTATCACTTCTCCCTCTCTTTTGAAATATGAATACCCTGCACACCACACTGATGTATGGATGCAGCAGGAAAGGCAGTGTTCCATGGATGAACTTCCCAGTGTATCAGCCACCCTTTGAAACACCTGTACTCCATCAAACAAGGATTTGGGAGCACTAATTGTCGAGGCTTAGAGTTTACAGCTCTTAAGGGTGCACTCCCTACAGCTCAGACCCTGCAAATCTGAACATTTCCACGTTTCCAATATCATGCATGGTCTCCATTCTTTAAAGTCCCTTTTCAAAAAATGAAGAACCTCCAGCATTGCAGATAAAGGCACTGAAGAAAATAATGGCAAGACTTCCTGGCAGTGTGTCACTGACTTCAAACAACAGCTTTTGATTTTACTTCATTACTTCTCCAGCTAAGCTGAAGAACATGTACCTTGCAGGCTGGGATGCCTCCAGCTCCTGCCTCAGAAATAATGAGCCTTGCTCTTGGAAAACTAACAGCATTCATCATTTATGTGGTAGAATATATCCATCCCCACCACTACAGCCTGCATGTGTATTTCCAAACAGAAAGTATTTCAGTTTTCTGCTGAAGAGAAAATGCCAAGCTGTTCTCTCAGGCTTCCTGCAATCCAGACATGAATAGGAGAAGGAAGGAAATGCAAACTGTCAGACCCATTCCTTCAAACTCACAGAATATTCATGTCAAGTGCAGACATTAATAAGAACTGAGACTTTTTTCCCTTTTTTCCTTTGAGGCACCCAGTGAACACAAGTTTTTCCATGCTCTCCAGCACGTACTTACCCTCAGTTCCACCTCTTTGCCAAGTAAGTCATACAGGACTGCTCCTTTGGAGGTGATTTCAGAAGCAAGCTGCCTAGCTGCCTTCAAGTCAGCAATCTGGGAACACAGCAACAGCACTGAATAGCAGGACAACCCCCAACATCACAAAGAAAATCCAGGATATTTCCCATTTTGATGTCAAAATTTCACAGGAGGTCAAAACTCTACCAGAGGTTGGGCACTGGAATCAGAGTGAACACGTCTCTCTTGGCTTTGAAACAGCCCAGGTGAGGCCCCTTCAGGTACAGGTTTCTGAGTGAAACCCCAAGCACTTTAAGCCAAGAAAAAAACCCACAAATCTCCTCAGAACTGTGACTCAGTCAGTTGTTGGTTCATGTGCTGCCCAGGACAAAGGGAAACATAGGCAGAAGTAAAGATTTTATATACCAAGAGGAATGTGACCAGCCTGCAGTGTAAGCCCTGAACTTTTGAGCACTTACCACGTGGTTTTTTGTTATTTTTTCAGAGAGAAACATCAGACTTACACAGAGGAGAATCACCTGTGGGTCTGCCATTTTCTCAAGAATCACAGGAACAGAGAATCATGGGATGGTTTGTGTGGGAAGAGACCTTAAAGCCCATCCAGTCCCACCCCCTGCCATGGGCAGGGACACCTTCCACAGAAGTAGTAACAGAAATTCCTCTTATTTAGTAAAGTGATGGGTTATTGGGGTTTTTTAATATTTAGAGAAGGTGCTTTTAAAATATCTAGAGATGGCTTTTATTTTAAGGGCTTGAACAGCTTTGATGTCTGTTAGGGTCACAGGAAGATCTCCCTTTGCTTCAATGCAAATGGGCTGAAAAATCAACTTTCAGTCAGTATTTTGCAAGCTCCTCCTGTTGCAAAAGTTTTGTAGGTAAAGAATGATCTTTATTCCAGCCTACTCCAATATTTCTATGATTTCAACAGCATTTCAATGCTGTTGAGAGAGAAAGAGAACCAATTTTGTGCCACTGTTGCCTTGTTTGTGGTTGAGAATTCAGAGATCAAAGCAAATCACAGAATCACAGAACCTCACCTACTGAAAGTCTGACTTAAAACCCGGCCTACTGCCTTGCCAGAAGATTCTCCACTTAAATTTCAGCTAGAAAACAGGTGAGTTTTTCCTAAGTGAACACAAGAGTGCCAGTTTTGCTTACTTTTGAGCCCAGATCAAACTTGAACTTGCTGCTGTCCTCCTCTGGGAGGTCTGCACGCTCCCCTCCCTGGGTGTTCATGGCCCTGTAGAGCACCGAGGTGACCTTGAGCAGCTCCTTCACAGCGTATCCATCTGCCTGGTACAGCTTCTTCGTGTTGAGCTTGATGTGAGCCTTAGTAGCCTTGGGCAAGAAAGAAAGAATTCAGCAGTCATAAAGAACAAAATCCTCAGTTATCTGCACTCCAAAGCTCTTTTTGGGGGCACCATGCTCTGCTGTACAGAATAATTCCTCCATTTGGACACCCAGTTTGCCTCATCATAATACTGGTATTTCTAGAAGAAATTTTTCTGAAAGCTGTGCACTTTCTGCATGTCAGAACATTTGCAGAAAACCCCTCAAACTATCATTATTTCTTCCCTGAGTAAAGATCAGCAAAAAACCCTGTGCACCACTTAAATTCAAATTAAGTTTAAGTGGAAAGTAAGTGCTGCCCAGGGCTTGTGATGATGCTACAGAGAGGTAAATTTCACCCTTAATGAGTGGCAAGAATAAGATCAGTTATCCTAATTTAACTGTCTTCTCTTCCAGCAGCACCTTCCAAATGTTTCATTGTGTCTCTCAATTTCCCCCTGCTATGATATTAGTGATTTTATTCCCTTGTCTCCCATCTCTGAAAGGTACAGACAGAGCAGTAAGGAAAAAAATATTAAAAATTCTAATATTATCTTTTTGTACTTCAAAATAATAAAGGGGGGAAATGACTATCTGCACAGAAAGGACACAAACGTTGTTCTTGAAATTCCTGGTAAGTTTATATTATAAATGAATAGCCCCAAGGAGCCAACCACAAATTTCAGATTAAACTTTGAGGGAGTCTTCATGGTGGCATAACTAAACAAGGAAGCAAAAAAAAAAATATTGATCACGAGCTATGGATATAAAAATTAAGCTTTAAAATGACACATTAAGCCCAAAAGTGACTTAACATCTTCTTTTCAGTGTATTTTTAAGATGAAACTTCTGCTGAAATGTTTCTCCTTTGGGAATGCTGTGGCAGATAGAGCCTATCCATGAGTCACTGGTGGTATTACACAGCTTTGGTTTTACAGTGTTCCTGGAAGGAATTCCCATTCCCCTCAGGCTCTGACAGGGCAGGATCTTCAAGCTGGGGGAAGAGTCTCAAATATTACAGTATTTGGTACAAGGTTTGCCCACCTGTGAAACTAAAGAGAGAAAGGACCACCACCTCAAACCGTGGATTTGGCTCCAGCTTTTCAAAGGAAACAAAGCAAATGGATGTTGGCCCATGTTTCTTTGCATGTATTTTATTAAACTTTGTGACTTAAGAATCAGATTTTAATTTCCAATAAATATTTTCCTTTTGCCTCTCTCATCCCAAAATCTCAATCCAGCAGAGGAAAATGACTCTGTATCTGTTTCCAGTGACACGACCCAAGTGGAATGGCTGGAGCTGTGTCAGAGGAGGGTCAGGTTGGAGATCAGGAAAAGGTTTTTCCCCCAGAGGGTGCTGGGACACTGACCAGGCTCCCCAGGGAATGGGCACGGCCCCAAGGCTGCCAGAGCTCAAGGTTCCAACTCAGGATCTTCTGTGATTCCTGAAAACTGAAGCCCAAACTCCTAGAACAGGCTCCTGATGTTTTGCACCCTGAGCTGGGGGAATACAGAGTCACAGTACAAAAAAACCCTGATTCCTTTTGAAATGTTGTTCTCAGAACGACCTCAAATGAGCCAAGACACAAAGTGAAAAGCTAGGTATGTCCACCTCCCTTCCTCTGCAGTAGAAGCAATCTAAAAAATTAATTGTAGAAACAGCAAGTATGACATTGTAGGAGAAGTGGTCATTAAATTGATGGACTCTGTTAAACATCCCCTGTCCAAAAGCACTAAATTATAAAGGATGTTGTTAAGACACGAGTTCCAATTTCAGCTCCATTCACTCTCAAGAGAGTAAAATCAATGTCTAGTAAGAGGGAAAAAATGGCTTTTCATTCAAAGGCTACTTAAAAAGAGAAAAAAATACACAGACAAGTACATATATTTTTCAGATTGGCACAATGGCCCTGTGGAGTCAAGAAGACAACTTCATGTTTGGAAAGTCACCTCATCACTTCATGTTTGGGACAGTTGCCTATTTTATTTGTTGTTATATTTTATAACATTTCTAGTTTTAAAGAACCATTTAAAGCCACAGCTATTTATTCTGAAGATCAGATGGTTAAAATGCAACAGAAAAATATATAAATATATAGCAAGAATGGCAGCAACAGCCAGAAAATTTGCTTAACTTCACAATCTGCTTTATTACTATAATGGAGCCAAATTTTGACTGTGGTGTCTGACTCTTACAAAAGGTTTTGTGGCCTTAGGTTGCTCAGTTTGTTTTCATGAATGGATTTCTATGAGATGAACTCATCAGAGGCTTTTTGTTGCCCTCTACTTCAAATTTGGATCCAAGTGGGCTCCAGCAGGGGCCAGGTACTGAGCCCCACCAATTAGGGGAGCTCTAGGGGGGCAAATGATTAAAAGCCCACCTAAGACAACCTTGCAGACACTTCAGAACTTTTAGGTGTGGAAAGGAGACATTCACTAAATGCTCAAACTGCCAGGAACACAGAGCAGTACCTAATTTGTGTGGAAAATTAACACCTCCTTCCTCCTTGTTCAGTAAAGCAGAGCAAAGCTCCAGTTGTACTTCCTAATGATGGATCTGTCCTGACATTCTCTTCTGAGACAATTCTGTCTCCATCAAATCTCCCAAATTAAGCCATTAACTCCCGGAGAACATAATTGTGGACAGTGAATTATTAAGGAAATGTCTACAAGCTTTTCTCATCCTGAAAATGCTGAAAACCTACAATAATCCCCATATTAACTTGTAATATTAACTGAGACTAAGTACAGCATGATTAAAGTAATTTCCATTAATTTCATTTTCTGAATCATATTATGTAATTCTCCAAAACCTTTGAGATTTCTGACATGAAATCAGCTATTGAAAAGCAAGACACTATTTCTGCTTCCAGACTTGTGCTTGGAGGGGGGAAACACTTCCAAACAAAACAGACCTTTTCACTCCATCTCATGATGCTCCAGGGCTCAAAAGTACATTCTAATATGTACAGGAATGTACCATGCTCTGAACATGGCAAAATGAAGAACTAAGAGAATTTATGGTGCACACTATTCACAAATGACAAGGGAAATATGGTTAAAACGACATTTTAAATTTTTTTTAAGTATTGTAATTCATCTTTGGTATTAGCATAAAGACTTCCATTGCTTCCAGATCCACCTGCAGCCCCAGAAAGTTCTTTTCACATAATGAAGGGTGTTATCTAAGTGTGTGATAACATCAAAGGCTCACACTGCTTCAAAATCATATGAATTTTGGACAATGTTATTTTATTCCAAAAGACTAAAAAATTTCATGGCGCAATCCAAATATGCTCATGCATAAAAAAACTGGTCTGAGAAAAACACATGCCCTGATCTATGGAAAATCCCATACAACATATGCCAATATATGATTCTATAGCATAATGAAAACATCAGAAATTATGATTATTCAAGCACAGAAGAGAATCAGGCATCCAAACTTAGAAATAACCATGGTGGGATCTCTTTTAAAACAATTGAAATGGTTTAAAACCATCTCCTATCTACAGCTCTGTCTTCCACTGTTACCTTTTATAAATAAGGAGAGATAAGAATTAATATTATTTTAGATCCCAATATTGTATTTAGATCCCAATATCCTACTTAGATCCCAATATCCTATTTAGATCCCAGTTCTGCAGAGAGAAGGCCAAGATGTCTGTAACAGCACGCCCTGGCCTCTTCAAATTTCCACCAGCACAAGACACAGGATCACAGAATGGTTTGGGTGGGAAGGGACCTTAAATCCCATCCAGTCCCACCCCGTGCCATGGGCAGGGATTCCTTCCACTATCCCAGGCCGCTCCAAGCCCCATCCAACCTGGACACTTCCAGGGATAATGCAGCACCAGAATGCAACACAAACTCAGCCACCCCTTGAAGGGAAACTCTGTGGCGTTAAGAGAGAAAGTTCTAAAGCTGACATGGAACCAGGATTTCAGATTTTCAGGATTTCAGCCCAAGCACAGCTCCCGGGCAGACTCACCATGAACTGAGCCACAGCCTTAATGAAGAAAACCCGGTCCTGCTCTGTCTCCACATCCCCAGGAATGTCAGTCTGAGGTTCATACCTGTGCAAACAACAGGTGGAGATTAGAACAAGGTTCTGGCAATATTAAAAGAGACTGGTCCATCTGTGAGGCAAAAATGAAACACAAAGCAAGCACGGACAAGAGTGGAAAATAAATGTGCAGCTCCCACTGCAGCCTGGGGCATCCAGACCCTGGAATGCACACAGTGGAGTTGTACAAAACCTGACACACTGCACAAGTTCCTATCCAGACATCATTTCGAACATTCTCCTTTCACAAGTAAAGGAAACTTACGGAAAAACAAACCTGAAATCTGTGAAACGCTTAAAAAAAACAGGAGTGAGATGCAGAAAATTCTAGGAGTGGCCAGTCTATAGGAACCAGGGAGGAGTAAAGGCAAATTCAGTGATTTGGACCCTCAGTGTAAACAGCATAAAGAAAAATTCAGTGATTTGGACCCTCAGTGTAAACAGCAGCATCTTCAAGACTATTTAGGCAACTTAATCCAAGTAATTTTGAGTGGTTGTGAGTATATCCCTATTTCATGATAATTGCAAGAGTATTCAGCAAATTTCTAATGGCTTGGGAATTAATGGATATTAATTATGAATCCAGGACAAAAAACCAGCAATCAGACAAACTGGTCAATGTTGGTTTCAATTATAATATTCTACCTCATGATCTTAAAAAAATCTCTTAATTTTACACTTTATTGGGAGAGAGAAGATAATGTGTAATTCAAGTAACACTTCAAGACACAGAAATATTTAACCAAAGGCTGACAATGGGTTAGGTGGGTGTAAAACTGCAACTGGACAGTGGTAGATTTGAACCAAACCATTTTACTTGTTTTAAACAGGTTGTGGATGCAGGACAATACCAGGCTGAGCCAACAACTGTAGCAACAAGGCAAAAACTGGCTGGGTTTTGGTGAAGTTCCCACAGTAGATCAATCACCCTGTTTGGATAAAAGGTCACGGACAGGATGGCTGTGGAATTTGGAGAATATGGGAGAGAGATAAGGCTACTTTTGAATGAATGTGCCCACAGATAGGGTGCAACCTCTGCCAGGACTGAGTCACTGCGTTTCCTACTCCACTCTGTGTAATTAAACTAAAAACCTGCAAACTACCACATTTCTATCTGGTATTTAGAAGAGCAGAGCTCAAAGAATAAGTATCACTGAGTTTCCTAATTTCACACCACACCATCAGTTCCAAGCACACTCCCCGCATGCCAGCATCAGCCAAAAATTTGTTAGCCTCATCACCAACCTTTTCACCAGCCACAGCAGCACTTCTGACACAAGCATGAAGTTTGGGGTGTGGAAATTCTCCATGGATATGAGTCGAGGATACCCCAGCGCCCTCATCATCTCAGTAAAATCTGAAAAATGAGGAAGAGCAGGGATTCCTTCTTATATACCCGATAAGGGCTTTGCCAAGATTGCCATCCCCCATAGAGTGCTGCTTAGTTACCATGAGATATACCCAGTGCAAAGCACTGTTAAAAAATTCAACCTCAATAATTAACATAAATCACATCATTTCAACAGAAAACACGCCAAAGTGAAAAGAGGCGTTTTAAACGAGATTCACTAAGCTGAAACAACGCGGACACAGTCTCTCCCTGCAAACGCAACGTGCAATTGTGTCCCCTAGGGGCTGGGGGAATCCCGCCCGTGCAGGGCTGTGCCACCGGGACCCCTCCCAGGCAGGGACCGGCGGGCTCA
>NW_008239539.1:1152385-1154089 GCF_000691975.1 Corvus brachyrhynchos
GAAGTGTGCGGCGGGCCGGACACTGAATCACGGAATCACGGAATCACGGAATCACGGAATCACGGAATCACGGAATCACGGAATAACTTGAGGTGGAAGAGAGCTCTGAGATCTGCGAATCAACCTGTGATCGGTCGCCACCGTGGCGACCAGAGCAGAGCACTGAGTGCCACGTCTAAGCTTTCCGTAAACACCTCCCGCCACAGTGAATCCATCGCGCACATGGGCAGCCCGTTCTGATATCCCATCACCCTTCATGGTGTGGAAAACGAGGTTCGCTCTTAGTAAAGTTTTAAGGAAAGTTTAATAAAAGGGACAATTAGGAGACAATAGCAAAAAGGGTATTATTGCCCGGTGCTTTGGCAGAGAGCCAAAGGCACACCTCTACATCCAAAGATCGTCTTTAAAAGTACATCTCCTATTGCATATTCATCACAATCATGCATGATTCATAAATTCTTTGGAGTTTCTGTGTATCATCCCATCAGCCTTATCTTCCTTCTTGGCTCCATTCCATCTCTGCTCCCTCCATCAATTCTTCTCTCTGGTTTCAGGTCGTCTTCTTCTCTGATAAGATACTCCAGGAATGTGAAGGCTTTCTCTGCCTATTTTTTCTAAACTGACTACATAAACAATAGACATTCTATATCATGTATTACATTACAGAACCTAGGTAAAGTTTTTCTAACATTAAGGAACATAAAAAAAAAAGCCAATATCACAATATATTCATAACAATTACGTAACATGCGAAAAGCCAACATCACAATACATTCATAACAATGAGAAGAAATTCTTCCTAGTATCCAACCTAAACCTCGCCTGGCACACTTAAGACTATGTCTTCTTATCCTGTCCCTTGTTCCCTGGGAGCAGAGCCCGGCTCCCACCTATTACAGCTGGTGTGGGGTCAGTGGCTCTGACCCAGGAAGAGGTGACCGGTCCAGGGAGATGGTCCCGAAAGAAATCGCCTTCCCGAGGCCCGGTGTCTTCCCAGAGCTGCTGGCAGGAGGGCCCTTGCAGAGTCTGTCAGCTCTTTAGTGATATCAGCTCGTGATTCCAGCTCAGCTCTGCAGGGCAGCCTCCAGGGCAAGCCAGACCAGAGAGGCTCCTGTGGCTGGTTCCGCACGAAGGGAGCTTTATTGTTGGTCCCCTCCGGCGAAGGGGAAAGCCAGGGACGAGAGCTCTCCCTCACAGGGGCAGAGGGCTTAGCTTTTATAGGGATACAGGGGATGGGTAAAGGCCAATGGGTTACAAAAGATCTGCATAGGGTCTCCTAAAGGATTGGGGGTCTGTGTTTTCTCGCCGTGACCAAAGAAGTGGTTGGCTTTCCAGGGAGTCCTGCTGGGCCATTACAAAATCCCTTATCTCAGCAGAGATCCCTCCAGGGCAGGGGCTGGGCATATCCCACACCCACCTAGCTGCACCCTCCTGTCACGAAGCTGCCAAGAGTGAGAAGTTCCCCCCTCAGCCTCCTCTTCTCCAGGATGGCTCCTCCAGGCTCCCTCAGCCGCTCCGCACAGGACATGAGCTCCAGCCCCTTCCCCAGCTCCCTTCCCTTCCCTGCACCCGCTCCAGCCCCTCAATGTCCTTCTGCAACTGAGGCCCCACAACTGCACACAGCACTCGAGCTGTGGCCTCCCCAGTGCCCAGCACAGGGCCACGAGCACTGCCCTGCCCCTGCCGGCCACGCCCCTGCTGACA
>NW_008239539.1:1154297-1156354 GCF_000691975.1 Corvus brachyrhynchos
CCGGCCGTGTGTGGGTTGTGAGGGGAGGCCCGGCGGGGCCCGTTCTGCACGCGGCCGGAGCACACACGGACCCACCGGCCACATCCCATCCATCCACCCTCCACGCGCTCTGCAGAGGACGACGAGGATCTCTCCGAGGGCAAGAGCCCGGCTTTTGTGGAGCAAAAATCAAAGGAAACCATGAATGAGACTAGAAGGTAAATCTCCAACTGCAGGCTGGGGTATCTGGACCCCGGAATGCACACAGTGGGTTTGTGTACAAACTGCAAAACGTGTAAAGCCTGACACACTTTCCTGGCAGGAATTGCTGCTGGGGGGTCCTGAATACACCTCTTCAGCCACTGTGGATAAGGAGCAAAATTTACTAGGCTCAGTCAAGGCTGGGAAATACTTATTTTCAGAAGGAGATGAAAACATGGCTGTTAGAAAGTCAACTAACAGCAGCCTGTATCTTCACACGTGCGTTTCCCTTTGTCGTGAAGAAACCATAAACACAAGACACAAAATTCCTAAGCCTGCTACAGTATTCATTGTATATCCTCACTGATCCCTATGGTCAGGTCTGCATTTCCATCCTGCATTTCCTTTTGTCTGTAAGCACCAGGGCAGGCCATGGTTTTGCTCATGCCAACCTTCCAGCAGACAGTTTGTATCCTGTACATCATCCATGACTCAGAGCTCTGAAAGTTCTTCAGAATAAAAAGTCAATTAAACTGTACAGGTACATTTTTATAGGAAAACTGAGAATCCCACCTTTAGAAATATTTTATTGATAACATCTACAAATTATCTTTTGTTCTATTACTGTCCATATTGTACCAGAGTGCACCAAAAGGCACAGGGAGGGTTCTGGGTTGTCCCAGAAGGTGCTCTCAGGACCCTGGGGCACCCGGGGCTGCTGGTGGACAGCGGCTGAAGCAGAGCCAGGTGTGCCCAGGTGGGCAAGAAGGCCACCGGCCCCTGGCCTGTGTCAGCAGTGGCGTGGCCGGCAGGGGCAGGGCAGTGCTCGTGGCCCTGTGCTGGGCACTGGGGAGGCCACAGCTCGAGTGCTGTGTGCAGTTGTGGGGCCTCAGTTGCAGAAGGACATTGAGGGGCTGGAGCGGGTGCAGGGAAGGGAAGGGAGCTGGGGAAGGGGCTGGAGCTCATGTCCTGTGCAGAGAGGCTGAGGGAGCCTGGGGGCCCATCCTGGAGGAGGCTCAGGGGGGACCTTCTCACTCTCGGCAGCTTCGTGACAGGAGGGGGCAGCCAGGGGGGGGCCGGGCTCTGCTCCCAGGGAACAGGGACAGGATAAGGGGACGTGGAGTCACAGAATCACAGAATGTGTGGAGTTGAAAGGGACCCCCAAGGATCCTCCAAGTCCAGCTCTTGGCCCTGCACTGGAGAGCCCTGTGCTGAACATGCTGCTGTGAAAGGCCAGCAAAGTCTGCACAGGGGACAGAGGAGTCCTGCAAGAGTCACCCGTATTCAGGAGAAGGGACAGAGTGCGCCAGGCCGTACCCCGGTGGGGTCTCTCTCAAGTTTTTGGAGGAGGCAGCCTCCTTTTCTCCTGAACTCCTGACCGCATGTTGCCCTCCTCCTTTCCCCAGTGCTGATGTCCTAGGAAGGTGCAGCCTTCCCCAACCACCTACCCCATATTGCCCCTTGAACACATAGCCCTGCCTTGTCATGCATTGTAAGACCACTGAAATGAGCTTGAAGCCCAGCCTGGGCAGAAAAGTTCATCTTCACAAGTCCATGAAGCCTGGGCATTTTCCCCTCAAGTTCAGAAGTTCAGACTGTGCTTGAGTCTGCCCCCAGCCATTCCTCCAGACCGAGTCCTCTGTGACGACATTCACACCCATTTCTCCTGTCCCAGGCAACAGCCTTGTGACATCACAGCCTTTGGGGACAGCGTGGTGGTTGGTAAGTGTCCCCAGCCCGTCGCCGTGCCCAGAGCCCAGGCAGAAGTCGGCTGGGAAGGACGTCCAGAGCCTGTTCAGCGGGGGCAGCTCGTCCGTCAGCAGCACCATGCTCAGCCAGGGGCTCTTGCGGCTGGGGCCGGCCCCTGGGGGAGCCCC
>NW_008239539.1:1156896-1169059 GCF_000691975.1 Corvus brachyrhynchos
CGGCTCCGAGGAGCTGCTGCAGCTGCTGCTGGAGAACCAGGCCCTGATGAAGATGTCTCTGCTCCAGAGCTCCCGGCAGAGGCCCGTGCCCCGAGGGAGGAGGCGAAGGAACGCCGGCACTCAGAAGAGCAGACTCCACCTCTCGCCTCTCCTCCGACTCCCCAGCCCCAGCTCATCTCTGGGCTTGGTGGACATGGCAGGGAATGTGTGACCAGTGCTGAGCCCGGGCACTGGGACATTCCCACCCATAGGTGTTAGGAACCCCTTTGTTATTAGGAAATAGTTTTCCCTGGAATCTTCTTAACCACACAGTTCGAGTTTGTAGCAGTGTAGAAACTTTTAAGAGTATTAATGTTCAATAAATTTCATGTTTTCTGTACATTGCTGTGTTATTTTACTGTTCCATATGCATCAGGGGGAGTCCCATTGATGGTTTAGCACATGTGCTGCAGACCAGCAGTAAAGTAGAGCCTGAAAGTCACAGCAGGATTTAAAGATTATTGAGGGCAGCTGGAATTCAGACCGTGGGCAATATTCTCTTGCCTGCGTCTTCCAAAGAAGCTTTTCTTCGGCCCCTGTCTGCACTGTGCCAGGGAGCCCCAAAGGCCCAGGGAGGTGTCTGGGTGGCCCCAGAAGGCGCTTGCAGGCCCCTGGGCAGCCCCAGGGAAGTGTCAGGAGCATCTCTGGGGTGCTCAGATAGACACACAGAATTGCTGGGCTGCAGAAGCTGCCACAGAAGCCAGCCTGAGCCAACCAACACGGCTTTTGCAGCCTCTCAGCTCCCAGCCACATCCAATGCTGACTGATCCTGGCAGCAGCTTCATAATAAACTTCTTAAAGGGTTTTGATGTCCCGAGTTTGCCCCTACAGACATAACCCACAGCAGTTTCCATGTTGATACATCAAGCAAGAACAGCGTGAGGCTTTCTGTGCTGACAGTGGTGATGTTGGATGGACAAAGGAATGGGAGCTGTGACCACAGATCTCTGCAGGAACACTGCATGGAGCAGCCACAGCTCTTCATGACAGGGTCATCTGTATCTCAGGGTGGATTGAGTTGAAAATCATCTCCATGTCAGGCTGATACATGGATGTCTGAGGACATTTTGCAGAGCAGTTCACAGTTTTTTCACTTCTAACTGCCCAAGCTTAGAAAACACACCGACATGGACTCTGTAGTGAGCAATACTCACGCACATGATTGAAAAAGTAATCAAAAGCAAGGAAAGAGCAATAAATCCTGAAAGAATAAATACTGAAATGAAGTAGTTACATTAGGAAATAGGAGATGTGTTTAGAGACTGGGTTTCTTATGCCAGAAAGCCATGAGACAGCAAACCTTGAATAATTCACCAGTTTAAGAATATATCAGCAATGCCACTTGTTCAGGGGGATCAAAGAAGGAAGGAACCATTCCCCTGCTCTGCTCTGAGTTACACTCACTATTGGTGAAATATGTGGGAGAAAGCGAAAGCTGTAAAATAAATACAATAAATTCCACAGCTGAGGTAAACACTACACTGAGACTCTAAGTAAATAAAATTAATATTTATATATTAATATTAGGCAGCACAAAGGTGCTGCTGGAGGTGGGATGGATGTAACTTTGAACCAAACAGGGACCCAGAGAGGAGCAGCCTCTCTGGCAGGGGCTCATGTTCCATCCATGAAGGAAAAACTTTTCTCCCTGCCCACTTCCCATTTCCAGCAACCCACACCTGAAGTGGAAATTTTCATGGAAAGGAAGGAAAACTGGCAATTTTGGTGCAGGTTTCTGTGACCGTGGGTGAGCCATCAGCTGGCACTGCAGGCTTTGACTACAGAACCTGTCAGGGTCTCAACATATAAATAATCAGCTCTATTCATCTTTCCCTCAGTCCTTTCAGCCATCAGACATCTTGTTGCAGATGAAATGGTGGTTGGGGGTGTTTTTGTTTTCTTGGTCTGGTTTTTTTTTTTGCAATATATATATTTTTTCATTCTTCATGTTCTACTGTTTTTTCCCCAGAGGTTTTGGAGGGTTTTTTTAGCAGAGCTTGGCACTAAAGCTTCTATCACATTTTTAAGTCGAATTCTCACATCCTTGCATTACCCTACCTGGCAGATAGACCTAAGCCAATTTTTTCCCCTCTGGTAACAAGGAATTAGGCTTTGTGAGGAGTTGCTGCTTCATGAGATTCCCATGGGGCCAGCAGTTACTTGGGGTCAGGCTCACCTGGACCACACTCAGCAAGGGTCAGGATGTTATTTTACAGCTTTGGTTCTCCCCAGGGTCATAAAAATCACTCTCCAAGGGCTGGAGCCCCTCTGCTTTTGTCTGGGCTGGGACATAAATGTGCTGTTGGAAACGTGATCAAGTGAGAACACGAATTATTTTTAACCTCATTTCTCTAATGCTTTTTAAATTAGGAATAAAAAAAATTGAAGTGAGCAGACATTCTTCCGATTCTTCAAGCACAAAAATCAGAAAACACTCAGCTGTGCCTGCCCTGTTGCAGGAAAAAATGGGTTAAAAGTCCTCAGGCTTCTTTTGCATCTCAGGAAAACCCTCCTGCGAAGCTGCTGTACACTTCAATATCCTCTAAGTCACCTCTCACATACTGCGGAAAAAAAAATTAAATTAGTGTGGTCATGATGGTGGAGAAAATACAACCTGTTTCTGCTGGGTTGTTTCCCAGCCTACCTGTTAGATATGGTTTTATCTTTACAAATTGCCTGAAACACTGGGAAGGGAATCTGCCAGACCGTTTGCTCAGAGAGGGGCTGGTGCAAAAAAATCCCCAAAACCAGGCAGGGTAAGAAGTGATGAAGTTTTCCTTTGGCTGGTTCATGGAATTGTACAGACACGTCATGCTCAGCTTTTTGCATCCACTTTTGCCTTTTACTTCCATTTTTTGCTCTTCCAGTCAGAGCCTCCCTTATTTCCCATCTGGGACATCCATTTTCACCCAAATTCTGTTTTCATGCCTGGGTTGCTGCCACAGGATCTGAGGCTTCTGTTTGCTGCTGAGGGCTGGCTTAGCTTGCAGACTTCTTGGTCTTTGAAGAGTTTCATGAGCAAACTCCTTCCTTCCCACTTTATTTAACATGAACCTCATCACTCCAGAGGTGTGGAAGGGAAAGTAACCCCTCCCAGGAGGGGGGGAAATAGCCAGGGAACCACTGGGGGAAGTGAGGTGCTCTTTGTGCCGAGGAGCCTGGGGAAATCTGGAGGTCTGGGGAAGGGAAATCTGCAGGAATGTCACGTTCCCTGTAATTACAGTGCAGAGCAGGTCTCCCTGTTAATGGGCTGGCATTAGAGGAGAGCTGGGTGCCCAGGATAAGCCTCAACCCATGGATCAAACACCAGGAGTAATAAATCAACAGCTGCCCTTTGGTCACTCAGCAGAGGAGCAGGAGAAGCTACTTAGGATGAAAAAACACCCCCGAGCAAGGAGATTTCCAGATCCATCTCCGTCTGTGTCTGACAGGTCAGGAGAGGAGATTGGCTTCTCATTTATATTCAGAGAAAAACAAAATTATACACACCTTCCATTAACTCCCTCCAAAGCAAAGAGCCATTTGACCCACCCGAAGCCAGCACTAAGTGCTGATTTCCCAAAGTCTGCCTAATTCCTGGGGCTCCAATTTCAGATGGCACAGCACAGCTTGATTTAAAGCCAGCACAGCCCTGCCAGCGAGCCTGGGAGCTGCAAGTCCAGCTCACCGTCACCACAAGGCACAGGGGATCCAAAAATCCTTGATTTCTCATCAAATATCCCAACTTGGAAGTGACCCACAATGATCATGAGATGCTTTGGTGTGTTTTTCACCAATGTTTTGGCTCTTGGACTACCTGGAGGGAAAGGCACAGAGAACAAGCAGCCAGGGTGACAAGGACAGAAAAGGACAGGTTTGGAAGGCCACTGTCACAGTCACTCAATTTTACCCTTTTTGATAAGGATCACCCAGAAAACGCTGCTTGTGGATGAGGAAACACAAACCCTGCTCACCAAAAGGGTGAAACAAACCTTCCTGAGCCTCCTCTTCTCCAGGCCCCAGACTTGGCACAGCCTCTTTATTTAACTCATTGCAGCCAAAGAATGGTGAAGGTTGGAAAAGCCCTCCGAGATCACCGAGTCCACCCATTCCCCAGCACTGCCAAGGCCAACACTAACCCATGTCCCCAGGTGCCACATCCACTGCATTCAAGTGGATAGGCTTAAGTACAGTTCCAGAGGATTTCCCCCCCCCAGTTAAGTATTTTATGTCCCCAGTAACTGAGCATAGTCAGCATTTGGGCACCGCCATCAAAACCAGGGACACAAATGGGTGGAAATGAGAGCTCTTCCAGGATTATCCCAAATAGTCCTTACCTGTGGAGGTGCAACCTTTGCCTGGCTTTTCCCCCCTCTCTGAGGGGTGCTCTCAGGGGGAGTTGGAGTCTTGGGTAAACAGACCTTGGGCTGGGCCAGTCTGGGAATTTTGTGTCCCTGTGCTGGCAGAAACCTGTGATCTCAGCAGCAGAATTAAGTGTCGCTCTGTTCAAACATGAGGGGAGCTGGTTTGTGTTCAAAACACCTGAAAATAGGTTTGTGACAAGGAAAGGTTTGGAGTGGAAGTGATGGAGGGGCTTTGGGCAGGGATTGGTGAGTGGGAGATCACTGGGCTGGCAGATTTTGCAGACCATGGCCTGCAGGCAGTGGGTGCCAGTGCCCAGGGAGGTGATGGCACTGCTGAGCCCTCCCATGGAACCCCAACTCCCAGCAAAGCCAAAGGGATCCCTGAATCCAGCTTCCTCTCCTGGCAGGAATCCCAGCCAGAGCAAGCCAGGCACAGTCACAGGGAGAGAGAAGCGACAGCAGGGCCACACCTCACCTGGAAATAGCCCCCTCCTTGGAACCACCTTTTCCTAGTGCAAAACCACTCTCAGCTGTAAAATTGAGCCCAGGGGAAGCCATTCCTCCTGGATGAATCCAGCATCACTCCCAGCAGCTTTGTCACCTGCTTCTGCCTGGTGGAGGGAGACCTGACAACCTCGATGCCAACGCTGTTGCACTGTGGTTCTTATTGGATTTGAGGAATTATTATCCCCCCTCAGTTAGGTAATGAGGATCTCAGGCTCCCTGGGCAGGAGATAGATTTTTTTCTGCAGGCTGGGTGCCTTCATCACAGTTCTTAAGCTGTCAGAAAATGTGTGGTCACATCAGGAAAACACTCCTGATGAGGATGTCCGGGCATCTTTATGAGCAGAGCTGACACGTTCGGCCAGAAATCTCTCTTGACTTGACCTCCAGAAAATAGATCACACTGCCAGCAAACCCAGGACCCAGCTTGAGGTTTCATTAAATAAAAGAGAAATGAATAGTCCTCAAAAGCTTATCCAAAGCCTATGGAATTGCAGGAAGGTGATCTCCAGGATGGGGAGGCTGCAGAGCAGGAGTTGGGGTGATGTCTGCCTGCAAGCTCATCAGTAAATGTGCTTGATAACACCCCATCCCTGCACAGTGTGCAGCACCCTCTGAGCAAGTCCTTGGAGCTGGTTGTGCCCAGCAGAAGGAGCTGAAAAAGGGGCTAAAGAAATCCCAGTTCTATGGGGAAGACAGCAGCTGCTGAGGCAGGAGGTGTGTGCTCCACGCTGCTGCTCCTGGAGAGCTTCCCTGCAACAGCAGGAGCAGGAGTGGGTGTGGAAGGAGCGACAACCAGGGGCTGCACAGCCCTCAATTTACACTGATTAATGAGCCCTGTCGCCATCAGAAAGAAAATCACACACAAGCAGCCCTGGCTGACACAAAAACCCAGCAGAGTTTTCAGCCCAGCTCATGGCATCTATTGACACCTTTAGATACAACCCAAGCCCCCACATTCTTGTGAAGATTTTGTAAACATGCAGAAATCTGATGCCAGAAAGAGCCTACGATGGTGAGGCCCTGGCACAGGGTGCCCAGAGCAGCTGTGGCTGCCCCTGGATCCCTGGCAGTGCCCAAGGCCAGGTTGGACATTGGGGCTTGGAGCAGCCTGGGACAGTGGAAGGTGTCCCTGCCCATGGCAGGGGGTGGGACAAGATGAGCTTTAAGGTCCTTTCCCACCCAAACCATTCCATGGTCTGTGATTCTCATTTGGGCTTCCAATGGGAGCTGTGTTGGAGCAGAGGAGCATCTCCCTGCAAACACCATGAGAAGCAGCAGCCACTCCACCAAGCCCAGGGTGCTGCCCAGCCTCAGATCCACCTGCTCCAGCAGTTATTTGGGAAGCTCCTGCAGGAACACATGCAAGGAACTGCTAAGAATTGTGCAAGTTGCTTTTTCACTTCATTTTCCCCAAAGTGAGGGGGAGGGAACTTTCCCACTGAGTGTGTTGTGATCCAGCAGTGGGCCTGGGGGCTGTCAGCTCCCAAACCTGGGGGTTTTGGGGGATTCCCAAGTCACCCAAATAATGCTGGAGGAGACACATCCTGACGTCTCCTGTGGTAGCTGGCCTCCCAGCATTCCCCAGTCCCACCTGGAGCATCCTGCCTCATGACAGCACAGAGCCTCCAGTCTCAGTGCCTCCCTTTCCCAGCTCTAAGCCAGGTTTTGTACCATGAGAGGGGCTGGCAACCTTGGGGGGAGTTTTTCTGGAGCCCTTTCAGATCTGCTGGCAGGAGGGAAATGCAGAGCACATCTCTCACCTGGCAGGTCCGAGTGACTTGAATGCTTTGCTGAGCACAACAGAGCAGTGCCAATTACAGTCTAGGGTGAAAATCCATTTTCATCCATCACACAATCCCATAAGGTCGCAAACATCCAACATTTGAGACAGCTGGAGGGCTGGGAAGGATGCAGAGCCCAGGGCAAGGCAAGGCAACTTCTTAATGCCTTGGCTCTCCAAAACAGGATGTTAAAGGTGTGGGAAACACATCTGTTCCCAGAGCAGCTGAGGGGCACCCCCAGTGCTGGGGCACCCCAGGTTTTCCTGCCACAGACCCACTCGGGATGCTCCACAGGGTGGGTGGGGATGCCCCTGGGCTGGGAGGAGCAAGGGCTGAGCCTTCACACTCATTCCTTGGAGTGACTGCAGATGTGTTTTGGCAAATAGCAAAGGAGATCTTCCAGCTTCCCCCTGGAAATTCTGGGGAGCATCCTGAGCTGGCAAAGCACTGCCACACCCCTGAGGAGCACATGAGCAGCTGCTGGGAGGCTCTGATGGAGATATCCCTTAGTGGTTTCACCTGGGATTAACCCTGACCATGCCCAGTTTAATGATGATTAAGCTAAATAGCAATTAGCAGTGTTTTCACCTGGAGGGGGTCAGCAGGGACACCTTCCACTATCCCAGGCTGCTCCTGAAAGGAATGAGGAGGAGGTGTGTTTACAAACCAACTGTGGGCCTGCTGGTAGATACAGCCAGATACTGAGAGGGGAAAGAAGCAATGGGAGGAACCATAAATTCTGGAATTTATGGTTCAGGAATTCTGCTGATTGACACAGACTGTTACTAGGCTGAGGCCGTGCTAAATCCCTGGATTTAGAGAAAAAGGACAGAGACACAAGGAAGAAGAAAAAAGGGGGGGAGTACACATTGGAAGGGGGTCTGTATTAGGTGATTTGGGAAGTCTGTACCTCTCAAATACCTCAGCCAATGGGGAAAGAGAGAGGGAAATGAAGCCCGGAAATTTGGATAAAAAGGAGGCTGCGTCCTCTAACAATTTGAGAGATCCCATGGGAAATGCCCCGTGGCCTCTCCCTTTATTCGTATAAAGTTACAGGCCTCCTCTGTCTCCTTTTTGGACATAAACCTCTGGTGTTTGTGGATTAATTTTCCTGATGCTCCAAGCCCTGTCCAACCTGGCCTTGGACACTGCCAGGGATCCAGGGGCAGCCACAGCTGCTCTGGGCACCCTGTGCCCGGCTGTGCCAGGGCCTCCCCACCCTCACAGGGAACAATTCCTTCCCAATATCCCATCCATCCCTGCCCTCTGGCAGTGTCCTGTCCCTCCATCCCTTGTCCCCAGTCCCTCTGCAGCTCTCCTGGAGCCCCTTCAGGCCCTGCAAGGGGCTCTGAGCTCTCCCTGGAGTCTTCTCTTGTCCAGGTGAGCACCCCCAGCTCTCCCAGCCTGGCTCCAGAGCAGAGGGGCTCCAGCCCTCACAGTATCTCTCTGGACTCGCTCCAACAGCTCCAGCCAGATTTTTCTTGTGCTGTGGCCCCAGAGCTGGTGCTAGAAGAAGTTGCAACCAGGCTCCTACCAGGCAGGGAGGAAATAAAAGATGCATCTCTTTATCTGCCCCTTGAATTCTCGATGCCGGGGTTAAATAAACCCCAGCTTGGAATACGGATGCTGCTCTGCCTGCCAAGGCTTTACATATGGAAGAGGGGAAGCCGTGCCCTTCAGCAGAGGATGGGACAAAGAGTCCAGCCCCGGGGCAGGATGTGAATAGAGATGAATTTCAGAGAAGTTCTTGATCTTATCGGTTAAACCTTCCGGCTTGAATTAGGCGAGAATCCACGAGGAAACGAAGGGACCTGGTCGGCTTTGAATCCAGGCTCACATCCCAAGTGCCTGGGGGCTCGCTGGAAGGACGGCAGCTGCTGAAGGCTCTGAGTAAGTGCCAAATCCAACAGCGCCTTTCTGAGCTGGGAACGCTCATTTACCACTGGAATGTGGTGAAACACCGGCTTGGGAGTGACCTTTGCTTTGTGATGAAGTGGGGTCCCTGGCTGTCAACGCCTCAGGGGATGGAAACAAGCTGGAAATGGGATGGAAATGGATGCTCCCTTCTGCAAACGCTGGCCAAAATCCCAAGATCAGAGCTCCAGGTCTCGTTTAACACCTGCAAGGTGCTGGCTGGGGGCACCCTCCAGGTGCCGGGGCACCACTTCTTCCTTTTTCACTCAAACCAGCATCTCTCCTTGTCCCTCCAAAGTCCTGTGTCACTCCGTATCTCTCGAAACCAGCATTTTTCAGGAATAAATGTCCAAGCAGATGATTCCCTACGAAATCCCCCGGCTGGTCATTCCTGAGCAGGCTACCAGCGGTGTTTGGCTGATTTCTGGCTATGGACAGGCTGACAAGTCATCAATCCCTTTATAATCACAGTGGAACAGCCTGTGGCCATCGAGGAAACGCTCAAGCACATAATGGAGCATTAAACATTACATTTCTCATGGTCTTTCCAGGGATAAGCCCCAAAGCAAGAATGTCCCGGGGTGAGTTGGGACAGTCCCGTCCCGCGGTGGTGCCGGAGTCACTCGGTGTCCCCCAGACGGTGATTTCGCTGTTGCTCTGTCTCAGAGCTCAGATTCACCCCAAATCTCTGCCCTCCAGAGACAGGAGGCTTGGTAGAGCTCGGGGTCATTCCTCTCCTGCATCAGAGAGGTTCAAGTGAGAAACAGATTTTGTTGGGATGCAGGGAACAGCTTTGGAAAAGAGGGAATTCCAGGGCAAACACCTCTGCGCTCACATGGGTCTGCACCGCATTGGGTTAGCAGCAGTTTCTAAGAGCACCATCTGCTGATATTAAAAATATTTAAAACACATTGGTTTTTAGGATTTTTACGAGCTTTTGGTGCCCCTGAGCTCCCAGCACTGGAGGTCCCGCCTCACGCTGGTTCCTGGGCGTTCACACGCTGATGGATTTCTCTACCTTTTCTGGGAAGTTCCCTGGATAATTGCGAGTCGGGATGTGTTGGTGAGGGTTTCTGTTCTGCGAATTGCTTCTGGACGGGGAGCAAAGCACCGTGATTAGCAGAGCCTGCAATAACACACATGGGTGAATTCCCCCATCAATGACGGATGGGTAAAGTGAAAGCTGCATTCCAGAGGTTGTTGCTGCTGGTAGCAGTGCTTGGGGGGAAGGGATTTAGCCCTGGGGGGTTGTCTGGCTGGGTGTCTATCCCTTAGTGACCCTGGCTTTTCTCCCAGGGAACAAGGGACAGGACCAGAGGAAACGGCCTCCAGTTGCACCAGAGGAGGTTTAGGCTGGATATCGGGAAAATTTCTTCATTGAAAGAGTGATCAGGCACGGGAAGAGGCTGCTGAGAGCAGTGGTGGAGTGACCATCCCTGGAAGCGTTCCAAAACCTTGTAGTTGTGGTGTTCAGAGACATGGGTTGATGGTGGACCTGGCAGTGCTGACTCGTTGGACTCGATGACCTCAGAGGGCGTTTCCAACCCGAACAATTCCACGACTCAGTGTCCATGCAGGACACTGGAGGATGCTCTCCTCTCCCTGAGCACCCCTGCAGCTCTCAGGTTGCCCAAGAAGCACCAACAGCTTCAACGCCCGAGACCATTCTGGGACAATTTTCCCAGCTCTGATGGTGAACATCACCTTTAATAAATAAATTTCCCAGTTGTGTGTCCTTGGTGACAGCTGTGTCCCAAGTCCACCCCGGCAGCACAGCGGCTGTTGGGAGTGGGGTGCTGTCCCAGCCCCTCTTCCCGTGGCTCCAGCTGGCTCTGAGCACCCCATGGATTGGGATCCGGCCCCGGCTGAGCCATGAGCGCTGCAGTCGCTATGGAGACCTCGCCTGAAATGCATCAATATGGAGAGGAACAGCTCGTTCCTCATGTCCCTGTTCAAGGGACCAGGGAAAAAATCCCATCCAGATGGACCACACCGGGACAATAACGTCTGGAGTTTTGTGATTCCTCTCCAGGGAATGGCATCCACATGCTGCAGCCCTGGGCTGTCCCCCAAATCCAGCATCCTTGTGGAGCCCACCCAGTGCTCCTGCTGCCATTAGATGGATTCACACAGGGAGATCTGTGGGTGAACACGTGCAGTGTCTGTGTCTGGGAAGGGGGATGTGGCCAGAATCATCCTCCATGAGTGCCCCAGGGCCATGTTATCATGGAATGGTTCGTGTTGGAAGGGACCTTAAAGCCCATCCAGTGTCACCCCTGCCATAGGCAGGGACACCTTCCACTGTCCCAGGTTGCTCCAAGCCCCCTCCAGCCTCCTTGGACACTGCCAGGGATCCAGGGGCAACCACAGCTTCTCTGGGCACCCTGTGCCAGGGCCTGCCCACCCTGCCAGGGAACAATTCCTTCCCCATATCCCATCCATCCCTGCCCTCTGGCAGTGGGAAGCCATTCCCTGTGTCCTGTCCCTCCAGGCCTTTGTCCAAAGTCCATACTCTGTTAATGAGCGAACACCATGGTGTTGGCTCATGCTGGGGGAGACACCTGAGGCTCATTTTCCCCCCAGACAGCCAATCCTTACCCTGGGCTGCTCTGCCATCGGTTATTTGTCACTTTGAATAACCAGACGCCGCTCGCATCACTGGAGCAACAGCTGTGACTCCTCATCCGTCTGGCTCCTGTGTCTGCTCCCAGCCTACTGCAGCAGCTTCGAGGCAAACATCTGATTTTTGCAAAATAAATGCATTTTCTGGTGCATTCCGCTAGTTTTGGGGTATGAACCCCATCCTGCTGCAGGGCAGGGTGGTGGGCATCAGCATTGCAGCACGGAGGGACGCCCAGTTGCACTGGGAGGGAGGTGGGAGCCTGGCAGGGCTGCACTGCTGGTAATTTGGGGGACCCCAGGGGAATCTCCCCCGCTCCACTGATGGGGAAACCACCTTCCCCAGCCCTGCCCCAGCACAGACCCCCTCCCTCCCCACTGCTGGCACGTTGGGTGCTGGGAAAGCAGCAGGACCGGGGCCACCAGGCTTGTCCCGTGGCTCATCCCTGCCCTTGAAGGTCCCCTGGCTGGATGAAGGGACCCATGGATGTCACAGGCTGTGTCCCCGTGCTGGATCCAGTACTGTCCCCAGGGCCTCCTGGTCCCCAGGGGAGGGGGGCCCCCCCAGCCCACCCTGCCTGCACGGGGGCTGTCACCATGCTAGCACCTCACAGCACCCAGCCCAGGGGACAGCCAGAGGGACACCGAGCCTGGGAGGTGAAGGACTTTCCCTGGGGCTGTGTGATGGGGGCTCTGGGGGAGACTGAAAGGGTCTGGATCCTTGATCCAGTCCCTGTGACCCACAGTTTGAGGGCTGGACCCCCATCCCTGTCCCCGTGTGATACAGCTGGGGACTGTCAGAGGGGCTGGACCTGGACCCCCATCCCTGTCCCTGTGTGATTCCACCAGGGACTCCCGAAGGGGCTGGACCTGGACCCCCATCCCTGTGGGATTCCTGGGGGCTCCGTGGGTCCGTGTTGGAGCTCCGCGGGCGCGGGGGCAGCAGCGCCGGGACCCCCC
>NW_008239539.1:1169243-1175994 GCF_000691975.1 Corvus brachyrhynchos
CGGCGGGGGGCCCACAAAACCCCCCGGCCCCCCCGGGCCTGCCGGTAACACCGGGAGTACCGGGAACACCGGGAACACCGGGACATCGGGACTGCCGGTCCCACAGAGCCGGGTAAGCGGGCAGAGGAAGCGGCGGAGCCCCGGGACCCCCTCAGGCACCGAGCGGGACCGGCTGGGGACCCTCGTGGGGGGACAAACCCGGGAGTCCGTGCTGGGGGGGGGTGAGGAGGGGGCGGGCTGGGGTTGTCCAGCCTGGAGCGATGGGGAGCCCCGGGAGGAGCGGGGAGCCCCGGAGTGACCGAGCCACTCCTCCCCCGAGCCCCCGGCTGGGCTGTGAGGGGTCTCTGCGAGCAGGATCGGGGCCGGAGGTGGTGGGGTGCAGCTGGTTTGGGGGTCCCAGCCTGGCTGGGGTGGGGGCCCAGGGGACCCCAGAGAGGTCTCGCTGCCTCCTGTCCCTGCAGCCCTTTCCCGAGTCACCCAGGGGTGCCAGCTACCTGCTGGGGGGCAGCGGTGGCGCGGGGGCTGTCACATCGGCTGTCACGATGGCGTTTGCTCCCCTCGGGGATGGCAGCGGTGGGTGGTGGAAGCTGACCAGGCTCGTCCGAGGCGTGTGATCCATTTACACCCTCGCTGCTCTGCCTGGTGCTCCCCGAGGTTTTGGCTCCATCAGGGAAGCGAGCCGGAGCTGTGGCAGCCCAGGACGTGCCCAGGATCTTCTCCTCTGCTGCCCTGGGAAGCACATCTCTGCCTCCACCGGGGGTTGGTGGCTGGCAGAGCCGAGCCGTCCCCATTCCTCCTCCTCTCACCAGGATCTCAGTCCCCGGCCCAGCCTGAGACGCACCCCGGCGCTGGGAGCACTGGTCAGGCTGGGAGCAGCCATGAGGGACATGCTTGGAGCTGGATCCCTGCGGAGCCTTGTCCAGCTTGCCTGGCTGTGCCTGTTCTCTGTGCCGGTGAGGGCCGCGCTGGGGCCGGGGGGCAGCGGGGTTGGCACTGCCGGGCTCTGACCCCTGCGTGGCAGCTCCATCCCGGCTCCGTTCTGGGTTCCTGCCCGTCCCGAGGATGTGGCAGCAGTTCATGGGGGCAGTCAGGGTGCTCTGACCCGGCTCTGGGCTTGCAGCACGGCGGGGCCAAGGTGCTGGAGAAGACCTTCGAGGAGTGGCTGCGGTACCGTGACGAGTGCCTGAGGAGGATGGCGAGCGAGCCCTACCCGGCAGGTAGCCGGCCGTGCCCAGCTCGGGGTCAGACATGGGGCACACAGAGCCGGGGCTGGGGTTTATCCCTCCTCCAGCATCCTCTGCTCCGGTCACCCACGGAGGGTGAGCCAAGGGACTGACGAGGATCTCCACATCTCAGATGGGATACCCAGGGCTGGGATGCCCTGGGGGGCTGAGGCTGGTGTGGGGCACGTGGGCCCCTTTCAGGGTGGCATCATCCCCCTCGGAGGCGCTGGGATGGCAGGGTTCGATGTGGCTGTGCCACCAGCATCTGACCATTGGCTGTCCCTGTCCCTGCCCTCGGAAGGGCTGTTCTGCAACAGGACATTTGACATGTACGCCTGCTGGCCCGACGGGAGCCCCGGCACCGCCGTCAACGTCTCCTGCCCCTTCTACCTGCCCTGGTTTGAGAAAGGTGAGGATGCCCTCCTGCCACCCTGGAGCTGGAAGCCAGGGCTGAGCCGTGCTGGGGGTGGAGAGGCTCTCGGGGTTCCCCTCCTGCCCGCTGACAGGGGCAGAGGGACCCATGAGCACACCGGGGGTAAAGGAACTCAGAGCAGAGCCAGCTCACGCCCTGCCCGTGCCTGCCCTGGGACAGGGTCTTTGGGGCTGAGCAGGGTCAGATCCATCATCCCAGGGGAGGGATTTGGGGCAGCCTGAGGGACTGTGTGGGTGCTTCGTGTCCGCAGTGAAGCACGGGCTGGTGAGCCGCAGGTGTGGCACCGACGGCCAGTGGGTGACAGTGAACGGCAGCCAGCCCTGGAGGGACTACTCCCAGTGCGAGGATGAGCTGGAGGTCACTGCTGAGGAGGTGGGACCCTGGCTGGGACCCCAGGGGTGGCCAGGGCAGCCTGGCCAGGGGTGGACATGGCTCCCACCTGGGCTCCCTGGTGCTGTGCCCACCTGCAGGAAGGCGCCCGCCGGCTCATGCTGAGCTTCAAGGTTCTCTACACCGTGGGGTACTCGCTGTCGCTGCTCACCCTCATCTCCGCCCTGCTCGTCCTCACCGTCTTCAGGTAGGACGCGGCCCTGCCCCCGCTCCCTCCCAGCTGCGCTGGCCCTGCCTGACCCCGGCTCCTGCAGGAACCTGCGCTGCACCAGGAATTACATCCACGCCAACCTGTTCGCCTCCTTCGGGCTGCGGGCGACCTCGGTGATGGTGAAGGACGCGCTGCTGGAGCGGCGCTGGGGCGTGGAGCTGGTGCAGGTGGCTGACTGGGAGGCTCTGCTGAGCCACGAGGCGAGTGCTGGGCTGGTGGCAGCGTGGGGACCCTCGCCCAGGGCAGGGGTGTGCGGGGGGTCGGTGCCCATGCAGCCCCAGACACCCGGTGGGTGAGTTTTTGGGGTGCCAATGCTGCCCATGCATCTGATAGATGAGGTCTTGGGCTACCTGTGCATGATCCTGGGGTGCCCATCCACCCGGTGGACACGCTTTTGGGGTGCCTGTGCCGCCTATGCCCCTGATGGGTGAGGTCTGGGAGTGCCTGTGCTGCCTGTGCACCCTCTGGGCCAGCTCTAGGGGTGCCCATGCCCTGTGGCTGAGCTTTTGGGGCACCTGTGCTCTGTGGGTGAGCTCTTGGGGTGCCTGTGCAGCTGCTGGGTGAGCTCTCAGGGCACCCATAGGGGAATTCTCAGGGTTCTTGGGGTGCCTGTATAACACCATACACCTGCGGTATGAGCTCTTGGGGGTGCCTGTGCAGCACCATACACCTGGTGGATGAGCTCCTGGGGTGCCTGGTCCCTGTGGGTGAGCTGTGGGGTGCCCCATGGGCACAGCCAGCCCCACGGTGGCTCTCCCATGGCAGGCAGCGCTGGGGTGCCGTGCAGCGCAGGTGCTGATGCAGTACTGCATCCTGGCCAACCACTACTGGTTCCTGGTGGAAGCTGTCTACCTCTACAAGCTGCTCATCGGGGCCGTGTTCTCCGAGAAGAATTACTACAGGCTCTACCTCTACCTGGGCTGGGGTAGGGGCCACCCGGACGCGCAGCGGGGAGGGGGCAGTGCCCGGTGTCGGGGGCACCGTGGGACCAGGAGAGTGAGGGGTGGGGGCTCTGCCGACCCCGGGTGTCCCCACAGTGCCCCCCCATCACAGGGGTGGTTTCTCAGCTCAGGAGGGTGCTTGGTTTTACAGGGTTTGCTGTGTGACTTGCAGGGACCCCCGTGGTGTTCGTGGTGCCCTGGATGGCCGCCAAGTACCTGAAGGAGAATGCAGAGTGAGTGGGGATGGAAGGATGGCTGGATGGAGGGATGGATGGATTATGGATGGGTGGGTGGGTGGGTGGATGGAGATCCTACTCGGATGCTCAGAGGCTGCTGAGGGTCCCTGAGGCGCCTGGCTGGGGCTGGAGAGCTCTGGGATGCTCCTGCCCCCAGCACAGGGTGATGGTGCTGCTCTCTGTGTCTCCCTGGCAGGTGCTGGGCACTGAACGAGAACATGGCTTACTGGTGGATCATCCGCATCCCCATCCTGCTCGCCTCCCTGGTAGGGAACAGCTGCCAGCCCCGGGACCTTTTGGATAACAGCAGCTCAGCCCCTTGCTCCCGGCCTGGGCAGGGCTGTGATCCCCAGGGGAGTTTCCAGCAGAGGCCAGGAGGGAGAGTTGGCCTGCAAGGACCAGCCAAATGCACAGGGGGTTCAGCAATTTGCTGACTCCCAGGTTCTGGGGGTTCATGAAGGAAGCTGGGGGGCTGAACCCCAGAGAAAGGGGCTGGGGGTGGCCCCTGCTGCTTCCCAGCCGGGATGTTGGGATGGCAGGAGGGAAGGAAGGGCAGCAGCAGCCTTGGCAGCACAGGGGGTGCCATCTCCTGCTGGGTGTGTGCTCCAGCCAGGGTGGGGGTGCTGGGCTCTGCATGCCCCTGCCCTGTCTCTCCCTCCCAGATCAACCTGCTCATCTTCATGCGGATCCTCAAGGTGATCCTGGCCAAGCTCCGGGCCAACCAGAAGGGCTACGCTGACTACAAGCTGAGGTGGGCCGGGAGAGGGGCAGGGACAGTTTGGGATAACGGGAAAACACCACCTCCACATCCCGGGTGGGGGTGCTGGGCTCTGCATGCCCCTGCCCTGTCTCTCCCTCCCAGATCAACCTGCTCATCTTCATGCGGATCCTCAAGGTGATCCTGGCCAAGCTCCGGGCCAACCAGAAGGGCTACGCTGACTACAAGCTGAGGTGGGCCGGGAGAGGGGCAGGGACAGTTTGGGATAACGGGAAAACACCACCTCCACATCCCACCCATGCCTCTCCTCCACCTCACACATCCTTAAACAACCACCCTGGGATTAACTGGGAGTTTTGGGGTCCCCTTACTCTCCTCCAGGCTGGCCAAAGCGACCCTGACCCTCATCCCCCTCTTCGGGATCCACGAGGTCGTTTTCATCTTCGCCACCGACGAGCAAACCACGGGCATCCTGCGCTACATCAAGGTGTTCTTCACCCTCTTCCTCAACTCCTTCCAGGTGAGGCGGGAGTGAAACAAGTCCTTGCTCTGGGCACACCATAGAGCAAAGATCAGGGGGTGCCTCTTCCAGCTTGTTCTCCGTGTGGTGCTTCCATGGGAAGGGCGACACTGTCTCTGCCACCCTCTGCCCTTGAGAGCGTGGTGGTGCCTCCCGCGCTCCCTGAGGCAGCGGTGCCAGGGGGACCTCAGCCCTAAGGGCACCCAGAAGTGGCCTGGGGGGAGCCTAAGCCCATCCCAGCGCAGCAGAGGGATGGCAGGGGGGGCTCACTCCCGGCTCTCCCTGCAGGGCTTCCTGGTGGCCGTGCTGTACTGCTTTGCCAACAAGGAGGTAACGTCCCTGTTCCTGTCCCTGCACCTGGCACGGCCCCTCCTGCCTGCCTTCCCCACCCCAGGCTGTGCCTGCAGGGAGGGCACAGCCAGGGATAAGCCCCTGCTCCCTCCCACGTGGCAGGTGAAGTCCGAGATGAAGAAGAAGTGGCAGCTCTGGAAGCTCGACCACCCAGTGCTCTGCTGTGCCCACTGAGGTGGTGACCAGCCAGGGCAGAGGCCCTGCTGGCCACGGTGGCCACGGGGCCTGGCTGGAGGGCAGGAGGCTGCAGGAAGCTGTGCTGGGCAGTGCCCACCCAGGATGGCCAGGCTGGGATTGGTGTCTGGCTGTGCCACACTGGAGCTGCTGGAAGGGACATCCCTGCTGCGACCCAAGTGGGAGATGGCAGCCCTGGCTCTTGCCAGGCATCGCTGTCCCCTCAGCCTGTGCCCAGGGGCTGCGTGGGCAGTGCCTGCTGCTTCTTCCCACTGCCTGTGCAGCAGCAGAACCTGGCAGCCACCCCAGGACACCTTCCACACAGGGAACCCCTGGAACACCCACACCCACCTGGGCAGCTGTGGGATCCCAGCAGCCGGAAGGAGCCTGATCCTCAGCAGTAGGAAGAGGAGCTGCTGCCCAAATCCTGCACCCTGGGCCACACCACATCCAGGGCCTCCCTGTCCTCCCCTGTGTCCCACCCCAGGACCATCTCACCAGCACCCTGGCAGCTCCCAGACAGCCACAGCCACCCTGTAAAGCTCTTCACAGCAAAGGGCTGCTTCAGCACTCCCTCCCCACCCCCATCACCAACACAGAACAGCAGCACCCATCCCTTCCTCACTGCTCTGCAGCTGCACAAACTCCCCCCGGTCCCCCCTGGCCATGGGCAGAGCCAAGGATGGAGCCTCAAAAGCACTTGGGAGTGAAGGATTTGAGAGCAGCAACTCACTGGAGCAGAGCCCCACCACCCACATCCAGCATCCAGCCCAGCCTCCTCCTGCTTTGTGGAGGGAAAGCTGGATTTCCAGGCCTGGCAGGGGCTCAGGAACCATTTTGCTGGCCAAAGGCTAAAATCCTGGGAGTCTGCTTTCCAGGGGGGTGCCAAAGCATCATCCCACCCTGGCCAAGCAGCCTGTGGCTCCCAGGAAGCCCAGGAGCAAGGGAAGCATCTGAGGTGGTGTGGTTTGAGCAAGGCTGCCTGTGCCTGGCTGCCCTCCTGCCCTGCTCCTGTGCTGTCCTGGAGGAGCCCAGAGCAGCTGGAGACCCCCTCAGCACCCAGCCCCTGGCTCTGACCTGCAGGAGCAGCACGGACACACTGCCAGTGCCTGTTCCCACCACATTCCTTCCTCTGCCATGCACAAAAGTCCCCTCCAGGCCGGAGGAAGCAGCTGGGATGCTCCAGGAGATGCCCATGGACACAGGAGGGGCCCCAGGTCCTGCCCCTTCCCTGATGGGGCGGGGGAGCCTCTCCCCCTGCCTCACGGAGGGGCTGCCGTGAGCACACAAAGCCAAGAGGCTGCACCAGGCTGGAGGCACACAGGAAGGGTCCTGGATCAATGGAACCCCCATGAGACCATTTTACACATTAACTCTCTTTGCAGATGTAAATAAATATTTATTTTTCAGCAAGCAGAGCCTGCTGCTTCTCTCTGCTCCAAACAGCTGAATCCCAGAATGGATTGGGGTGGAAAGAACCTTAAAGCTCATCCCATTCCACCCCTGCCATGGGCAGGGACACCTTCCACTATCCCAGGCTGCTCCCAGCCCCCT
>NW_008239539.1:1176051-1194500 GCF_000691975.1 Corvus brachyrhynchos
GGTGAAAAAACCCAAAAAGCTCACCCCCGCCCCCCCCGGCCTGGGGCAGGAACCCCTTCCACTATCCCAGGCTGCTCCAAGCCCCATCGAACCTGGCCTTGGACACTTCCAGGGATCCAGGGGCAGCCCCAGCTGCTCTGGGCAACCTGTGCCAGGGCCTGCCCACCCTCGCAGGGAACAATTCCTTCCCAATATCCCATCTAGCCCTGCCTGCTGGGAGTAAGGAGTCATTCCCCCTTGTCCTGTCCCTTCTCCCTTCCAGAGAGACCCACACACCACAGCCAGGCTGTTCAGGTTTTATTCATTTATCCAAGTCAGCAAATGCTATTTTTCTTGGACAGCTCACCTCAGGGTAGCACCAGACTCCTGCTGCCTGCACAGCCACGCTGGCTGCAAGGAATGCTGCTTCACATCCTGCATTTAAGGAATTGCCTCCTCCGGGATACTCGCTGGTAGAAGATCCCCTCCCTGCTGTCCCCTTGTCTGCCCTCACACCCCTTGAAGCCTTTACACCTGGGCTCCTACAGCACCTATTTGGGGCCTTTTTCTTTCACACACACAGCCAATGTCTCCCTCCTTTTCCCAAGCATTCTAATCTATTGGATAGATCATGTTATCCCTCAAACCCCCTTTTTTCCAGCCTCAGACTTGGCAAAGCCAGCCCCCACATCCCTGTAGTCGCCTTCCTGTTCTGCACAGCCCCCCAGTTCTGAAGGCACTGCTGAGCCAGGGCTTCCTTGGCTCTCCAGGTGTCCCCAGGCCCTTTCCCTTAGGATCTTCTGGGGGACTTTGCCTTAAATTCAAGGGAAACAGCACTAACAATCCTGTACTAGTGCAGCCAGAGGCACCACCAAGGCCAGGGAGAGACCTTGGCACTGCCCACCTATCCTCCAGTGACATGGAATGAGGGACAAAGCCCTGAACACTCTTCCCAGCACAGCCTCTGAGCAGTCTCCAGGGATGCTGCATGAGGAGAATTCCTTCCACCTCATCCAAACTCTGCAGGGTGAAGCTCCTGCAGCCCTGTCCTGCAGCTGGCACTGAGTGCCCACGTGCTCCATGGCATTTTCTCAAGATGAAAAACGAGTGCCTTGTGGTGAGGGTGGAGGGAAACCACAGGCAGGAAGCAGCACCCCAGAGGGGGGGACACTGCCAGGCACATGGGGCACAGCTGAGAGGGCCACACCTGCCTGCTTTGGGACAGGGACTGTCCCCAGGAAGCAGAGACACCCCAGGCAGAGCAGGTGTCACCCCTGCCTAAGGGGACTCAGGCAGCTCATCAGGAGGGGTGATCAGCTCAAAAGATGGAGCTGGATGGGTTTTTGTATTTGGGATCTGTAACCAAGGTCCAAAAATTAGAAGGAACACACAGTTCCATCCTCTTCCCAAAGGGACACTTCCTGATGCATCAAGGCCCTCACTCAGACTTCAGGTTTTGATTGTTGTGTTTTTCCCCCCTATGGGATTCAGGAATAAATGGGAACAGAGTCACTGGAAACCACTTTACACCAAGGTCCCTGTCACCAGGGCCCTCACCCAATCCCAGGGACAGGGCAGCCTCTTCCTGCACTGCCTGTCCTTGGCAATGCCCACCCCAGAGTGCCCTGGCAGAACTATTTCCCAAGACTAAAGCCTGCAAATGAAAGGCAGGCAGTGGTGAGGAGCAAAGCTTGGCACCACAGCTCCACCTGGGCTGTGCTTCCTTTGCCCACCTCCCATGGGGGACAGAGTTCCCTGTTCCTGCTCTGCTGCCTTGGCATTCCCCTGCTTGCCAGAGGCATGGGAAGCTCAACAGTCCCAGCTCTTCCTTCTCTCTCCTGTCTTTCCAGGGGAACAGCTGCCCTGCTGGGATCTTGGCCCTGGCAAACTAGACCAACAACCTCTGCCATAAAGCACTGACCACAAAGCCAGGGTTTTGGGGATGGAGTAACTGTGATGTCCTGGTTCTGGCCAGGGGTCATTTTTGCAGGACCAGGACCTACCTTGTACACTTTTGCTATTACTGTTGTTGCTGTTACTGCTTCTTATCTCATTGCTGTTTCCAGTAAATTGCTTTTATTTCAATCAGTGATCTTCACCTTTTGTGCCAGTTCTTCTCTCCATCCCACCCCAGAGGAGGGGAGGAGGGGCAGTGAGTGAGGTGGGAGTGTTTCAGTGAATGCCATTCCTAAACCACCACATGTGACCACACCCAGCCCCTGAGGACAGCAAGAACCCAAAGTGAACCAGAGTGGGCTGGTGGGAGGAACAGGCTTTGAAGCCCAGATCTGGGATGGCAGCAGAGCAGACATTCCAACAGGAACAGGGCTGCACTTCGAGCTCCCCTGCAGCTCAAAGAGCCAAAACATCACAAACTCCACTCCCTTCACCCCTCCAAAACAAACTTCCTTTTTTATGGCCTCAGATCCATTCTCTGGGCCAATCCCCATGGCACAGGAGGAGCCAGGGACACATTTCAGAGGCCCTGGGGAGCTTGGGATGCAGAAAAGGATAATGAATTGATTGCTGTGTGCAACTGTCACCTTTCTATCACCACCCAGACCTGAACAACAAGGGCTGCAGGAAGCTGAAGGCAGATAAAACTTCCAGGCTTGGAGCTTCTCCTCCAAACCAAAACCTTTCAAACAAAGATCCTGGGAACCTTGAGTCAGGCCCCAAGAGCTGCTGGTTGTTGTCCTCTGCTGTCCCTTGTCCTCCCAGCTGTGTTCTCTGGTGGCCACGGCCTCCTCCGTGCCCTGCCAGCCGTGGTGGCCCTCGGCAGAGCCACGGTGCTGCTGGCACGGCCCCTGTGCTCCCTCTCCCAGGCACACTCAGCTTCCGGGTGGAACAGTCACCCGACGTCAGTATTCCTGCAGCCACCAGGGAAAAGGGGACAGTCACCCTCTGGGGGCACACAGACACAAGGGGGATATGGATTTTCCAAAGGGAGAACCAACCAGAGGGCACACAAGGACGAGTCAGAGCCCAGCCCTGTGTGTGGGCTATGAGTGAACTCTGGGGACAGGGCAGTGAGGGATGGTGTCCCCTCAGTGCCACAGCCTGGGACAGGGCAGGGCAGCTGTTCCCACTCACCCTCCTGGCTTGGTTATGGCTTTGGCCAGCTCTGCCCGCTCTGCCCCAGGGCTTGGAGCCTTTGGAGGTTTTGAGTCACAGTCTGCAGAGCTTTTCCTGAGGACAAAGCAAAGGGGAAAAGCAGCATTAGGAAGGGGCCAGGAAACAGGAAAGAACAGGCTGCACTCAGCCACTGCTGTGCTGCTTCCCTGCTCTGAAAACAGGGGTGTCTCTACTGTCTGCAAGTTGCTGGGACAAATTCCTGTCACCAGGAGAACAGGACGCAGGATTAGGGAACCACTTCCCCAGCAGCTCTCTCCACAGCAGGAGATGCTGGGACCATCCCCCCTCATCTCTCAGCCTGGACCTGTCACCGGGGGATGAAGTAGAGCCCAAGATCTGCAGCAAGAATAAGTTGCCAGCACCAACTCCAGCGCCTGGAAGCTTCCCTGAAGGAGCAGGGATTGTGGAGTGTCTCCCAACAACCGCTCCAAACCACCAAACCCCACCCAGCACAAGAGTCCCTCCACATGCCCAGAGCCCTTCCCACCTTACCCATCTCTCCCACACACTCCTCCAGCACAGCTGACAGCTCAGGCAAGCTCAGGAACTTCAGGGAAGGTGGCCACCCTTCCAGCACTGCAAGGACAAGGACACAGTTAATCCATCTGCATGCTCTCTGGGACACAGCACACGAGGGGTTGGGTGTTGCTGGGAAGCATCCCCAGCCTAAGGGGTTCCAGTTAGGGGTTCTGAATCACATAGGAAGAAAGGTGCAGCTGCCTGTGCCAAACTGAGGAGTTTTCTGGCAATTCTACCACTTAGGAATTTATGTTTTTATGCTGGCTGGGTTGTTTATTAAGAGAATCTTAAAGGGATTAAGTGTAGTGGACAGAAATCAACAGGATCTCTACTCGTCTCACTTCTAAGACAGGCAGCAAAGAACAGGTCACCAGGAACATGGCACAGGGAGCAAGGTCAGAATCTCAGAATCATGGAATGGTTTGGGTTGGAAGGGACCTTAAAGTCCATCCCATTCCACCCCCTGCTGTGGATAGGGACACCTTTCACTAGACCAGGTTGCTCCAAGCCCCGTCCAAGCTGGCCTTGAGCACTTCCAGGGATCATTTACCAACTGCTAGGGACAAGGAGTTGCTGGATCAGGCCTGCCCAGCCAGAGGTTTGTCCCATGGATCCAACAGCAAAATCCTCCAAACTGGGTTAGGGAACCAACCACATCTCCTGGTTCAGACCCTGCTCCAGTGCACAGGGTGGTAACAAACCTGAGCTGCAGCCACAGGCTCACGAAGCAGAGCTGTCACTGAGGCCTGTGCTACAGCTCTGCATTTTCAGCCACAAACACCTGCCAGACCCCAAAACTTCCCACTTGCTGAGAACCAAAACTTGCTGAGAAACTCAGCAAGTTAAACTCCAAGTGCCCTGAGAGCCTTAAACGCTTCTCCTGAGCAAGAATTAAACTCACTCTAAGAGTTTGGCTGCTCACCCATTCCCAGCTGTCTGACTTCATCCTTTCAGCAAGGAAAGGCAAGCAGGGGGGTTGCTCTGGGCTCCCCCTCTGCAGCTGGAGCTGCTGCTCACCTGGGCGCTCCCCGGGCCGCCGGCTCTCCCTGGTGCCGCGCCGCTCCCACATGTCCAGCGCTCCTTCATCCGCCCGCTCCGGGCCCAGCCGGGCCGACAGCTCTGCCTGGCAGCTCCTGCCAAACCACACCACAGCCATCAGCAGGGCCCAGGGACATGCTGGGAGTGACACTGCACACTCCTACAGCCTGCAGTACCTGCGTGGGGTGCCCAGGCAGCACCTCTAAGGCGCTGGGGTACAACCTGCTCCTTGCTGCTTCCCAGGAAGAGGAAGTGGTGCCCCAGCCCAAGCCTGGGGCACTGGCACTGCTCAGCTCCCAGCCACTGCTCCCCATCTGCAGCCACAGCCAGCTTTGCCCTGTTCACAGAGGAGCTGCGGGGGGGGGACAAGACAAGGAGGGGCTGGGGTGAGCAGCAGGAAGCCCAAGCCAGGGGCTGTGCCTGGTCTGTGTGAGAATCAAGCCGGATCCAAGGTTTCTAATGGGCAAAAGAAAAGACCTCAGGACAGGCAGGAGGGGTACCCAAGTTGTCATCACCAACATCAAGCCTGTCATCACCATCACCATCAATTCAAGCAGTGTCTGTTCAGAGCATGCCAGGGCCCTTCCACAGCAGCCTCAGCTCCTCAGTCAGGAGGAAAAGTCAGGCTCTGCCCCTTGCAGTGGGAATATTGCTCTGCTGAGCTTTGGGATCCAACTTCAGCTCACCCTGGCTTGGCAGCAAGCAGACCCCACTCCCTCTGGGCTAGGATCCATAAGCAGCAGGATTTATGCCACTTTCAGGGATGTCCCTGTTCTATCAATGGGCAGAACAAGGCCTGTAACAGGAGTCCAACTGGGGCAGAGAGAAAAGCACCACAAAGGCAGTAAAAGGAATGTCAGGAGGTGGGACAGGGCCGGTTTTTCTGCCAGGTGTCACAGAGTTGTAAGAAAAGTATTCTTCACTTGCAAATCACTGCACATCCTTTGATAGGTTATGAGTTAAAAACTCCTTTTTGTATTTACCTGATCACCAAGTTTTACCCTGGACACTGGGTAAGCACAAAACCTCAGCCTTTTGGTTGCTTCTAGTTGAAACAGGAGCACGCAGCACCCCCAAAAAGGCCACTTACAGCTCATGCCTCTGACCAAAGCTTCACGTGTGCTCCCGTGGCTGTGGCCTTCCACTAGGGAAAGTCAGGCAGGACCCAAAATGTGTTCAGGTACCAGGTGAGCTCTCCTGCCTTACCCTGAGCATCACCTGTAAGATCACCAATATGACCCCAACTCCCATTTCCCAGCAGTCTCAGTGTCACTTCCTGGGAATGACTTACTTGATCTGATCCAGCAGGACTCCAGCATCTTTGGTGATGGCCTGAGCCTCTCTGAGCTGGCACTGGATGGCATTCCAGGTCTCATCCCGCTCCATCAAACAGCTCTCAGCCACTGCACGCAGCTTCTGCTCCTGGCACACCTGGCCCTTCATCACCTGCACCTCTTCACACCTCTGCAGCAGAGCACACTGGGGATCAGGCTGGGAGTACTGAACATCTCCTACCTGCTGCTCTCACATGTCCCTGGAGTCCCTGCTGTTTTAATGTCCTAGGCAGCCAGAACGTTCCTTTCCAGTGGAAAAGGAAGCTGGATGAAGCTTGTATACTGAGTACAGGTTCTCTCCACACCAAGCCCAGCCCCACAGTTAACAATTCTCCCTTCCTCTCTGTTTACAAAGTTACTCATTAGTCCAAACTACCCAAACCAACACAAGTCTGTTCACTGATGGCTGCACAACTTCACCATAAAAATGACACTGCTGGAAAAGAGTAGGGATTTAATTCCTGCCCCTGGCTCCTATAGCTCTCAGTTGGATGGGAAACAGACACAAAGGAGCACAAAGGATGAGGAGTGGATAAGCTGTACTTGTGGTGTACTTGACACCAACTGCGTCCACTACAACTCATGGTCTGGGGTGAAGGAAAATCATCAGAGGCACAACAAAAACAGCGCTGATCACTTCCTGCAGGATGTAGGGCCCTGAGGAGCTCCCAGCAGCCTCACCTTGTGCAGCACATCAGAGGCACAACAAAAACACAGCGCTGATCACTTCCTGCAGGATGTAGGGCTCTGAGGAGCTCCCAGCAGCCTCACCTTGTGCAGCTGGATGGCCAATTCCTGCATCTCCGCTTCCAGCCGATCAGCGTAGGCCAACTCCAGCGCGTCGCTGGGCGGGCGGGCGCTGCTGTGCCAGCGCGCGATGGCCGAGGTCATCTTCCTCTTGGGGCCAAACAGCCTGGGGGGATGGAACCGACAGGGGTCAAGCCCTGCACCACCTGTCCCTAAGCCCAACGGGGTGCCATGAGGATCTCCGCAGTGTCCTGGCCTCTCAAAGGTACCTCCAGAAGCAGGAGCATGTTACAGTGAGGACATGGGGATGTCAATTTGTGTGGGAGGCAGCTGAAGAGAGCAGCACTCCCCAGCTAAACCCTCCTGACCAGGGTGGACATGGTTGGTAAGGGAAAGCTGGGAAGGACAAGACAGACACTCACGTGATGCCTATTTCCTTCAGGTCACTCTCTGTGAGGGTCAGGAAGATCCGGAGGTCCACGTCTTGCTCTTCAAACACCTGCAGGTACTTCAGGCACCCAATCTCCTCAAGGAATGTTGCCAGGTCCTGCAGCCCAGACAAAACAAACTTACTGATACCTTCACAACAAAAGCATCACCATTCCTCTTAATCATAAACATCTGCTTCCTTGTGCTGTTGTAACACCTTTCTGGGTTCCACAAGCAACCACAACTTCCTGTGGTTCCCAGCCCTTCTCCACAGTCACACACCAGGACTGGTCTCTCTGCTGCAGCCACAGCCTCTTCTAATAAGTGCAGAGCAGAATGACACAGCACCATCCACCCCAGCCCACACCACTGCCAACTGTGATGCCCACCCACAGGCCTGAAGGGTCTAGGAAACCCCTCCAAGCAACAGCAACATCTCAGCAAACAGCTCCTGTACAAGAAATTGCTGTTTCACAAGAGTTTTGGTTTGAGCAGAGGTTTGATGTTTTCCAAGATGTTCTGGTGACCTTGGAAAAGCCTCCCACGCCTGGCACAGTGACAGAGCCTGCAGGACAAGTCTGTGTGGTTACCTGGGGCCCTGTGTAGGCCGGGGGCTCAGGAAGGACCAGGTGCTGGCTGCAGCCCCCAGCCTTCCCCAGGCAGTGGCTCCACTGGCTGTCACTGTTGCTGTAGCGAGCCTTGCCCTTAAAGCTCTTGGCTTGTTTCCGACTCGGGGGGCTGTTGGCATGGTCAGAGTCCTGGAAAAGGAATAAAACACGCTCAGAATGGAAAGGATGACTGTGCAGAGATGTCAGGATCACTGGGGCTAACAAGTGCAGACTCCTCCAAGACCTAAAGGCCCTCTTGTACTGCAGCCCAGAGCTGCCTTGACCAATGTGAGCTGTGAGTAACCTCCAACCTCTTCCCCTTCCTTGGTTTTCCTGTCCCTGGAACATCACCTTTCCTCACCCAGCCTGGTCCTGCAGGTTCCCATGGGAGTAGAGTCACCCAAGGGTGACAGCATTGCCCAAGCTGAAGGCAGAGAAAGGAAAATCCACCTCATTGCTTTCCAAGGAGCCTTCACTGCTGAGTCCTGGGATTCTGATCAGGCATTCGCTGCTGCTGCTGCTACTCCTGATGGTTCCCAAGCTGTTGCTGGACAAAACACTATCCTCTGGATAGGAACAGGAAAAAACGTTTAAGTACAACTTTGTTACATTCTGGTTTCCTTACACAGTTACCAGTAAAACCTCCTGGAGGTGCAAAGGGAGGGGAAACCCAGAAAAAGGCTTCATGGGCAGCACTCAGGAAACAAGAGAGCCCTGAGGGAGAAATACCACAGTCTCCACAAGTCATCTTTCCCCAAGTCCGTTTGCTACAGAGACACTTCTGGAAAGAGCCATGCTCTGTCCCACCCTCCTTCAGATTATTTGTGCAAATTGATGAAATTACCATGCTAAGCTTTATCTTCTGTAGCTAAACCATCCCAGCTTTCCTTTAGGAGAGACATTCCAATCTTAGCATCTTACTGGGAAGGGAAGCCAAGGCCTGGACTCACACCCAGCTGTGCACTGCAAGCTACACCATGTTCTGAGACAGTGACTTACCCCTGCTGCTGCTGCTCTCCACATCCAGCTCATTAATTGGGGAGGTGACATCCCTGTTCCTGATGACACCTGGCTCACAGCTGCCATCATTGCTGAAGGTGACATAGCCCTGAGGGGGCACCTGCTCTGTGTGTAACAGGAAAGGGAGAACAAAGATTAGTATGCAAGTTATCAGGGAGGCTCCTGCAGAGAATGCAACCACTCATGGATGTGAAAAAAAACAAAATGTGAGACTGCCCTCTCAACTGGCAGGTTTCATTCTAAAAAGCAGAACACCTGAGAAATGCAGATTCCTGCAGTTCCCTCACATTGCCCCACAGCAAATGTACTTCATCTACACGCTTACATTGAAAGTAGTCAGAGGAAACCTCATGGCAGAGATGTACCTTCAACAGCAGTTCCAGCATTCCCTCTCCTCTTCATACCCAAATTCCAAAAGGGGAGAAGCAGCTGCTTAAGAGAGCAAGGTGCCAGCTGTGTCCCACTCCCAGCCCTGCACGCCCTGCAGAACCAAGCCCTCTGCAGCTGTGCTAAAACACCAGGAGCATCCCACTGGCATTTAAGAAGCTGATAGTATCACTCCAATACAGGCTGTGGGATAACACAGACTTATGTTTAAGAGAATGAACTGAGCTTTGAACACGCTTTCAAGTCCATAATCTTGGTTATTCCAGGCAACCAATCTGAGAAATACCCATGACAGACAGTAAAACCTCCTAGCACTGCATCCAGGGGCTGATGTCTGAAATGGGATCATCTTTCTCTTGGTCTGTTGCAAAGGTTTTGCAATCTCATTTTTAGAGGCATTTAAAGCATCAAGGAAGGCAAAACTCACAAGATCACTCTCATGATCAATGATTTCTTGGCCACTGTGACCCCTCCCTGTCACCAGCTTGAGAAGGGCTCTCAAACTTTTGAGCCTGTCTCAAGAAGGGAAACTGAACTGTTCTCAAGAGTCAAGGGAACAGTAATTGAGGTGAGAGCAGAAAAGTATCCCACTCATGAATATCCAGCCTTGACAAGAGTTCAGGGGGTTTTCTTTCTAACCCAGACAGTGGATAGTGAACACCATCATACAAAGCTGTCTTTGTTCTGTACAAAGCACACATGAATCCCAAACAAACAGGAAAAATGTGTAGCAGGAACAGTTGCAGTGCATTTGAGGCCTCAGGGGACTGTCCCCCAGGCTCCCAACTCTCCTCACCATAGTGAGAATGCTTCCTTCCTCCAATCCCAACTGCTGTGATCTTGGCCAATGCCTGGGGCCCCTCGTGGATGCTGGGACCCTTGGTCCTACGAGCAGGTCTCTGTCTCTGGGGAGCAGAACATGATTCATCTGAAGAACTCAGCTCTTCATATTTGCCTGTAGTTCAAACACAGGTTGTTAGCAGCACAGGAAGTCATTCCCCTGCTTTACTTGCTACTGGTCCCATAAATGCAGTGGGAAGAAAAAGGGAAATGTTAAAAAGTGAGGGTGAAACAGCTAAACTAGGTCAGAAAGGGGCCAGCAGACAAGAGTTGTTGGATTCATGCCTCTTCCATTCTCAGAAATGCTGGAATTTCCAGGATAGACCAGCACCAGCATTACCCCATATACACAGTATAATATACTTTCAAACTATCAAACACCTCCCTTCAGGTTCCACCTCAAAGTGAATGAGGTAAAACATCTGTTACCTGGACCTCTGCAGAAGACCTTGGGCACTGGGGCTGCATGCAAATCTATCAGCCCCACAATCTTGGTGTGGCCATACTTCATGGCCAGGGTCCGTGCTGTGGCTCCAGTGTTATCTCGGACATCTGCCTTCACTCCCTGCAGAAAAAATACCTGTTTAAGTGCACATGGCAGAGGGCAGTATAGAAAGTACATATGTATATTAAAAAAACCCCCCAAGGATTGTCTTAGCTCCTCCATCAGCAATACAGGCTCACTTTTGACAGGCAGCTCAAGCAGCACTAATACCCTGAATGCCTTTCTAGCTGTCTCCAGTCTCTCCAGTCCCTGAATGCCAAATAGCCCCAGCATATGGCTCTTGTGTATTGCTGCCACTGGGAACTGGTTTGTTTGATCTGAAGTGTTTTGTATTGCTGCCTCCTTCTGGCAGTAAGATGAACCAGTCAAATGGGATGAAAACCAAATCGTGTAAGAGCCCTGAATGCTCATAAGCTTTTGGATGCAGGATGTCCACTAGCCTGAGCATGCAAGCCTGTAAATACAATAAAAGAATTACAGCTCTGTTTTCTACTTCAGTCATTACTCAGTTAAATCTGGACAGTCACACCTCACTCCTACTCCTGCAAGGCCAGTGTAAAATCATGGTACCAGCCTGCAGAAAGCAGGTACTTTTGAAACAGTCCTCAAAGTCTGGGACTTCAGATGTGACTGTCATCAAGGAGCAAACATAACACTGTCAAAAAAAGTCTGGTGTCAAACTTGTGGTAGTTCCTCTGAGGGCTGGAACCAGAGACTTTCAGCTACACAGAGAACTGTCAGGACACTTACATGATTGAGAAGGTACTGAACAATTATCTCATGGCCAGAAGCAGCTGCTTCCATCAGAGGTGTGTATCCATAGACTGGCTCCCTGGGGAGAGAACAGACACATGGACTGGTACAACCACAGCTGAACTGTGCTGCAGTTTTGCCATACCCTAACAGAGCATTTCCATCCCTCAACCTTTGCTGAGCACAGACTATGATGTACTGGCTGTCCTGCTGTAAAATTCCCTGGGGAGATTCAGTGTTCCTAAATTGGCTGCACAGCAACAGATTACTCTTCCAGCTGCAGGTCTGCCTTTAAGAGCCCAAATCAGTTTTGCAGGAGCTAATAAGGCAGGAACCTCTTGTTGCCCTCAGGCAGTTCCACGTGCATAAATGTATGACAGCCACCAAGGCATGGGAATGCAGGGCACACTTCAAAAACCAACCTGAATTCTGAGCATATAAAATAATCAATAGAAAGACTTGTGAAGTGCAGTTGAGTTCAGAAGGTGTCAGTGTTTAGCTGATCATTAAACAAGCAGTAAATCTAATTTCCCTTGATCTTAGTTTAATAAACAGGGACAGCATGGGCAGACTTCAATTCAGTTTGCAGGTCACCTGTCCCTGCATTAGCTGTGCCATACATCCTAAGGTACAGGGGGAAGACAAAAGCAGGTGTCTGTTGGAGTGTGTTCATCTGCCACCTGTTGCTTTCACACTGAATGACAAATGACAATGAAATGACAATGGAATGAAGATTCCTCCTTACTTGCAGTTGGCATTTGCCCCATTCTCCAGTAAGAACTTGACCATCTGCTGGTGCCCAGCGCTGGTGCAGTGGAACAAGGCAGTCCAGCCATGGATGTCCTTCATCTCCAGCTCTGCCCCTTGCTGCCAAGAGAACAGACAATGCTCCTTACTGCACCTGCTCTGCTCAGTGTGGATGCTGAAAGCTTGATCACAGAGAAATTTTCCAGCTTTCTGCCAGCATCCGTGTGAGAGTCTTGCTTTCACACACATGCTGGCTGGGAACAGTGAGAGGTTTTTGTAAACTAGTACCTTTATCTTGCAGCTGCACAGTTTGTTATGTTACTGACTGGAGAAATATTTTGAAATGGATGTTGTAGGGTTTAACCAATCATTCTAAGAGGTGGAAGGTCAAAGGACCAATAACCTTATGCCATTCAAGCAAACCAGGTTATATAAATGAGTTTGGAAATTAATAAATAATTCCATTCCCTTCCTCTGGACTGAAGTCTGTATTGCTTTTCTTGTCATCCCCAGTACAACAGCAACAGCTCAGGCTTTCAGCCACTGTCCCTCTGTGCTGGGACACCAGGAGTTTAAATCAAATCCCACCATGAAGCTGAACTCACAACAGAACACAAAGTGGCCACTTGTGGATAATCCCACCATGAGCATTTAAACCACGTGCTGTGGCTTTACCTGTTTTTTATGGGATACACACCTGTAGAAGGAAGTAAGCAACACTCTCGTTGCCACAGCTGGAGGCCAGCATGAGGGGGGTCTGCCCTTCTGGGGTGGGGATGTTCACATTCACTCCCGCTTCCAGCAGCAGGTGCACGATGTTGTCGTGGCCGATGTAGGAAGCATACATGAGTGGGGTCCAGCCCCCACAGTTCCTCTGGTTCAAATCCAGGTCTCCACTAAGGAACAGAGGAAAGAAGTCACATGAACTACTGGGCAGGAGCTGTGGACCACAGCTGGCTCCTGCAGACTCTTGTTATCAGCATTGTACTGAAAGAATTCTAGCACTGAAGCCTGCAGGGGAATTTCTACCAGCTCCAGCACAACCTCCCCCAAATCGCAGAATCACAGAATGGTTTGGGTAGAAGGGACCTTCGAGACCACCTCATTCCACCCCCATGCCATGAAAGGGACACACCTCCCACTAAAACACTAAGGAGCTAATTTTTATCAACAGATTTGCCCCTGGAAACTTTGTGCCAAGAACCCTTTGGGAGTCCCAGTGACATGTCCCCGTTGCCCTGACCAGTGCGGCACTGGTGACAACCACACCTGCAGCAGGTGGCACCCCAGCTGTGCCCCCCCAGCCCCTCTCACCGCTGGATGCACTCCTGCACCACTTCATACTGCCCGACGGAGGAGGCTGTGTGCAGGTCCAGGGGCACATCCAGCTCCTCCCGGCAGACCACGTGCCCGACGCCGTGCCACATGGAGAGGCTGCGGCTCAGCAGCTCCGACTCGCTGGCTTCGTCACTCAGCTCCGACATCCCGCCCTGAGGAGCCAAACCAGAGCACAGCATTCAGCTGCTGATCCCCATCTGACACAGGATTACAGCTCCAAGGTGCCACAGGCTTGGAAGGTGAGGCCAGCTCAGATGTGTGGGGTTTCAAATTCTTACCTCAACTTTGATCGACTCCTCAGCCTGAGGCAGTAACAGTTGCTGAGAAGACTCTGCTGGAAGTTCTCTCTTACTGCAGGGAGCTCTGGGATTCCAATACACTGGAAAAATAAAAGGCAATAATGCTAAAACCCACATCTTTCAAATCTCATTTTAAGATTCCAGAAGCTTTATTTCCTCCCTGCCTAATCCAAACATGCCTAAGGCAGCTTTGAATAACTTCGGCAAGAGAAGACCAAACATCTATTTAAGAACTGAAGGTAGCTTAGTGTTATACAAAAGGATGTAATTCTTGCTCTGCATGTTTTATAATGCAGGGAGAGAATTAAGAATTCATGTGTCAGACATTCCTGGTCTTCTCCATCTGTCTTGCATTACAGGATGGCCCTGATTAAATTAAGACACAGTCATTAATAACGACAACTGTCCACTGCTCCCAAAGGCAGTCAGTGTCACCTGAAGAGGGTGCACACTCCACTGTCATCAGGTTCTAAGCAGATTGTTTCTCCCATTTATTGTTTCAGCCCTTCACAGACAGCCCAGCCCCACCTCAGTGAATCCTGGAAAATGCTGAAACACTGGGAGCAGCAGCACACCCCCATCCTGCAGACACAACTTAATTACACAGCTCCTCCAGCTCCAGGACTGCCTGAAAGGTTTATCCCAGCCCCAGCCTTGGGGAGCAATTGCAGATTCATCATTTGAACCTCTCACAGCAGAGTGTTCTTGTTTGGCACTCCATGAAGAGCTGCTCAGCACAGCTGCATCCAGCAGCTGAGGGCTTCAGCTGCAGCTCCAGCACAGGTTGGAAGGGACCACTGGATGTCATCTCACCCAACCTCCCTGCTCAAGCAGGGTCTTCTGAGCACGTTACGCAGGGCTATGCCCAGGTGGGCTTTGAATACCTCCAGAGAAGGAGATCCACAGCCTCTCTGGGCAGCTTGTTCCAGGCAATCCCATGGGAATTGCTTTCCCCTCCCTGTAGTCTCACTGCCCACCATGCAGAACTCCTGGGGTTTGCCTGGTGCCTCTATATAAGCTAAAACAACATAAAGTCTTTCTTCTTCCTGATAACTTCTTGCCAGTTTAAGTGCTTTGATTCATTCTGGGGTCAGGCAAATGCCAAATGCGGCACTGGTCAGGAATGAAAGAAAGCAGGAACAGGCTTTTCAGCAGCAGTTGCTCTCTAGATTCCCTCAGCTGTAACATTTCAAAACCATACTCCTGTTTTCTCAACAACTGGGAGTCTTTGCCTTGCAAGGACCATCCCCTGTCTTACAGTATAAGAAAACACCTCTAATTCTTACCTCTTCACTCCCCACCTGGATCCTTTCTCTCCCACCTTCCTTTTCTTCCCCTCCTTCATCCTCAGCTTGTTAAGACTATAAAAGCACCGTGTATTCTACTTCATCAACTGGTAATTATTTCCCTTTAAAAATATCTGTAAAAGCACCTACTTTGCCTGACAGCAGCAATTTGTACTGCACTGGGCAACCCAGAGGCCTCAGACAAGAATATGCAGAGCACAAGTGGAAGGCCTGAACACCTCACAATCAAAACACAAGAAGAGCTAAGTGGGTTGAAGTGGATCATGAGGGGGAAAGTAGGAGTTTCTCACTAAAACAGATTAAAGCTGTCTCAGGAAGGCCAAAAGGCAGTGAAAGGAGGTAAAATCCAGGGCAGTTTGTAGAAGCACATCCAGGTGCAAGTGAAGCTTGTTGTTCTCTGCAGCCCTCTTGTTAACTGGGTACATTAATTATAAACCACTCAGGTGTTTGGTCTTTGTCACAATCAGCCCCACTCAGGTACAAGTTACCAACACAGCCGTGGTGAGGTGATCCACAGCCAACAGGGCAAAAACAACAGGACAGAACATCCAGGACACTCAGCCTCACTCCTACACCTCCCCTGTGCTCTGCCTACATATTTGCTTTTTGATTTTTATTTTTTTAAAGCTCTGAGTTTTCCTCTCTGAAAACAGCAGGATATCAGCTCTGCAAGCACCTGTGAGGACAGCTGCTCACCATCTCCAGGAAAACAACAAGAGTGATCAGAGCTCTCAAGACTGAAATGGAAAGACCTGGGTGAAAACAAAATTTGGGGTTGTCTGGTCCAAAGAGGAGGGGCCTGAAGGGGACATGTGACACAGGCATCCAATACAAAATAATCCATAATAGCATGGAATACCAGGATGGTTTGGGTTGAAGGGACCTTAAAGATCATCTCATCTCACCCCCTGCCATGGGCAGGGACACCTTCCACTATCCCAGGTTGCTCCAAGCCCCATCCAGCCTGGCCTTGGTCATTTCCAGGGCTCCAGGGGCAGCCACAACAGATATTAAGAAGCTCAAGTCATAGCACGGAACACTTCAGATAAAGGCCACAAAAATCCCTGTAAAAGTAAACATGAGAGTACTGAGGGAGATTGGGTTACTAAAAATAAGTTTGACAAAGACCTGAACATTCACAGGCTGTTCCCCTGCTTCCAGGCACAGTGACCAAATTCACATTTGTTAGAGACCTCCCTCAGCTCTGCTGTCCTGGTTTCAGCTGGGATAGAATTCATTCCCAGCAGCTGGCACAGGCCATTTTGGATTTAGGATGAGAAGAATGCTGGTAACACACTGATGTTTTGGATGCTGCTATCCAGTGCTTACCTTAAATCAAGGACTTTCCCATGCTCTACTAGCAAGGAGGTGCCCAAGAAGCCGGGGGGGGAAGAGCTGACCCAAACTGGCCAGAGAGATATTCCATTCCACAGAACATCACTCCCAGTATATGAACTGGGGAGGTTGGCTGGGAGGGGCCAATCATAGCTTGGATATGGGATGGGAATCAGACAGCAGGTGCTGAGCAACCATATTGCTTTTGAGTTTCTTTTGGGTTTTATTTATTTTCTCGTTATTATTATTATTATCATTATATTTGACTTTGCTTCAGTAATCAAATTGTTCTTACCTCAAGCCATGAGGTTTTTTTACTTTTCTGATTCTCCTCCCCATCCCACTGGGACAGAGGAGGGAAAAGCAGCAGCTTAGTACTTAGTAACCAGCTGGGGTCAAGCCATGACACCTGTGAGGCTGCTGTAATTATTATTATTAAATTTAAACCATCAGCACACAGCTATTTATCAGGATCAGAGCTCTACAGTGCTGGGGCACAAAACAGGCAGCAAACCCCACATTGCCCTGGATTCAGAATTTGCTGTTTGAGCAAACCAGAGGGCAGAGAAAAAATAAACTTAGTAAGAAAACTGCAACAAAACACACCTTAGAGCCACACTAAAATAAAGGGGAGGTGATTTGAGAAGCAACCATCCTCCAAACACAGAATAAATCCAACACTGCCCATTAATCACCCTCACCAGGCACTGCTCAGGTCCAGGCTCCGCTCAATTCACTCTCTCACATCCCCTCCCACAAGCACAGGTGACATCCACATGTGTCCTTCTGTCCCAAAATAGCGACACCCAAGGCAGCACAAGAGTGGAGGTTATTGGAGGTTCCAACTGAGCCATCAAGCTCACAACAGAGAGTCATGGAATATTCGGAGTGGGAAGGGACCTACAAGGACCAACTAGTCCAGCCCCTGGCCCTGCACAGACACCCCAACAACCCCACCCTGGGCATCCCTGGCAGCGCTGTCCAAACGCTCCTGGAGCTCTGGCAGCCTCGGGGCCGTGCCCATTCCCTGGGGAGCCTGGGCTGTGCCCAGCACCCTCTGTGGAAAGAGCCTTTCCCTGATCTCCAGCCTGACCCTGCCCTGGCACAGCTCCAGCCGTTCCCTCGGTCCTGTTCCGCTGCTCAGCCCCCGCTGAGCTCTGCCCTCAGGCTCCTTCTCCAGCTGAACAATCCAAGCGCCCTCAGCTGCTCCTCAGACCCTTCCCCATGCCCATGTCCCTCCTTTGGACACTCTCCAACAGATATCCTTCTGATATCGCGGCTGCCCCCAAGACTGGACATGAGGCCCCATCAGTGGGGAGCAGAGCAGGAACACGCTCCCCTTCTGCTCCCAACTTAGCTCTATTTCCACTAAGTCCAGCAACAACTTATTGGAGGGAATAAAAAGCCTTGTTACATCCCTTCTAGGTGCAATTTTTATCAGCTCAGCCACAGCAACAAGAATCAGAACATCTCATTTTTGCACTGTGTCATCTGCTGAGTGATTCAGCTGGCACAAATCACAGCTGCAGGAACCACATCAGGTTCCAGAGGTGGGTGAGAGAAAACATTCCTGGACCCACAACACTCGCGTTTAATCCTACCCGTGTCTGTTGAAAATACTCAGAATACACCAAGCTCTTCATCTTTTAATGCTTGGACTCAACGATCTTAAAGCTCATTTCCAACCTGAGTGATTCTACCACGAGCCTGCCAGTATCAGGCACGTTAAAGCACATCAAACAACCTCGGAAAAACGAGGCAAGGGGCACAAAACCACTCGAGCAGGCACATTAGGGAGCACATTTCCCGTACAGGGGCTGTGCCCGCCAAGGCAGCCGGACACGGCACCCGCACGGCTCGGCCCGGGCACGCTCCGGTCACACAGCAACGCACCTGAGGCAGACCCCGCGCGGTGGGAGCGGCCAAAGCGCTACGTCTGGCACAGAGAACAGCTTTAGTTCAACGGGCATACCCGGCGCTTACCCCGACGCGTGGAAACTTGTATTTGCAGCACATTCCAGAGGCAGTCCTCTTTCCTTTACAGGCTGCACAGCGCCGTCAGGTCGCAGTGCTTCTCTGCACCTGCCTTCTCACTTCCAAGTAGCACCGCGCACATTAGAGCCTTGCAG
>NW_008239539.1:1194819-1198543 GCF_000691975.1 Corvus brachyrhynchos
GTGCGCCGCGCGGCCGCCATTGTGGGGCTGTGAGGGGGGGCCCTCAGCCGAGCCCCGTCCCTGTCCAGTGCTGGGAGCGGGGACTGCGGTGGCTCTGCCCCGAAGCCAAGCTGTGTCTCCCACCATTACCAGTGTCTTCTCCGCTTCTCCTTCCCAGCGAGGGAATGTGACAGCGAACGTCAGTTCTGGTGACACGGAGAAGCTCAGGGTTTCAAGGCTCAATTAGAGTCATTAATGCTGGAAAAGCCCTCCAAGATCATCAAGTCCAACATTCGACCTAACACCTCCATGTCCAAGCTCTCCAGCAAGTGCTTGTTGTGTTACTGCTAACAAGTGTTTGATTTAAACACAGAGCACTGCTTGCTCCCACGGAGGATGTTGTATTTGCTAACTGACGATTCAGATCCAGTCTCCATCCATAACCTTGGGATATTTATCTCTGAATTTGGCACAGGGAGCCATGCTAGGCAGTTTGTTTTATCCCCATGGGGCTCCTCGGGCTCTTGGCAAGCTCTGCTTGGTGTCAGAGCACAGTGCTCCAGCCATGAAGATTTCCCTCTGCTTTATCTAAATGAAATTCAGGGGTTGTCTCACACCAACCAAACCATCACAGATATGGCCTATGAAGTATTTACAGAGGCAATTTGCAAGTTATGAACATCCCAGGGAGTAAGTTGAGTTTAACTTCACGTTTTTAGGAGTATTATTGGCCAATGCAAATAACAGTGACAGTGTGATCCCTTCGACACTTATTTCAGTCCTGAACAACACAGTCACCAACCTCTGATGATCCTTGTGGATCTCTTCCAACTCTGGGTATTCTGTTAAACCTCTGAACTAGAACTCATTCACTCGCATGTTTCACTGCCCAGAAAACCATGTGATTGTAGCAGAAAATGTAAAGGTTTTCTGTAAGGGTGAATTATCCGACCTCTTAGTTTAGCTGCAGTTCCTACTGTGTTGTCTCATCAGGGAACAGGAGGAAAGAATCCACTTTAGAAACACTTTGAGAGGTCAAGATCCACAAATGTGCCTATTCTTAACTACTTTTTTTTGTATAAAAATCCAGCGAAAACAAAAATAAACATTAATGACGTGGAAGGTTCCCTGCCCATGGCAGGTGGGTAGAATGAGATGGTTTTTAAGCTCCATTCCAACCCAAACTATTATGAGATTCTATGACTTTGTGATAATTTTATCTATCCTTTGAGTAGTGAGGAGGGGAATGTGAGGGAAACGGGGAAGAGGAGTCAATCCAGCTGAGAGCAGAGGTGCCTTTGCTGTGTTCCTGTCCTGTCCCTGCAGGCAGAACATGGGAACATGCTTGGAGAGAACACAGTTCCAGCAGTCTGGCTAAGAATCCCTAAATATGCTCTATAAATGAGGGGCTAAACTGCCCCTGGGGTGTGTGTGGTGAGTAGGGCAGAAAGCTCTCAGCCCTTTCTGAGCTCAGGTGGGGAGGAATAGCTCCAAACCCAGAGATTTTAACATTCCCTGCTGGGAGTGCTGTGAACTCCACTGCACGCTCTTTCTCCTTGTTTTGGATTGATGTTATCTCATGTTTGGAGAGGTGTCCTTAAGCTCATCTTTCCTTTGCTCCAAGGCAAGCTGTCCCAATGGCCTCAGAAGGGCAAAGTGAGGGTGCAGAACAAGCAGCTGAGCCTCCTGCAGCTCCTGTGCAGAGGGACAGGACATTCCAGTGGGGAGCCATCCTTGCTGCAGTGAAAGACCAGCTCCCATCCCTGGACTCCGACTCCTCCACTGTAAGCACTGCAAATCTGCTTTTCTTCCCTTCTGGATCATGGAAAAAAACTCTCAAAAGCAAGAGCAGGTGACCTTACCGGGCATTTTGGGGCAGCTGGTGTGGTATCCTGGGTGGGCTGCCTGTCCTGACTATGGAACATTGTGTGTTAATCCACAGCCTTCTGGATTATCCTTAATTATCAGAGTGTAATTGCCACTTTCTCTCCCCGTATTCTTTGGATTCTTCCCCTCTGCCCAGCTCAGGTGAGACCCCACCTGCAGAGCTGCCTCCAGCCCTGGCACCCAGCAAAGACTGGGAGCTGCTGGAGAGAGTCCAGAGGAGGCACCAGGATGATCAGAGGGATGGAGCAGCTCTGCTGGGAGCCAGGCTGAGAGAATTGTTCAGCCTGGAAAAAAGAAGCTTCCACAATGGGGCAACCTCATTGTGGCCTTCCAGTGCCTAAAGGGGCTCCAGGAGAGCTGGAGAGGGACTGGGGACAACGGATGGAGGGACAGGACACAGGGAATGGTTCAAACTGATAAAGGGCAGGGTTGGATGGGATATTGGGAAGGAATTGTTCCCTGGGAGGGTGCCCAGAGAAGCTGTGGCTGTCCCTGGATCCCTGGCAGTGTCCAAGGCCAGGTTGGATGGGGCTTGGAGGAGCCTGGGCCAGTGGAAGGTGTCCCTGCCCATGGCAGGGGGTGGAACAAGATGGACTTTAAGGTCCCTTCCCACCCAAACCATTCTGGGATTCTGCAGACAAGAAATGTTTCTAGGGAAGAGGAGGGTAGTGGGCATCTCACAGAATGAGCCCATGTTCCTTCTTAGTTTGCTCAGTCAAAAATACGGTGTGAAAGCAGCATCCTGCTGATCTGAAAAGAAATAAAGAGGTTTTATGCTTGGCAGCATTGTGCTGTTCATTCCAAGCATGTCCTTTCCAGACAGTAGGCCTGGTGGGATGGCTTTTGGTCTGTGAAGATCACAGCAAACTGATATTCCTGAAGACTTGATGGTCCACTAAAAAAAAGCATTTTTGGCAGATATTTCAATCCCAGGTTCTGCTTTTTTTCCCTGCCTGTAATTCTCCATGAGCCGTGTTGCTTTTTCGTGCTTTTTACCTGCCAAAGAAGCATAATTACAGAAGCTTTTTCATATGAAGTGTGAGACTGAGAGGTGGTGTGCAGCATTTTTGACTGGTACAGGTTTTTCACTTGCTGGGCCTGGGCCAGGCTGTTCTTGGCTGCTGAGCATCTCTGCTCACAGGACAGCATTGCTCTGGTGCTCCTCTCTAGTCTAAGGTGCTCCGGCATTGACTTTTCTGAGGGGATAATATCTCTCAAGATTCGATTATTAGTGGCCTTTTGTCCAAATCAGAACATTGAGTTAATTTTCAAACATGTATAAATAGAAAAATGTTTTGAACACACAAAGGATATATTTTATCCTGACTTAGTGTGGCCATTAATGGTACAAGGAGAGTCTTGTGAGATGTGAAAGAGCAAGAAATGCCTCCAGTGGGTATTTATGATTTATTATTAATCAATGATCCAAAGCAGTGTGATCTGGTGGATAAAGTGTTGATGGGGATTCCGTGACTTGGGTTCTGCACCTGGATCTCTCACCATCATGCTGGACAAGCCATATTCCCTCAGTGTTCTCAGTTCCCTCCACCTACACTGTTTTAATTATTTACAACAACCCTTGCCTTTTAACATGTGTCTCTACAGTACAGGTGAAGGCCCAACACCGAAATTATTTGCAGGCTTTCTTGTTGAGTAAATTACAATCAGGCTAAGCCAGAGGAGCAGCTCCATATTTTGGTGCCAAACACCATTGTATAACCCTAAATCATGCTGACCTTTTTTTTTCTTCACTCTTTACAATCTCCAAATTCTCTGTTTCTATCCCACGTGGAAAAGATTTCCTGCAGAAGGAACTGAGGCAATCTGTTTGGCACTTCATTTGCATTCAAAAGATCTG
>NW_008239539.1:1198601-1261619 GCF_000691975.1 Corvus brachyrhynchos
TGTGGAAAGATCCATTTGTGCATCCGAGAGCTGTCACCTGAACGTGCTCTGCTGCCACCTCCTAAAGTGGCACTCACAAATGTGTTTTATGCCCTGAAGCCCTTTCATTACCGTGATATGCAATTTATTAAGAGGAAAGATGTTCTGTTGCAGTTGGCTTCGTGTTAAGTTGATGACACCAGAGAGAATTCTCCGCAGTGTGAATTCCCAAAAATGCACACTTGCAGAACAAAGGGACAAGCAGGAAAGCTGTGGCCTGACTGCTGAGGAGGTGCTTAATCTCCCTTTGGTGTCCATGCATAAGGATTCATCTCCAATGCATATCTGATATTTAAAAAAGGGATTTTCAGAGCTATCTAAATGCTGCCCAACCAAACACAGATACTGTTTGCATTCTGAACAGGAATCAGGGTCCTGAGGGCAGTGAAAAGCCTTCATGGCCCTGCCTGGCCTCACCTGGGGTCCCAGCAGCTCTATTTAAGCTCAGCTCTGGCCCTTCACTCCTTCTCTGAGCCATGCTGGTTTCTAGTTATAGTCCTGCCTGAGCCAGACTTTCACCTGTGAATTGACTTTCAGGCTTGATTTCTGACTTCCCTCATCACTCCAATATTGCCCAAAGATCTGGAGTTTTGACTTGGCCTGGTTGCTCCCCCTGGTCTGTCCTGCTTGTTCCTCTTGGGTGCTGTGGGACTGGGCTTTCCCTGGTGAGGCCTTGCCTTTCCAGTCCCTGAGAATTCCAGAATCCCAGAATGGTTTGTGTTGGAGGGATCTTAAAGCTCATCCATTCCCATCCCCTGCCATGGGCAGGGACACCTTCCACTACCCCAGGTTGATCCAAGCCCTGTCCAGCCTGGCCTTGGGCACTTCCAGGGATCCAGGGGCAGCCACAGCTTCTCTGGGCACCCTGTGCCAGGGCCTGCCCACCCTCCCAGGGAAGGATTCCTCCCCAGTGTCCCATCCATCCCTGCCCTCTGGCAGTGGGAAGTCATTCCCTGTGTCCTGGCACTCCAGGCCCTTGTAAATATTGAGCAGCTCTGCTCTTGCCTCTCTGATGGTGAATGAGGTAGTGCAGAGAATCACTTGGGAGTTAGAGAACTTCCCACACTTTCCATGGCTTTTCTCAGCAGGATGTTTGTCATCAGCCTCCCTGGGAATTTGATGCTTTACATGTTTTTTACATTTGTAGCTTGCTGAAATGTTGGGTTGGTGATTCTTGGGCTACCAGACTGTCTAGTAAAGGTGTGACTGCAAGGAAACTTCTTGTCTCTGCACTTCAAGAGGTGACAACATGAGAGTTGTCACTGCAAACCAGGTATTCTAATATCAGTGAGTATTGCAGTCTCCTGTTTGATTTCTCTTTTTTTTTTCTGTTTGCAGTCTGATTGTGAGAGTGATGAGGAGCTTTTCATCTTCCAGCGGGACCTGCCAAACTTAATTCCGGACCTGTCGGAAGAACTGATGATGTTTTCCCTGGAAGACTCCCAGGAGCAGGTTGGGACTGCTGTGTGTGGGCTGTACTGTCACCCCTCTCTTCTGGCTGTCCCCAGTGTGGGCAGCTGCTGCTGTTAGACCTATTTGTCTGAAGTGTAAAAGTTTAGTCCTCAATATTTTCTCCCACTAGAAAATAGGATTTTTTTTCTCTTTTTTGCAGTGGCCCTTTCAAGTTTTGTCTGTTTTTGAGATTTTAGACCTTTTTTGTCCCACCTTCTGGCAGTTTTGATTGTCCCTTTACTGTTTTTCTTTCCTGTGCACTAACTAACACTGTGCAATTGTTTTATGTGTCTAGAAAATGAATTAGGACAGTGCAGGAAGGAGGAAAAGTGTGACATTCACTCTTCGAACAGCTTTTCTGGGATAAAATAATCACATTGTTCCTTCAGTGATGAAGATAAATCCATAGAATCACAGAATGGTTTGGGTTGGAATAATGAGCACGTGTAAGAAAAAGTAATTTAAAGGATGTTTAGCACTTCCTGAAATTAAAGTTTCTGGAAAGTAAAGAGTCTCACTGTTTTCCATGAGGGATATGGTGTGGGTTGTTTCCATATGGTGTCTGAGTTGGAGCTGTTGCCTTCCAATCACTCTGTTTTGGTTTATTATCCACTTCCAAAGCTCAGGGAGATGTGACTTTCTGCATGTTTGTGCTTTCTCTACCTGTAGCAAATCCAGGAGACAGAAAGACTTCCATGGGAGATCTGGAACGGAGACCTGGAAAGTTTTGACTTTCAGGAAAAAACTGATGCTGCCCAAATCACTGCAAAGGAAGATGTACAAATGATTAAAGATGAGGCTCCTGAACTTGCCAGCCAGGCTGAAGAAATGCCAAGCCAAAAGGAAGCTGTTCTTGGAGAGTCTCGTGCAGATTCCACAGATCACCTTGAGGAGAAGGAGCTGGGCAGGACACAGGCCAGAGAAAGAGAGATCTCCTGGCTTAACACAGCAGTGCCTGTGGAAGAGCTGTACAGTAAAAAGGAGAGAAAAAAGCTGATAGAGACAAAGATACTCTCCAAAATCATTGTGAAGCCTTCCCCAAAGCAGGATGTTGAGCCTCCCTCCCATGGCATCAATAACGGCCTGGGAAGACATGCAAAGGAAAAAACCTCTCCAGCTGAGCATCTTGGAGAAGTGACCCCTTTGTCATTGCAGGCAAGTGACCCTAAAATAAAGCTTTGGGGGTTGCTGCTTGTGGGGTGGGGGCACAATGCAGTGCCTGCACAACCCTACTGCAGCGAGGAACTGACGCACCACAGGGGCTGTGTGTTACACAAGTACCTCAAGCTGTCCCAGAGCTGCCAGCACAAGTCCAAACCAGAGGCAAAAGCCATGGCTCAGCAGCAAGGCCCATGGCACCATAGCATCTGTCCCTGGGAGTGCAGAGTTTTTCAGGTCCCAGGCGGACTTTGCATTAAAACAAGGAGCTTGCTGACCTTCCAGTGTAGTGCTGCAGGTGAGGAGGTGTTTAGGGTTGTTCTGAAGTCCTAAATCTCACCCACCTAAGGCAGGTGGGATGAGCAGCTCAGTGTTAAGTGGGATGTGGCCCAGGGTGGGGAGGTGGTTCTCTTCAGTACTGAGTTACAGATCTGCCTATATTGATTTTTGAGTTCATTAGGACTTAATCAGCACAGAACAGGGCCTGATCTTTCTGTTCAAAGCCTTCCACAGGTCAGAGTACAGATGTTTCCCTTCCCCTTTCATGTATTCACAGAAATGAACTTTTTGAAGTTAGAGCTGGTCCAGTCCAGGCAAATCATGCAGCTGCTGGCCTCTGAGTTAAATTGTGCTGCATCATTGAAGGGCATTTTTTCAAGTGGGTCTGGATTTAATGCCCAGCTCGCCTCATAGAATTCAGTGGCTCTGTTAATTCAGGAGGCACTATTTCCCTTTCAGAACCTGTTTGGTATCAGTGGTTTCAATGAGTCTGGTGCTTTTGAGTGAGTTCTGAGACCAGAACCCTCTTTGGGGGTTCTCACTTTGGGGGTTGTTGCTTCCCAGCTCAGCCAGGCACCTCAGTTTGTGTCAAGTTGCTAAGCCTAATACACAGTTTCTTCTTGGTTCCTACCAGTTCATTTGAAATGTCTTTTTCTTAAGTTCCTTTCTGTATTAGAGATGGAATTGTGGAAAACTTCACTTTTTTCTTCTGGACCTTCTGGAACTTAAACCAGTGCCGCAGTGTTGGAATAGATCTAATTAAGGTGCAGATATGTGTGAAGATTTATTGCTCAGGAAGGAGGGAGAACCTTCTCTTGAACAAGAGGGACAGATGCTGGAGGTTTTACAAGGTGAAACTGATGGATTTGGAGGCTGCTTCTGCTTTTTTAAAGCCCGTGAGTGGTTGTGTGAAGTGCATGTTTGTGGCAGTGGTGTCATTGTCACAACTCACAGCCTCCTTCTGTTCAGTAAAACTTGTAAGCACTTCTAATTTCTGGTGATGATAGTTCCTATGGGCGTGGATACTTTTCATTAAAACTTGAATTTCAAGTAATGTTCAGAGGGGAGAGAATGAGTGGTTTAAATGCACGTGGACTTTCATGGCAGGCTCTTGTACCTGAGTTAGGTGAGTGTGCTCTCAGCCAGGGCATGTGGATTCAGAGCAAGGAAATGGATGATCCTCTCTTCAGGATGGGGTGAACAGCTGTGAGGTATCATCTGACACTGGCTGTACCCACAGGAATGGGAATTTACCCTGCTCAGAAGTTGGAGGGGGAGGAAAAGGCTCATCTCAAAGAACTGAAGAGCCAGAAGTCCTTCTCCTGTGGGTGGCAGTGAGAAGTTCTCACATTATTCAGGATCAGAATGCACATGCTTGGCCTTGTATCAGGCCACTTTAAAATCTGTTCCACTGTCTCCAGTGATTTTTTGTAGACTTATCAAAAGGGTTCATGATTCTCAGAGAAAAAGCCTCAGCAGAAGTAGCTGAAGCAGCTGGAGAGATGCATTGTCTGAAGGGATATAATAAATGCATTCCTTTCCTTACAGCACTTCCTCTGGAATTGCTGAAAGCACGCTGGCACTGAAATTAGGGGTAGTCTTTTGGGAGTAAACTTTCCATCACATTTCTCTTGTTTTCTTTCAGAATACTGAGAAATGGGATCTAGACAAGAATCCTGAGGAGCTGGAGCAGCAGAGAGATAAAACTCGTGCAGAAGTTGCTTTCTTCCCAGCAGATTATGGTAATGTCACTAGCTGAAAGTGCATAAAAATAAATAAAACTCAGGTTCCTGTATTTAAGTCATTCCCTGCAGCATAATTTTGAATGCTTAAATTATAGTGGGGTTTTTAAATGCTTCTAACACATGTTTAATTAACTTCCCTCAAGATTTCATCTTGGTTTCCTAGCCTGAAGCCAGTGCTTTGTGGCCTGCCATGGGCCAGACAAGCCAGACGACAATATTATCTTTATCCTTGCCCTGCTGCCAGGCTGTAGGAAAAGGGACAATGTGGACTTGGGGAATATTGGGTGATTCCATGGCAGAAGACCACAGCTGATGATTATTTGGTTGCTCTTCCACAGAGACCTTCAGGAGGAAGTCTGAAGATGAGCTTATGGAGAGGCTGGCAGAGCTGTGTGCCAGGCAGTCCAGGACAGGGTCCCCTCTCTGTGAGGGGCCACCAGCCACGCTCTGCTCCTTGCAGGGACAGCAGGACAATGAGTAGGTCCTTTTCTGTCACATATCCCAGCTAATCCTGGCTGCCAGAATGGATACTTGGGAACTCCTGGCTTTCCATAGGAGTTTTCCTCTGTAGCCTTGCAGAAAGCTGCTACTGGAGTTGGAATATTCAGTCATTCAGAAACATTTGATGATAAACACCTTGGCTTCTCCATCAGCCTTACCAGCCACTTGGGATAAATGGGAAAGGCAGGAAAATGAGGCTAAGCCAATTATCCTCTAGGGTATCAATTTCTCTTACTGGTACCTCAATTGAGCAGAAATACACAGGATGATTTTCTGTGTGTGTCAGTGGAAATGTCAGTGCTTCTTGGAGGTTTCTGTGGGAAGGAAGAGCATTTTCAGGCTGTTCAGAGGGAACAACATCAATGGTGGCAGCACAGAGGAAATAATGAGGGAAAAAGTGGAAGGGAAAGTAGGAAGTATCCTCATTGCCAGAGCAGGGAGAGCCACTAGGATGATTTGCACGTTGTGTGCCTGGGAGGATAAAATGGAATTGCCAGAAGAGGCAGACAGGAAAGGGGGCCTTGTTCTTACACTGAGATGTTCAAAGTTGTGATCTCTCTTCTGCCATATGTGCCTGCCTTTGTTCTCCAGAACAATTTGGTGGTGCCACATTTTGAGAACTAAATATCCCTCTTCATCCTGCCTGGGATCTGTGTTCCTGGGGGAAGCTGAAGCCTTGGATTTTGATAGTAGGCAGAAGCAGAGTCCGAATCTGTGTGGTAGCCAAGCACAAAGCTCCTTTCTCAGGAGAAATCCACTCCCTGCAGGATTTCTTGTGTGGATAAGGCAGAGGACATGCTGAGGTGGTGTTTTCTATGTGTAGGGATGTTGCCTTGCTGTCATCCCCACCAAGTTCTCTGAGGATGGACAGGATGAGATTCCAGGGCCTGCCAAAACCTGCAACTGTGTACATAGATTTGAGAGATGCTGAGCCACAAAAGGCAGTCACATTCCCTGAAGAGGAACAAAGGTAAATCCTGGCTTTATTGAGGGCAAGAAATAAGTAACAAAAAAGTGAGAAACTTAAACCTTTCTGAATCTCACACTTGTGAAATGTAACTTGAAAAATGTTCTTTCACACCTCTGTCATAAGAAGAAACCTTGTAGTTAATAAACAGCTAATAGATAATAAACAGGTAAACATTTTGGTCTAGTTGCTTGAATACTTTAATTTTCTATTTGCTGGAGTAATAGTGTGAAGAACTCTCCAAAACACCTGGAGATCTTCCCTGGAAGCCTCTCTCCCTTTTTCCTCATTTTCTAAATTTGCATCCTTGAAATGACCAAGAGCCAACACTCAGTTGGAACAGGGTTAATTAATATGGTCTGATTGTTTCACAGTGCAAGTGACAGCTCCTCCTCCTCCTCCTCCTCCTCTGAAGAAGAAGAAGAAGAAGAAGAAGAAGAAGAAGAAGAGAGTGTGACAATTAAAGATGAAGCAGAAAGGAGAAGGTAAGATTCCTCAGCAGGACCCTGGTTCAAGTGATATGATATTCAGGTTTTCTGAAACTAAAATAATTGCCCTAACAATGATCAGAGTGAACTTAAATATCTCCATTCCTGGCCTTCACAGCAAAAAAAAACAAAACCAAAAAACCCAGTAATGAAAGTGCTCCAGAGTGGCCCCAGGAGGTCACTCTTTTCCTGTTGCATGGTAAAGCTACCAAAGCTAGAGAATAGTTGTTTATCCTTGAGGCAATACTTGCACGTGTCCAGCTGCTTGGGACAGCTCAAAACACAACCAGAGGTGCCCTGGGGGGCTGGAAAATGCAACTCTTTCTCCAAACCTGTGTGAGTGACACCAGAACTGTGTTTGACATGACTCAGAACCAAATCTGGAAGTGTTGTAGGGAGTTGACTCAGACCAATCTTTATTTTTAGAAATAATAACATAGGCTAGAAGGGCTAGAGGTTTAAAGAGAATATTGATGACATTGTCTGGGCAGGGACCCTCCCAATTCTCCTTAATTGGAGGGGAAAGGGGAGAGAGTGTGATGGGTGGAATCCTAAAGTGTAAATTCCTCAACAGGCACAGATGGCAGCCTTTTGTTGCTGAATGCATGGATTCATATCCATAGGTTATTAGGCATTTGTTTAATGTGAAGCAGAGGTGTCAAGTTGAACCATCTTCCTGCATTCATGCTCTGGGTTCCGTTTGGAGTTCTGCAGCCTGGAAGTCCAAACCACAGCAGTGCAGGGGACAGGCAGAACATGTGTCTTCTTGTGCCAGCCAATTGCACTTCTTTTAATGGTTTGGAAGAGGAGATGATTTGACAAGGAACAGAGCCCAAACAATGTAATTTAGAACATCTAATCCACAACCAGTAAATAGCAGGGACAAGGTGATGCTTGGGGAACTCTCCCTAGCACTGACACAAATTCAGCAGTTCCATCAGGGTAAATCTGCAGTGATGGAGAGCAGAGCTTGGATTTTGATTCCTTAATTTTGATACCTTAATGTTGCTAAAGAACAAGTAATGCCTGGCAAATGATGCTCAGTTCTGGTTGTAAATAAGAAATCCTCTTGGTCTCAGCATGGCAAACTTCTGATCTCGTTCCCAGGGGATCAATGCAGTTTCACTTTTATCTGGAACAAATTATTAAACAGGAATTATTCTTCTGTACATGTAGATTATGTCATGGCAGGACATTCCACTATCATGATAATGTGCTTGCTGACAGTTTAGCAGTCTCATTGAGGAAATTAAGCCAAACACTCAAAAATTCTAACAATTATTAGAAAAACCTTTTCATCTGCATGTATTTGAACTCCACCCCCTGTATCCAAAGGGGACAAAAATCTATAGGCTCTGATTTCCATGCCAACCATACATTTGTTCAGGGCTCTTCTGGTAGGTGTTTGTGTTGTGCCTGGATGCAGAAGAAGTTGCCAGGAAGATGAATTTTGCGTTCTGGCTGTGTAGTGGTTTGTGTCACTGAGTGCTGGTGCTGCTGTTACCCACAGTTACTGCTCCTGTAGATGCCCAGTCCTTGTTTTGAGCTCTCATTCGTAGGAGAAGTTCCTCAGAGAGTGATTTTATTCCTATAGTGCTTTATCTTGATGAAATCAGGTTTTTATTTCCTTTGCAGGAGGAATTGCTCAGGGAAAAGCCTGTTACTGCAACAACTCCGAGCAGCCCGGAAGGAGGCCTTGGAGCTTCTTCATAAAGCGTCTGTTCCAGCTGAGAAACTGCATCCAGAAAGGCTGGAGGACAGAGGTTGCTCTCATATAAGTCAAAAACAATCTCATGAAGTGAGGCAAGAGACAAATGAAGTGGTTCCCAGGAAACTGATAAGATTGGAACCAGGCAAGGAAAGTCCTCCCTTTCCAAGCTGTGGGGACAACAGAGCTGACACAGAGAAAGAGAACAAAATGGAAACCGAGGAGATTCAAAATGCAGGAAATGCTCCAGAATGTCCTTTAATTACAGCACAATTGCCAAGGTATCCCACAAGAAAAGTAATCAGCAGGTTTGGATGTGGCTTCTCTAATTGTCCAGGATTAAAGAACATTGCTTACCTGGGCTGTGACTTGGAGCAAAAGGATGGCTGGTTTTGTTACCTGGAAAGAACAACAGTCCTGGCAGCTACTGCTGGAAGGGTTAGAGGCAGCCTCAGTGCGGCCTGGCATTAGATGAGCTATGGCACACTGTAAATTGAGCCTTTTTCTTTAGCTTTTCTTCTTTAGAAGAGGAGGATAACACAGTATTGATCTCCTCTAGGAACAACAGCACGGAGATTTCCTAAGCACAGCTTCCTAGAAAATAGGTCTGGAAGGGTCAGTCTCCCCGTGCCCATAAAGAGTGAGGTAAAATCTAATATCTCCTGGCTGATCTTTATAGAACTTGGTCTTGAAATCCTCAATGGTGAGGATTCCTTGACTCCCAGGTAGTATATTTTGCTGTTTAAAATTATCCTTAGAGTTGTAAAGATTTTCATTAAGTCTAATTTAAATGAGCCTCTCTCCAATTTAAGCTTATTTTTGTTGTGTTCCCAGAAGGAATGGATAATGGTTTATTTAGTTTCTCAGTATAAAACACCTTTTACAAACTGGAAGATGTATCAGTCTCCCCTTGTAATTTTTTCTTCCAAACAAAGGAATTCTGACGCTTTGCCACCAAGAAAAGTGCAAGATCTTGAAGTTACAAAGTACACTCGTGAGGAATGCCACAGGAATATCTTGGAAAGCTTTAAAAAATAGAAATAAGAGTAATATCAATTGAGGAAATTGCGGAGTTATTTGGGCCTCTGCCTCCCTGGGTTTAGTTTAATGTAGTGTATTCTGCAGAAGGTCTAATTTCAAAGTGAAATCAGGTGGCTGCTTTGTGCACCTGCCCAACTATTTGGGAGAGCTCCATTATGCTGCCTTTTCAAAGGTTATATCTTGCTATTTTTGGAGTGAAATTTAACATTCTGACTTTGACATATGAGCCCTGGAAAGAATTAGGATCTGCCTGCTCTGGAGACTGTTACTGTGTCAGAGTCAAACACTTGCCTGCCCTGCCACTTAAACACCTCAGCTCCTGTGTACTTGCTTTAAATGGCAGGTGGTTGGTTGCAGGGTTTTTTCCCTCTGGAATTCCTGACATTAAGCTCATTGCTTCCATCAGGACTACTAAACTCCATTTTAATTACCTGTTAGCCTGAGATGGCAGCCCATGGCCAGGCAACAATGTGGGTTATTTATTGTCTCTGAGTAAGAACTCAATGGTTTGAAATGTTTTCAGTTTTCTTCTTGCTATTCTAATTATTGCTGGGGCACCTGGGGCTGGAAGAATTCAGAAGAAATTCAACTTTGTGTTTGCTATGGAAATGGCAGATGAAATCTTCCTGCAGGCATCCAAATGTAGAAAGATGGGAGGTCTTGGGGTCAGGGGATGTTTCTTTCTATCCTATCCTACAGCAAATAGGAAAGGAAATGGGGTTAGACTGGAAATCTTGGTGTGGGGACGGGGAGTGACACATCACAAACACATCTCTGCTTAAAGGAGTTTTGATCTCCAGATAGATCATCACCACTTATCAGAAGTTTGATCTCTGCTCCTTTTCTTTGAGGTTTTTTTTCTTTTTCTTCTAAGATGATTTCATCCACTGCCAAGTTCTTGTGTCCCCCCACAAGCACCAGAATTGCTTTCTAAATCTATTTTAGCCTTTCATGTCATGATTCCCCCTCAAGTGTGTGGTGTAAATATGAGAAAAAGTGCAACCACATGAACAAGTGGCTTTTTTACCCAAGTGAAAAGCTTAATCTGTGTCTTTTTCAGGAGAGAAGGAAGTGAAAGAGAACTATCCCAAAAGGAAGAGGAGATGAAAGAGAGGCAGAGGAGCTGCAGATTGCAGGAGCAGCTGGAGCAGTGGCAGCCTCAGCGCTCGGTGTGTGGGAAGCAGCCCATGGCAGAGAACACCCCGCTCCTCTTCCACATGGTCAGTGGCTCAGGGTAGGCTGGGCCTGGCAGGGGCTCCCTGCCATGGGCAACTGGGAGCAAAAAGTCTTTTTTATTGCATTATTTCAAATCTGTTTGTCATGGAGCAGCATTACCTGAGGAGAGGAGCAGCCCTACAGCTCTTCTCTCACACTAAGGGAGAAGAATTCCCCACTTTCCTGTGCAGGGAGAGCTCCCCAAACAGCTGCCCTCCAGTTCTGACCTGTCAGGGCTTGCTGAAATCAGTGGCCTCAGTGTTACCTATTTCACAGGAGCCAGAGTCTCCCACATGAATTTTCGTAACTTTTTCTAAAAAAGTGAAATATTTTTACTCTTTCTGCTGAGTCCTGTCTTGCTGTCTGCCCCCAGCAGCTTTATAGTTCACTTTTGTGGGTAGGTTTTGAGGACTGTGGGTTTAATAATAGGTTTTACTCTGATAAAGGGTATGAAATGATCCTGATTTTTCCCCACAGCCTAAATATGGCTTGGAAGACAGGGATGTTGTTCCTCCTCCTCAGATTTATCTCTGTCCCTGCCCTTAGCAGAGGGGTTGCAATGAGATGAGCTTTAAGATCACTCCCAGCCCAAACCATTCCATGATTCCATGATAAGCAGTCCTGCTTCATCCATGCACTGATTTTGCTGAACACAAGGCCAGGTGAGAAGGTGAGAGGAGGTGAGAAACTGCAGAATCACCATGAATCCACCGTAATGATTTATTTGGGCTAATGCCAATAACAAAGCTCTTTTGTCAGTGCAAAAGTTGAAAGATTTCACACCCCTAAATTTGGGGCTAGACCATTCAGGTTTGTTTTGTAAATTGATTACTGTGTTTGTGGAGATTTAAAAGCTCCTTTTATTTAGCACTGGATTAGTCAGTGAGGAGGAGTAAAGGATTAAAAAGCTCCCAGCTGAGTTTCCCTCTGCCAGCCTGCTTTGACAAGGACAGCACAGTGCCCAGAGCTCTGCTTTAGAGGTGTAAAGGTTGTGGATCCTTGGATTTGCTCCTCCCTGGCTGCTGGCAGGTACCACCCCCTTCCAGTTAGCCCTTATTAAGACGCAGACACTCACTTGCTCTTCAGAAATCCACGTGGGCCTTGCTCTCTCCTTCCTGACAGTGCACCAGGCAAGGCAGAATTCCTCTGTATTTGGTCATTTCCCATATTTGCTGTGCTGATGCCAATAAAATGAGGATGGGCTCGATGATGTGCTTTGTCTCGAGCAGAGCTCAGGGTGGATCTGTGCTGGAACTGAAGTTGTAAATATTCCCCTAAGAGATGGGATGATGTTGCAGTTGTGGCAGCAGGGACATGGGCATTTCTCACCAGCCCAGGCTCCTGCTGCCTGTGCAGAGGGAGAGGGACTTGTTACACAGTGACAGGACAAGGGACAAGGGATTTAACCTGTCAGAGGGCAGGGATAGATGGGATATTGGGGAGAAATTCCTCACTCTGAGGGTGGGCAGGCCCTGGCACAGGGTGCCCAGAGCAGCTGTGGCTGCCCCTGGATCCCTGGCAGTGTCCAAGGCCAGGCTGGAGCAAGCTGGGATAGTGGAAGGTGTCCCTGCCCATGGCAGGGAGCGGGATGAGATGATCTTTATGATCCTTCCCACCCAAAGCATTCCATGATTCCAAACTGAGTGCCAGCCTGCTCCAGGGGAACCTGCCTGACCTCCCAAGGCACTGTTGGTTAGAGCAAATCAGCACAAGCCATACTAACTGTGTTGTCTGGGCAACTCTGCTCTTAGTTCTTATTCGGAAATATTCATTATTAACATTAAGAATAAAAAATGTATCAACATCATCTATGAAATACAACAGTCCTTTGCAAGATTACTTGAAATCTGCCTTGATAGCAGCATTTTTTCTTTGAATTTGAACAGGGTTTTCTTTTCTTCCTTTTTTTATGAACACAGACAGAAAAACTTGACTGTTTTGACATTTGAAACTAAAAGCCCCTGTAATTTGGCAGCTATGTCTCAGTGAAAACATCTAATATCTATATATAAACATGTATATTCAAAGAACAAGCCCCAGTGGTTGACAGAGTAGCACACTTGCAAATTTGTTTTGTAAGTCCTTTGTTTTGGCAGTGATAGATGTTCAGATCTGGAACACTTGTCATAGTTTCCAGAATTCCTCTGACCATTTATAATGTACATAAATAATTGAATTGAATAATAATCAGAGGGAAAGTTTAGAAACTCTGCAATTCCTGTAGCTGAGGTGCTGGGAAAGACTGGCAAAGGAAATTTTAAAAGCTGCATTAGGGTTACATTAGAGTTCTTGTCTAAAATGTAAAAGCAGATTTCATGTGCTGTCTCCTTTTTCTCAACCCAGTTCAGTCAAACTCTGTCCTCAGCTCCACTCTGAGAGTCAGGGTTGGGGAGAGCACTTTGAACACAGTGCAGGTAACTGGGAGACTGAGAATTCACTTCAGCTGCTAAAGAAGGGGCTGAGATCCAGTGGATTTTCAAGACATGCAGGTGCCAATTCCCTGGGAAATCAGCGGGTTCTTTCTAAGAATTCTGCCTGTCAAGTCCATGTCTAGGTGTCTGAATACTTGGGCAATCTGGCCCACCTCTTAGTTTTAAAAATAATGCAGGGAAGAACTGGATTTTTTTTAATGCTATGTTTTGGTTTTGTTTTGGTGTTTTGTTTTGGTTTTTTTCCCTTTTCTGCACCACCCAAACTTTCAATGAAATTTAAGACTGGCATGAGTTGATCTCTTCTGAAATTGGGCTCCTTAACCACATTTTAACCTTTGGATCTGGTTCAGAACTGATGTAAGCACCTAGAGTTCTGTGAAAGCCAGCAGAGCGGTGGTGTGATCCTTTCTGTAGGGCCAGGATGAATTCGTAGTTTAAGAAGAGCAATAGAGGGTTTGTTTCAGTATTTGAGCAGTGTTACTGCTGAGGGAGACAGAAGGAATGCTGGGAGTATGAAAAGCAGTTAAATGGAGGATGTAAAATGAAATAGGTTTGATCTGTCTCTTCATTCATCTTGCTTATTATGATAAGTAACTTGGTGCTGATGTTGTTTTCCTACCACTTTCCCATTAGGTGGGATCCAGAAAATGGAGGTAACTTTTGCCAGAGTCAGAACTGAGTTTTATGTCAGGAGCAGCACAAGCAGGTTATTCTAAGGATATCACAGGATGGTTTGGGTGGGAAGGGACCTTAAATCCCATCCAGTCCCACCCCCTGCCATGGGCAGGGACACCTTCCACTGGCCCACGCCCTGTGCCAGGGCCTGCCCACCCTCCCAGGGAACAATTCCTTCCCAATATCCCGTCCAGCCCTGCCCTCTGGCAGTGGGAACCCTTTGGGGAAGACAAAGCAGCATCTGCAGGTGAGAGCAAGGCAGGCAGGGCAGTCCCCACCAGCAAGGAGGGCAGTCCCACGGTCCCCAAGGAGCAGCAGAGCAGCCCCAGTGAAGGTGGCCAGGAGGCAAATGTGTGGGAATGAGGAAGGTCCAAGATCAAGGGCAGAAAGCCAAGGCAGGAACAGGACCCAGGGTCAGCCCAGTGATCACGCAGGGGGTCTGGAGTGATGAAACAGAGCTGAGCTGCAGCCACCAAGTCAGAGCAGTGAGTGCAGGCTCAGTGCAGGTGAGGGAGGTGAGGCCAGGCTGAGGCAGAGCTCTTTGCAGCTTGTCCAGGACCAAGGGAAATGTCTCTGCTGAGAAAGCAGCTTCACAGAGCTCCTTTCCCAGCAGCCCCGTGTGAAGTGACACACCTGAGCTCGTGTCAGACCTGGCCTTGAACACTGCAGCCAAAGCCCTGCCATGGCCCTGACACTTCCCATCCAGCCCTGGAATTCATTTAACACACAACTAGAATTTAGCTTGGATTCATCTCTTTTATTATTGGGACAAAGTAGGTGCTTTCAGCAGCTCTTCAGCTTGATTCTCCATTTATTGCTTTATCATGATATGGCAGAACAAGATAATGTTGTTGGAGGGCTATTAGGAGCCACCTTGTAACCAGCCCCTTATAAACACTGTTTTATCTCCCTTACACAGCCAGAGTGGTTGGGAAGTGAATGTGTTGACTCATACTGAGGCATCTCATTTTTCTTGGCATTCACAATCACTTGGGCTAACCTTGTATTAGTAATTATATTACCATGATCCTCATCTCATTGCAGCTTAGCCTTACAGCTGCCTTACAAAACAAAAACATCCAGGCACAACATAGTCATTCTACCTTAACAAATAGATGATGTGGGTACTTTCCATCTTGTAAACACAGGCTCCATCACCTTTTTGTCAAAATCAGCAGGTTTTTCCTGTTAACACACTCTTGACTCAGCTCACTGGTGTCAGGCAGAATTCTCAGCCACAAGATTTTCTACTTGCATTGCCACAAAATTACCAATATATTATGGTCAAATCCTTCCTCGCCCTTTGATGGCCTTGTTCTCTCTTTGATCTGATACTTCTTCAGGGGAGAATCCCTGACAAAATCCATATTTACCATCCAGAGGGGTGCTGGAATGCTGTACATTCTGCTGCTGGGACAATTACCCTGCATCAGCACGGTCTGCCTGAAAGTAGGGATTGATTTCCAAAACTTGTACAAGTATTTTTAGTTCAGTTACTGACCCCAGAAGTTATTTTTAAGGAGGAGGTGCCTTGATCTGCAAATTGTCAGTGAAATGCTTTTGATTCTTTACCTGTCTTCCTTAAATAGGTGCCTGTGATTGCTGTTGCTGTTCCATGGGTGTTTTGATCTTTTTAAGGCAATAGTGCTGACATCAACATTGGAAATTGCCCTTTTCTTCCATCTTTGGGTTGTTCAAGGACGTTGTGGATCCTGGGATCCCAACCCAGCACTTCACCAGCTGGACCAGGAGCACTTGGGCACCTCCTCAGCTCCACTGGAGCTGCTCACATGGCTGCACTGAGGTGATGGCCTCAGCACTATTTAAAAATACACCACTTTTATTGCTGGGTGGAAAATGCATAAAGGAAAAGGACTGTAAGAAAGTCAGATTAATGTCTCCACTTAAGGAATGGACAAAGGCCTGACCAACCATCATGAAGGAATAGGTTTTGTGCCACTTCCTTACAGAAATGCCAATTTATCCCCCAAAATGTGGTGCAGTACCTCTGTTTGGAGAAGCTGAGGAAACCTATAAAATCTTTTGATGATTATAACGATTTTGTGACACAGTAGTTGAATTTTTCTATATCTGTGTTACTCCAAAGGTGATCCTGGTAGTACAAATCACCTGTGACCAAATGTTTTCACTGACACTGGACCAAAGCAACTGCATCTGTGTGAATGTAATTACAACAGCATTTAGCCCTTGCTATGATTTTAATATAGCTTTAAAAAAAACCCATTAATTGTAAAAATCACTGAATATTTCCTACACTAAATTTTTTTTTGGACACCAGAGCCGAGTTTGGGTTGTGCTTGGCTCCAGGTGCTCTCCCTGTTGGGCTGATGCCAAGGTTGTGGCCAGCAGTGCTGTGCCCAACAGCCACCAGATGGCCCCTGAATTCCTCCTTTTTTTTTTTCCTGCCCGGCATTTAATGAGTTCCTGAAACAAGATTAAAATCTCTTGTACTTAATGAACCCGCTGCCTCGACTCAAGAAGGGCTTAAAAATAAACTAAGGCAATTAGAGATAGAATTAAACTTAGCACACGGAGACAGAAGGCCAAGATTCCTGTTAGTGCCACCAGTCCAGCACACGGCATTGGGAATGGATGGAAGATCCTAAGGAAGTGTTTTTCTAGCATGGGTGGCTGGCAGCTGGCACAGAGCCTGTGTTTCTGGCCTCCTCTTCATCTTCCCACATGGTGCCAGGGAAAGCAAACGGGGTGATTTGCTGGCACAGCACTTTGGTGGAGCTGCTGCTTCCTGCTGTCCCTGGCTGCAGGCACAAATCCCAGGGGCTGAGGCTCTGCATGGCACGGATCTCACCTAAGGATTTGCCTTAATAGACAAGCAGAGGGTCTGGCCTTACATGTCTGTGTTAACAAACAACTCCCTCCACACAGGGGGAGTTTGCTCTCCAAGTTCCCAGAGTCAGAGTGTTATGGAAGTGCCCAGGCACTCTTGGGGCAGGTTGTACTTCCCATCCTGATGGCTCCTTTCCCCAACTCTGCTCACACTACCAGAGCAGGTCCAAGAGCCACATAGTAAAGCTGCTTTCATAACCTTTGGCTGCTTTAAGAGGCTTTCCAGCCAAATTGCTGTAGAAATGCTCAGAACCAGGAAATTCACCTGTGCTGAATGCAACAAATCACCAAAAAGCCACGGAGAACCTTCCATGTAAACCTGGAGAGCCACTCTGATGGTTCCCAGGGGTTCCCACTTTCATGCTTTTTCCAGCTGTGGAAGGAATTGAAGAACCAGGGTTTTTAAAGCAATGAGTTCTTGCAGTGCTGTTTCTCTGGCTGGAGTTTGAAAAGGCCTCAGGATAATGTGAGATATTTAATCCTTTATATTCCTCGGCATATCTTGGAAGTGATTAAAATGAGTTCAGGCTTATTCCTCAATATACTCCTGCCTCAGTTTGACAGATGGGAACATTGGTTGCTGTTGCTTAAGGGAAAGGTTAATACGAGGAAAGGAACAGAGTTTCCAGGATTCCATGCATGAACTTGCTGCCAGTAGAGGTCCTGAATCCTCCTCCATTCACATTAGCAGGATGTTCACATTAAACTTGAAGACAAGAATGTAAAATGCCCATGAGCCAAATTCTATTTCTCATCCCAGAGAGGGCAGGAGAACACAAAACCATCTCTGGGCTTTTTGTCTCCTCGGGCCTTGCCTGCTCCGTGCCAGGCCCTGTGCTGGCAGCAGGAAGAGCTGCCCTGGGTTTGCAGTGGCTGTGAACAAGTGCCAGTCACGTTTAATTACACAGACAAACACTTTCTGCCGTGATTGTCTCTCTTGGAATCAAAATAGAATTCCCAACTCCTGGCCTCACCTCAGGGCTGTGATCACTGATGCTATTTGTAGATGAAAGGAGGCTGAACCTGCCCCTCTGTTTTTCCAAGGGGATGTACAGGCTTGTCTGTTAAAGGAACTGCAGGATTGAAACGGCACTCTTGGTTTTCTTTCTGCCTTCTTGTTCAGCACTGACTTAGGCTGGGCTTGTGTTCCAAATCCTAGCACACAGGGGGATAAGCTTGGTCACAACTTGTAAACACATTATTCCACAAATACTCATTATGGGGCATTATTCTCAGTGGCAGGGAATGGAATTCAGGGCTTTATCTGAGCTTATGGAGTGGAAGAATCGTGCAGTTATTTTTATTTTGCAAACACAGAGCTCTACCCAGCTCTCTGCCAAGCACCTGGAGTTCCCACCAGCTTCAGGGAACACTGTAAGCAGTTAGCACTTCTCAGGATTGAAAAGCCCCAAATTCACAGGTCTGAAGGGTTGTCTGGGAGGTGTTTTGTAGCTGGAGGGAAGAGCACAGGGCCTGTGACAAACCAGACACAATCCATTTTAACTGGAAGCTGACAGTCTGTAAAACAAGCCACTTTAGCTCTGCTAAAACTTCCTGATAAAGCAGCTGAGCAGTTTCCTCCCTCAGACCCTTTATTTTCCTTTATTTCTTTGTGGATTTCCATAGAGTGTCAGGGGAAATACATGGAAGAGATAAATGGATGGGGAAAAAAAAGAGGCTTTTCCTAAGTTGATGAATGTATGGTGAATCATGGAACCAATCCCAAACGGTTTGGGTCGGAAGGGACCTTAAAGATATCTCATTCCAACCCCCTGCCATGGGCAGGGAACAGAGAATCTCCTGGAGTGTCCAAGTAGAGCCATTTCTGTAGGATTTAAACCCAGCTTGGAGCATGCACCAAATGCCAGCCTGGATTTCAGATGGTTGAGGACCAATTCCATGCTCTGTCCCAGCATTTCCAAGTGCCCATGTGCAGTTCCCTTCCCTTCTGAGGGCCTGGAAGTCCTGACACGTTTTATTTGTGAGGCAGATTGGAATCCTTTGAAGAACAAGTTGTGGAAGATGCAGATAAGATCACGCTGAGGGGGCTGAGATGCCACAACACTTTGAGGAGCAGGAAAGGGAACAAAGGTTAATTTTGAAAGTTTGTTGATAATCTTACACTCTTCCTCTTCAGAGCTCTTTACAGACTTTTGATAATTAATCCAGCTAGACAGGGACCAGGATAAGGAAATATTATCCTCACTTTACAGTTCCACAGAGAAATACTTCATTCCAGAGCCAGGACTGATTCCCAGTCACACAAGTTCCCGATTCCCAGTCTTGTGCTCACATGAAATGTGTAAGTAATTAAACTTCCTTTACTCATTTCAGCTGCTTCTCATTAACCAGGAGTATAAACTCATTAGAAGAGGAACTTTTTGTTACATGTGCTCAGAACACCAGCACAATGAGGCTGGAAATCCTTCTGAGCCTCTCCAAGTGTTACTGGAGTGTAAACACCAATCATGGAAAAGGCACTTCTCATTTTTAATGAGTGTGTCTCAGAAAGCAAACAAACTCCAATAAGACTCAGTGTAACTTTGATTTAAATTATAATGCACTTCTCAGGTCAGTGGTTACCTGAGCTGAGCTTTTGACAGAAAATTTTCCCACTTCTAAAAAATAAAGAAGAAATTATATGTAAAAAAAAAAGCTATTTGTTACCAGTTATTTTGATGGGGTTTTTTTTAACTTGATGAATTTGGACCAAAAATATTTTGATCCTGTGTGATCCACAGCATCTCTCTGCTAACATATCCTATGCACCAGATCCTTACCTCCCATGGAAGAGGGTTTATCCACATCTTTCATAGATGGGCCATTAACTCCAGTGAAGCAGCTGAGAATTCCCTTAGTGCAGTTAAGAGGTTTTATTCTTCATACCCAAGACTAAGAATAATTGTCCAGAGCAAGAAAACTTTCAGCAAAGACATTTTCTTTATTATTATATTTTTAACTTAAACTCCCATGATGTGGAGTGCCCTAAGTGAATTGAAAACTGTGGAGATCAGAGCAAATACTGCTCCATTACAGAGCTCTCTGAATCCCTGCAATCTCCCTTTGGCAGTTATCTGCTTTGGAAGATCATAATTCCTCCATTTGAGCAATCTGAGGCTCAGTCCACATCAGAAATTTCAATACCATCTTGCTCCCATCGTGTTTTTCAGATCCATAACCTCAGCATGATCCTCAGAAAGGTAGTGGTGCTACAGAGTGACTCCAGTACAGAAATGCATTTACAGAAAGACCATTCAGACTGTTAAGCATCAATTGTACTCTCCTTTTTGTCATTAAAAGTTAACTTCCTAATTCCGGAGTGTTCTGCCAGTTGCATGCAGGAACTGCAGATCCTCTCCTTGTTCTCACCCGTTGCTCCCACTTTGCAGTGATAAAGCAGTTCTTTGAATGGTTTCAGGGTTTATTCCATGCTTTAATGTGGAGTTTCAAATCATCTAACAGATGGCATTGTCATCATTTTTCCTTCCCTACAGAATGAAAATGAACAAACACTTGACATTTCCAATATGTCTTCATCTAATGCAAGAATTTTTAGAAGCTGTGGAATAGTGATAATCTGCTTTGCATTAGATGGCCAGAATTGTTAAATGTATCCTAAAAATCCTACATTTACCATGTGACTGCGTGGAAAATAGGGATATAACCACACAGTCATCATGGTTATGTCTTGTACCACGAGCTCTGTCCACGGCAGAGTGGGAACATGGAATACCAGAGCAGCTGTGGAATGAGAGGGGAAGGTTCATTAGAGAAATTAGCTCGAGCTGCTCCAGCACTTAGAAATCAGCTCACATTTACAAACCCACAGCAGATGCATCGTTTGGCAAAAGAGTTCTGCAGTCAGTAATTTGCCATTCATCAGGGATTGCCTCTTAAATCTGGGATCCAAGCTAGGGTGCAGATGACATAGAAGGATAAATTTAGACAGGGCTGAAAACAATTATTTTGATTAAACCTCCAGCCAATGAGAGAGAAAGTCTTCCTATTCCTCCCCTTCCCCTTCACTCACCCCTCTGTGCTAAAGGAGGAGACTGGGTGAGTTTAGCTTCTCTTCCTTTTCCATGCAGTGGATGTTTGGATGGAGCTTTTGCTGCTGCAGAGTCTGTTCAATGGAGTAGGAAGGGCATTTGGGTGGAACACGCTGCCTTGCTTCCATGTTAGCATTGGAAAAGGTGCTGGGAGGGAAATATTGAAGTTTTTTTACCTGGAAAGGAGAGGCTGTATCTGTTAAAGTAAAAAAATTGGTTTTTCCTTGGCCTCTCCTGCCACTGGGGCAACTCCTCAGGGTGGATGAGTTGATTCGGCTGGGAAACCTTTGTGAAGTTGTTGCCTGGCTCCTAAACTTCTCCTTGGTCATTCCAGCCTCTCACAGCTTTGACAGTAATGTTTTTCAGTCTTTGAAACTCTTTGCCCAATCTAACATGGCGGTGTAGGAAGAGTAATGCCAACTACACTTTTAAAAAACATCAACAAAAGCATCATTTAACCACTCTGAGCTATTTTATCAGAAATAAAATTATGTTAATCGTGGCTGATAAGCTTGTGCCCAATGAGCTTTGGCTTGCTGTCATTATAAACAGCTCTGGTTTAAAATAATAATAATATGGAGGTAAATTGCCACTTTTTAAAATTAGTTTTTTATGAATAGTAGCTGTCTTTGGGATTATTATGGAATCACAGAGTGGTTTGGGTGGGAAGGGGATTTAAAGCCCATCCAGTTCCACCTCCCACTGTCCCAGGCTGCTCCAAGCCCCATCCAGCCTGGCCTTGGACTCTTCCAGGGCTCCAGGGGCAGCCACAGCTGCTCTGGGCACCCTGTGCCAGGGCCTGCCCACTCTCCCAGGGAACAATTCCTGCCCAATATCCTATCCAGCCCTGCCTTCCCTCAGTCTAAGGCCATTGTGCCTCTGTGCAAGTTCAGCACCACTGGCACTGAAGGCTGGATTATGTGGCTGTCCTGAAGTTGTCTTGCAATTCCTTTTTCCCCATTTCACTGTGGTGTGGATTTGGGCAGAGGTCACTCCTTGGCTGCTCACTGTGGCTGCTGCTCCTCTTGGCACTGCTGTTTTGTGAGAGTGGAGGAAAAAGGCCAGAGCTGGGGATGGAGGGTGGTTGGAAAACTGAGCTGAAGGGCTGGAACTTGCAATGACATAAACTGTAATTGCAAAATAAAATAGCAAGAATTTGGGAAGAGGAAATTTTATCTTATTTACTCTGGTAATTGTTGGCACTTGACTACAATCAGCTGCAAGCCTATCTCTGAGTGACAGCACAATTCCAGCCAGAGCAACCAAAAATAGCCCAGCATTTGAGTAATTTTAGGCTTTTTATAACTTAAAACTGTCACAAATAAAAGCCAGCGTAATGTGGGCAGATTGAACTCTCCTCATCTGCAGACTGGGGTAAACTGGGCAGTGCTGTGGGAAGCCATACCCAGAAAGCACCAGTTGTATCTTCCTTCAGCCATTCTTGCCCAGAATTAAATTGGATTAGCTCCTGTTTTGTTCATTTGCCTTAATATTTCAGAAGTTATTCAAGTTCTACACCTAAATTCTTGTTGGGGTGAGGAGGCTGGCAGAGGGCAGGTTCAACCTTCATCAAAACTTCACTCAGAAAGAACCTTAATAAGTAAACTTCTGATCTGATTTTGGTCAGAAAACCCACGGAGCCCTCCCCTGCTGCTGGGCTGAGGAAGGATGGAATAGTTGGGAGATTTCCTGCTGAAACATCAGTTATAGATACTGTTTGTATCATTAGCTCCTAAATTACCTCCTCTCATTGACCCCCACACCCTTGAGGGAGGAAGGAAAGATTTTTTTTTTCTCCAACACAGGATATAGGAGAAGGTCACTTTTTCCTCATGGTCCCAGAGTTTCCCCTAAGTCCTCTTCCTCAGGGGATTGCAGTGGTGGGGAAAAAGCCCTGAGGAATTCTGTTGGCACCCCAGGACTGCAGTAACATCAATTAACCCAAATCTGCAGCATCATACACCTCTGCATGGCTGTTTTGCTTTTATTACTAATTGCAGTTTTTATTTGGTACCAAAACACTGAGTGACACACTAGAGCTGCTTGCTGGATTTTATTCGTTTTATGCCTTATTAAACCATTTTAAGAAGTTGTCTGTTTCGAGGACTGGCACAAAAGTCAAGCTACATTAACTTGTCAAGTGGATTAGTCATGAAACACCTTTGTGGACATTTTAATTCAGAATTAAAGTGGCTGTAATTGCGTTTGGCTTACTTTGCTTTCAGAGTAAATCCAGGTAAATCAAATTAAGGTTCATTCAGTGTAGAGGTGTGGGCAGAAATCCTCATTATGGGCTACATGGAGCAACTGAGAACATGAGGCCAGGTTGGATGGGGCTTGGAGCAACCTGGTCCAGAGGAAGTTGTCCCTACCTGTGGGATGTGGTGCAAGAAGAAGAGTTTTAAGGCCCCTTCCAACCCAAACCCTTCCATGATTCTGTGATCATAACTGTTGAGGAGCAGTACTGGAGAATCTTTGGGATTTTAGGGACTTGCTTGTTAATTTACCAAAGAAATGTCAGGGCCAGCAAATTGAATATAGATGGGAAGAACAAGCCAGGCAGTAATTACAGCTGCAGCTGTGGAAGGACAAAAAACTGTTCAAAGTTCAAGCTTGAAGTTGTGTCTTGAACAGTTCTCTTAAAGGAGAGGGAATTTGCATCCTAAATAACCAACTATCAATGCTGAAGTAAAGAAAGGAGGTGAGTTCCCTTAACTGTGACATCATCTCTGAAATAAGGGATGTTAGGTGAAGCAGAAAATAATGAGTTTTCACACTATCAGGCTCGTTTGAGGGCTTTTCAGTGATTAAAAAAAACCCCAAACACTGAGTCTTGAATACAGAATAAATGCAATCACGCTTTTCCAGCTGTGACTGTGTAACCTTCCATTCACCAGGCAGTGTGGGACTAAATGAGGACCCAGGTGACAGCTGTCCAAGGAAACCTGCAGTGCTCAGGCAGGTGTCACTGATAGAACAACCTGGCTTTTATGGCTCATTCTCCCTCTTTGATAAATGCTCTCTGGGTGTTAAATGCCCCTCCTGTGATGGCAATGAACGTAATTAATTCCTGATGATGAATACACTTCCAGTAATCCGAGTGACTTCCATTTTCATACTATTTTTTTTTTTTTGACAGGAAGCCTCTTTTTTGCCAGCTATTGACACGTTGCCTGGATCCCACTGTGTGAAAAAGGAGGTGCTGCTGATGACCATTTGGCTGGCAAGTTGTGGCCAAGTGGCCACAGATCAGTGTGAGGGGCAGGTGCCCGACAAGGTGCTGGGAGCAGCCAACATCTACCAGGCCCTCGTGACATGGCTCCTGTCCCTGGTGAGTGCAGTGACCTGGCACAAAAGGCTCTGGCTGATGAGGGCAGTGTTTTGACCTCCAGTGAATACCTAATTGCTCTTGAAATCTCCTTTTTTTCCCCTCAACAGCTACAAAACGGTGGCTGAACAAAGTGGAAATGATGTTCTGTTTCACCTCAGAGTCAGTAAATAAAAGTCTCGCCGGAGTCAGTGGAGCTGGGTTGTGTCTGTAGTTTATGAAGAAGTGAAAAATTGTTGAACCAGATTTTCAGTTGTCACAAGTGACTGCTGGGTGTTAGGCTTTGTTCTTGGCAATGGACACAGGTTCCTGGTTTTTACCACTTGTTCTAGAGAAGGATAGACCCTTTCTGATAGTCAAGAGTGCTGTGAACAAGTGAGGGGCTGCCTTATCTTAATTGTCCTTTGGTTCACATGATTTTCTCCTCTAAAGAAACCACCCCATCCTCTCCCCTTCCCATCCATATTACCCTTTATTCCCTAGGGAAAACAGTGGATTTTTCCTCCCCAATGTATATTTTTCCTTCCCACCCTGCTCACTGGCTTTATTCTTTTCCCTGGGAAAGACTCTGGGATACCAATACTGATCCACACAGTCCAGGTAGATTTCACCCTGAGCAGCCAGCCTGCACCAGGCTTTTAAATCACTTAAACTCCACTTAAACACAATTAATTGTTAATGATGTTCGTGCTTCCATTAAAACATTGCTAACATTCTTTAGTGTTAGTTCAGTGCTAATGAAAATTGCCACTGGAACAGCCCTGGATCCTGAATTTTCCATTCAGACTTGTTAGCTTGTGACCAGCTGCAGTGTGATCTCTCTTCCCTCGTGTTATTCCCATGAAAAAACCCCTGAGCTCTGAGTTGTAGCAGTTCTCTCTGAGCCTGAAAGGGAACCTCAGCTTCCAGGGCTGTGTCACTCTGCTGGGTGTAGGGTCAGATGTTCAGATGGACTTTGTGCCCAAGGGAAAACTGGGGTAAAATCCACCCATTTATTCTACACAGGCTCTGAAATGGCTGCTGGGTATCAATGAAGATGTTTGCATTTCTTTCATTGAAAGAATTGGAAGTGTTGAGGCATTTTTAGGCCAAATTCTCATCTGGTAATCCATGCAATTCCATTGACTGGCTTGTGTAAATCAGCATATCCTCACTGATCTCGTTGGAGATGTGTGCTGGGTGCTACCAGTTGGGAGCAGTGATCCTCTGGATGCTGCAGAATTCCCCATGGGAATCCAGTGTTCAAAGCAGTGGAGGACTTGGTGCTGGTGTCTGGAGTTCTCCAGCTGAGCCATGCAACAGTTTCAAAATCCAGCCTGGCCCTGTGTTAAAAACATGTTTAGAAAGGCCTTTATTTGGGGCGGTAAATGCAGTAAATAGAGCTGGCAATGCATCTAGAGACTGGTGATGGTATAAACCAGGAGAACAAGGCTTGGAGTTTCTGTATCCACCAGAACCCTGGGAGGGAATCACAGTGCTGTAGCTCGGACTTGCCTTTCTCTCCATCCAGAGCATGTTCTGGATCAGGCACCTCTGCTCGCATGGCTGCTGTTCCTTTCTCCTGGCTTTGCTGATTCCCTGTGTCTAGCTTTCCCAGAGTTTTCTGCCCTCTTTCACCAGCTACCCTGGACATTTTGCAGCACCCCAGTGCCTTCCCAGGCTGTTTTGAGTGTCTCTCCTCTCTCTTTTCTAACTTATAATCAAGATTTTCATGTATTCTGCATGTTAAAGTGCATTATGTTTCATCTGACTTTGAGCAACCTAAAGAGCCAAGGCATGGTCTGTCCTCCTGGAACCTTCTCCCTGGATCTAAACTGATATTCACAATAATAATTCATATCTTGGGGTTGGCAGAAGTGCCTTTTTACCCTTTTTGGTTTAAATCAGATCAATATACTGCAGAATAGAATGTTTGCCTCCCACACACGTGTGCACAAAAAAATCCATCAAAAAGAAATCACCTCAGCCCAACTAAAAGGGGATTCACAGGATGGGGATTGATGGAGTTGGGCTATTAGTGAAGGGCTTCTTAGGGAAGCATGCACCAGCCCCTTGGAATGGCATCATCACTTTGCATTGATTGGTGAGCTGAGATTGGATTGATCTCGTTGTCACTGATGAAGGCACACAGGATGCTGCTGTGACAGGAACATTCCAGGCAGCCTTGACAGGGGCTCTGTGCTCCCCCCTTGCTGGACCAGGGAAATAATGTGAATTCCTGCTTCCACATAGTGAAACTGATGGAAGACGGAGCTTGCAAGTCCTCGTTGAGAAAATGAATCCTATGACGTATCAAAAGCAAAGTGTTATTCCTATTTAATTTGGTCTTTATTGATTTTTCTACTGGCTAAACCACAGCTAATCTACTAATCAAAGCTCCCTGGATTGTTGTGGGGCTCTACTCAAAAGCAACAGAGCAAGGTAAAGGGTTTTTTTCAGTCCATCTCAAAATGGAATTGTTTTCCAATGGATTTCCAGGTGCCTCCTGTGAAGAGGAAGGACGGCCCCAAAGCTCCATTTGAGGTGGTGGGGCTGCAGCAGGCCTGCAGAGAGGAAGGCTTGGCCCTCTACGCCTGCCTGGTGGCACCAGAGGAACCTTCAGCCCAGAGCTGCCCTGAGACCCACGAGTCAGGAGTGAGTAGCAGCATTTACACCTGGTAGCTGTGCAAACAGGGCTGGCGCCACTGCTCTGCACTGAGCACCAGGCCTGGATGTGCCAATTCAAGCTCAAATTTCAGCAAGGCAGGATAGAGCAGCATCAGAGCAGCCTAAACTGGGACTGGGGGAACAGCCCAGTACTGTGGGAGCTGAAGGATTGCCAACCCAAGCTGCCCTCAGTTCTGCTGCATTTAGATTATGTGCAGACAAGATACCAGCTCTCTGGGGCATCATTTTTTCTCAATTGCTCATTAGCTGTAGCCTCACAGTGCAGAAATTTAGCTGGACTTGGAGGAGACGCATCTTTTGGCACCTATTACAGTTTTTCCTCCTTTATTTGAACCCTGTGAAGAGTGTGGCCTGGGAGGAGGAGTGTTTGTATTGTTGACTCGCAGGAGCTGAGGTCTGGAAGCAGGACCTGAGCCTGTTCCCTCAGTTTTGGGGGGCCCCAGAGCCTGAGCTGTGCAATAAAACTGGAAGATCTTGCATGCAGGCTGCAAATTGAGCACATGCAGGTGGCACATGTGAGGTAGGACATGATATGGACACACATCCTCAACACAGCAGAGCTGTGAAATTGCAACTCTGGGCTCTGCTCTGTTGGTTCTGCCTTTCACAGAGCTGATTTGATACAGGTTGGAGCATCTTGTTCCTGTTTCTTTTTTGGACACAGCTTTTTAGGTATTATTGCCACTTTTGCCTGGCATAAATACTTATTTTACCTAAGCAGTGTGGGTGACTCTTGCTGGGAAGTGTAGCCAGGTGATGTGGGGAGCAGCAATCCCTGTGTCCCCCAGATCTCCTGAGAGCCACTTGCTTGAATAACCTGTCCTGTGGCTGAGGAACCTTGGAGGTGCTGCCCTGTGCTCTGCTGAGGCTGCTGAGTTCCTCTCAGCAACTTTTGTGGCTTCAGTGAGCTGGTAGTGGATTTTCTACTCTATTTTTGGCTGCTTCACCCCCAGGTGTCTGTATTATACCTGCTGGACACACCATGGGGAGCCTAAATGGAATAGGATGTGTAAACACGTTTTTAAAACACATTTCAGCATCCCCTTCTCAGCTGCTGCCAGTGTTCTTCACTTGCAGCTGCTGCCTGGGAGCAGCAAAGATTGAATTTCCCATGATGTATCACAAAACTTGGGGTTTGACAGCTGTGGCTCCAGTGCTCCTGAAAATCAATGATTGATGCTGGCACCAAATGTCATGATTAAAACACTACCAAAAAAACCCAGCCCAAAACAATGAGCAGCTTTTCCATTAGTGATTGAGCAGCCCTGGGCAGAGGCTGGTGAGATCACGCTCTGCTGGACTGGACAAGGACTTAGTGTTGGTTTCTGCCCAAGGCAACTGAATTCAGGGTGTTTCCTCTCTGGAGCAAAGCAAATGGAGGGACAGAGCCTGACTTGCTCTCTGCTGATTCCAGCTGAGGGGTTGGCCAAAGCACCAAAATTCTGGAGCACTGATTATGCTCAAAATATGTTCCCAGTGTTGCAGAATTGAATGAACTTCTGGAGCTGTAGGCTCAGGCTGCCCTGGATGTTGGGTTGGAGCTGGGAAAGGTTAAATCACAACCTGGTGGAACAAACTGGACAGTTTTTGTCATGGGATTATGGCATGGTTTGGATTGGATTGGAAGGGACCATTCAAGGCCATTGAGTCCAAATCCCTGCAAGAAGCAGGGACACCTTCCACTAGCCCAGGTTGCTCCAAGCCCTGTCTAACCTGGCCTCGGGCACTTCCAGGGATCCAGGGGCAGCCACAGCTGCTCTGGGCACCCTGTGCCAGGGCCTGCCCACCTTCATCATGAAAAACTTTGGAGCCCAGCTCTGTTGTGCAGCAGTGACATTTCAGGGGTTGGGGCAGTTCTTCCAAGCAGGACTTCGGTTTCCTCTCCCTCATTAGAGGCTCTGTGGTAGCAGTGTCTTGTGTCAATCTTTCTTTCCTGAGGCACTTGTAGAACTGCTGCTTTCCCCAGCAGAGATCAGAGCTGGGAGGAGCCACAAAAGTTGGGATGTCAGCCCCAGCAGAGACAAGGAAAATGACAGCAAGTCTCTCCCTGTTCCTGCCCTTGGGCAGCTTAAGCTCCTGTGCAGAGAAATGTGGACTTTATTGCTCACACTGAAGCCCTCAGTCTCTTGCTGTCCTGTCAATGTGCAAGTTTTCAGTGGTTGAATTGAATAATGAAATCCTGTTGGGGCACTTCCTGTTCTTGTTCCAGTTGTCTCCTGTGGGCATGAAGAGACACTTTTCAGGGCTTACCCTAAAAATATGACTGGGGTTCCAGGTGCTTTTGTTGCATGTGTTTGCTATGAGAATGTAGGGAAGTGTAGGGAAACTCAGTCACTTTTTTTGGATTATGCAAAAAAGACCATGTGTAAATGTTAAGCATTATGACAAATGCTCGTTTAATATTAATGTGTAGAGCCCAGAGTCCATTTTCAGCCCCAAAAGGGGGCTCTGAGCCATCAATTTCTTATTTATTGGCCACTTCACTGTCATCTGTGTATTTTTTTTTTTTATTTATCACATTCTAGTTCTCTGTCCCAAGGTCTAATAGTTATAAATAGCATAATAATAATGGCTCCTCCAGGCAAAAGCTCCTGTTCTTAGCACATCAAGAAGTCTTGTGGCTTATTCAACTAGGATGGCATCTACTCCTATATCCAGTGGTTCTGCTATGTTTCCTCTCCTTTTTATCAGTTTTTTGGGGGGTAGTTTGGGGTGTTTTTATTTCTGTCCTCCTCCAAACAGCTGCTAGAAGTGAGGCAGATTTCAACATCCCTGCCTGGTTTTGCTTCCTTGTTGTCAAACAAATGCTGAAACATCTCCTGTAATCCTTGTGTGTGATAGACAGGCTGCAGTTCCAGGCATGTCTGATGGGAATTAGATTTGTACAGCCTCTGCTTCCTAAGAATCTTCCAGGCATTCCCAGTTATCACACTGGTGCTGTGTGGAGCTCTGGGGCTCCTCTGTGTGCACTTCCATCACTTCATTCTCTGGTGGCTCTGAGAGCTCCCAACCTCTGTCATTTGATTTGGGGTTTTCCTCCTTGAGCTTTACTTTTTAGGTGCAATAATCACAGAATGACAGAATTTCCTGAGCTGGAAGGGTCCCACAGGGATCATCAATCCAGCTCCTGGCCCTGCCCAGACCCCCCAACAACCCCACCCTGGGCATCCCTGGCAGCGCTGTCCAAACGCTCCTGGAGCTCTGGCAGCCTCGGGGCCGTGCCCATTCCCTGGGGAGCCTGGGCAGTGCCCAGCACCCTCTGGGGGAAGAACCTTTCCCTGATCTCCAGCCTGACCCTGCCCTGGCCCAACTCCAGCCACTCCCTGGGTCCTGTCCCTGGCACAGGGAGCAGAGATCGGAGCTGCCCCTTGGGAGGAGCTGCAGCCCCCGGGGAGCTCTGCCCTCAGGCTCCTTCTCCAGCTGAACAATCCAAGCGCCCTCAGCTGCTCCTCAGACCCTTCCCCATGCCCATGCCCCTCCTTTGGACACTCTCCAACAGCTTCAGATCCTTCTGATATTGTGGCGCTCACAACTGCGCCAGAGCTGAGGTGAGGCCACACCAAAGCAGAGCAGGACCATCACTTCCCTCGAGTAACTGTTGGAGAGAAGATGCTCTGCGCAATTGTTGAGTCTGTTAATTTCTAATTAGGTCTCCTTGAGGTCACTGGTTTTGTTCTTTGAAAGTTCTGCTAATTAAGAATCAGCCTGAAGAGCAATGAGGCTTAGAGGGGAGGTTAAATGATGGAAAACTGTAGTGTAGCAGTGCAGTATTCAATATTAATGTATCAGTATTAACGTTAGCCTCAATCTTAAAAAACATCACAGAATGGTTTGGGTTGGAAGGGATCTTAAATGTCATCTAATTTCAACCCTCGGCTGAGGGCAGGGACAACTTCCCCTGGACCAGATTAGTGCTCTATGCACCTTGGCATTGAACACTTGCAGGGATGGGGTATTAACAACTGCTTTCATTGGTATCCCTAAGAAACCCTTTGCAAGTTAATGTTTCATTGTATTGGGCTGGTTTATGGTCCTTTTTATGGGCTTTTCTTCCCCTCTGAGTGTGGTGTGATCTGCTTTGGAGCAGGATTTGTGAGCTGATGGATGCCATGAGCACGGGATGAAGGGTGTGGTGGTTTGGGGGGTGCAGGGTGTCACACCAGGGGTTGGTTTGGAGAATCTGAGGGCAGCTGTGTGGAACTGGAGTCTGAGATGGCTGTGAACAGAGGAGGAGCTGCTGCAGGTGCAAGGTACAGACAGAGAGTTTCTGAAACCATCACCAATGCTTTTTAACCACTGGCTTTTTGCAGACTGCAGAACATCTCCAAGGACCATCCAGGTTTTACCAGAAGATTTCTGCATTTCTGACCTCTACGTGGCTTCCAGATCTCATTTGGTGGAGAGATGAACTGGCCAGTCACTTCCAAGACCAGCTGTGCCCACTTCTTCCTGAAATTCCCTCTGTCCTGCTCAGTAACATCACTGCTGTTAATCCTGACCCACAGGTACTGTACAGAAATGCTTGGACTTCTGGTAATTTTTTGGATCAGGTTCAGTAAAAGTTGTTTTTTCAGTGTTAACAGGTATTCTTATTTGCTTTAGCAAAGGATTTAAACAGAGTTGGAAAACAAATGCTTCTAATATTGGAATAGTCCATGATTCAGTTCTGTGATTTTAATATCTGTGGATTTCCAGGGCAGTGTGTGACTTACAAGGACACAGCACCTCTCCAAATTGAGTGCTTCCAATCTCCTGCCTGCCTGGACACATCTGCAGGAGCACTCACTGCTGTCTATAAGGAGAATAATAATAAACCTTTCACTTCTGTCAGATTAGCAAGTGCCCCGTAACAAATATTATACTGAATGAAATGTTACAAGAATTCCTTATACTTATTGGGGGAATTTATTCCTTGAGGGCATCCAATGTTGCTTTCAGGCCTTTACCAGCCTTTCCTACCTTGGTGTAAATATTTAGAGTGGCTTTTCAAAGCAGCTTTTAATCTGACTTGATTTCTATACCTTTTGAGGGAATGTTCTGTTTATTTCTTTCCCACAACATCACCAGCCTTTGGACAATTGTGGTCGTTTCCCAACATTTTTAGATGAACAAAACCCTTGAGACACAATTCCACGGAAGGGCAATTCCTGTTCACAATGAAGTTTTAATTTTGAAAATAATGAAGCATGAAAACTTTTCTGCCATTTCAACCAGATTTGGGGATTACCATGACTCTGTGAGAATCAATGCCATGAAAGCTTAGGGGTTTAGCACTGCACTTAGCAATTTGCCTAAAGGTTTATCCCACTTGTGTGCAGGAAAAGGAGGCTTAGTGTTGTTGATTTGCAGTCACTGTGGCTTTCAAGCAGAAGCAAGAGCCATAAAGAGTCTGACGTACTCGTAAAAGATAAATCTGCTCTATGCTTTTAAGGCATAAAATAAGGCATCATTGAAAACAGCCAGGGCTTTTATGCAAATCCCTTATTAGGGGAATTATAAATCATTAGGAATTGAACAGCAAGATAGCAGGCACTTTCTGGGGGTGGATCTTTGACTTGATGCCGTGGAAAACATGATGTCAATTTAAAAACTACATTCTCTTCCCAAGTTCAAGTGCTCTGTGCCTCCCAGGCCTGAGCGAGGCTGAGACCACTGTGTGTTGTTGCTTTTTTACAGAGGTATGGAATCACAGCATGGTTTGGGTTGGGAGGTGTAGATACAAAATGCTGCTAGCAAGGATTTTCTTGCTATTTTCTAAGTCCGTGAGAGACTTTTCTCTCTCACAGAAGAGGTAGCAGGGAATGTAAACAACCAAACACCTTCAGCCTTGAAAAGTCTTGTTTATGGTACGGTAGAAAATTATTTTGACAATGGATGTTTTAGGATTTTAGCCAATCACCCCCAAGGGGTGGCTGGTCCTTTGTCCAAATAGATTATGAAGAAAAAAGTCTATAAAAGAGTTTGTAAAATAATTAAATAAATCAATCTTGCTGCACAATTCCTGCCTGCTGGATCATCTCTCCTCCTCCTCCCTATGGCTGCAGGACACGGTGATATACCCTGGGGCAAAGGCCTGCAGTAATAGGGAGGGGCCTTAAAGCCCATCCAGTTCCATCCCCTGCCATGGCAGGGACACCTTCCACTGTCCCAGGTTGCTCCAAGCCCCGTCCAACCTGGCCTTGGACACTGCCAGGGATGGCACAGCCACATTTTTATAGCTGGTTAGGCAGAAAGGCTGATTTCCAAAGCAGGGCTCAATGAGCCATGCTCTCAGCAGGCAGCAGCTCACCCTGATGTCTGCCCTGGAGCTTTGCAAAGTGCTACCAACTGAGAATGTTCCCAAGTGTCATTAAAATACAACCAAAAAGTGCTGCATGGAAAACTCAGGATCATATTCTTTTAACTTCTTTGGTCTGAAGGTTTGGTACAAGGCCAGTGATCCATGCTTTGCTTTCTGTACGTTTATATTTGTTTTGAGGCAGTGTGTACAAAACTAAGCAGCCCAAAGAACCTGCTCCGACGTGTTGGAGGAGCATGCAGTGAATCCCTGCTTTTGCTCCAGGTAGATCAGTCTGAGAGAGAAATCCTGGCAGGATGGTGGAAGGAATGGGTGGAAATGGAGGCAGAGGGAAGCTGTTGTGTACTGAGCAGCTCTGTGTGTGATCAGGGGAGCAATTGCCAGCAGTAATTGTAATAACCTTTATGCTTTTTGTTTGTTAGTGCATGAGCCAATGTCTTGTTTTCAGTCAATTTGTCTGCTGGATTTTCTGCCTGCTCTGGACCCCAAACAGATTGCTTTGCCTGTGCTGGTTTTTGGAGGCATTTTTATGAGTGCTGTGCATAGAGCCTATTAACCTGCAGCAATTCACTCCTGACAGGAGCAGCAGCTCACAATGCAGTCATTAAAGCCCAGCTTGGGTTGGGAGTGACAACATCCCTGTGGAAGCTATTAACTGCAAGGTCCCCTGTCAGCAGATAGAGGATTTCTTCATTTTAGCATAAAATAAAAGTACTTTCTGCTGTTGAGCCTCAGGATGCAAGTGTTCGCCTTAGGGATACAGACAACACACGGAGCCAATGTTGATGCTGCTTTTTCTCCTGTTTGGTCCATGCTGGAATTTTTTCCTGTCCCTCAGTTTTTCTGGATGCTGGGACATTTGCTCAAAGGCTGCAGCCCTTGATGGTCATCTTCCAGAGCATCTCCTTGAGCTCCCAGCCTGTGCAGGTGCCTGCCAGGACAGAGGAGTCAGGGCATAGCAGCGTTTTCAGGGAGGTTTGAAGGAAGAAGGAGAACCTCCATCCCTCCTCCTCTGTCCACAGACATCTCTAAGTCAAGGTGAATGAGATTCTTTACTTTAAGTTCCAGAAAATTGATTTTGTTGCACCTCCTGGTGATCAGTTCCCCTCGTGCTGCTCCTTTAGTAGCTTCCCTGCTCTGACACAAAGTTTGTGTGGGTTTTTTAAATAGTAGTGATTAAGGGCAGGTCTACACAAAGTTTCCTCCTTTCTTGCTTAAGCAAAGCTCCTTTTTTTTTTTTTTTCTGGCTAATCATAGATAAGAATCCCACAGCTGGGTTCAGGGAGCTGAATTTGCCCCAGTACTGTAACCCAGGCCTGCTGAAAATGTCCAGCAGCACAGACTGACCTAACAGGAAGGTTTATGTGTGGCAGGGGGCTGGCAGAAAGTAGAGCAGTTCTTCCATGTGGAATTTCAGATTTTTAGGATTTCCCTGCTGGAACTGATAATAACTGTGTTGCCATAGGAGCTCTCAGACACACAAGCTTTGAAAGTTGCATATTTTATTTCAAATTCTGAAATAACCATGTAGGATACATGAGGAGCTGGACGTTGCTGCTGAAATTCGAAATCCCTGTGGAAAAGCAGCCCCGGGTGCAGCACTTGTTGCTCTGTGCACTTGAGGCACAGATTTAGAGCTCAGATTCCCAAGCTCTGTGTGCAGCCTCTGAAGAGGGAGTGGGAGGCACTTCCAGAGGATCTTTCAGGTCTGTGAGGCTCAGTGAGAGTGCTCTGAGCTCTCTGAGTTTAGACTCTGAGTGCTGTGACATTATTTCATTGACAAGCACTGTGGCCTTGGCCCTGCTGAGTTGCCTTCAGCATCTTCCACTTCTTTTAACTTCAGTGCTGAGGGAGGTGTGCTCAGGGAACTGCTCCTCATTTCCACATCAGCTTTTCACTCAGCTCTTCAGGCCCATGGCTGTGTGGGCATTGCCTGTCACATATCCCAAACTGCAGGAACTGGGATTTGCTGTGGGTCAGTGGCTGTGCTGGTGGCAATTCTGGTTTGATTTGGGGTTATTGCCCCATGTGTTCTTTCTCATGTCATGCAGCGTGAGCAGCACCTAAGCTGGGCCATATTTTGGGGTCGAGATGCTGCCTGAGCTCCCTGGAGAGCAGCACAATTTACTCAGCTCCCAGACCTGATCCCCACATTGCTGTGAGCTCCCAGATTTAGTTCATGGCCTGGGGCTGTGCTTTCCTCCTCCAAAGCTTGAAAGATTTGATTGTTGTGCAGCTGAACTGGGCATTAGGGAGGGATAAAACACCCAGGACAGCTCCTCTATGTGGGCTTCCCCAAAGCAGACCTGGCAGGATGAGTCCTGCAGCATTGGAGTCCAGCACTCAGCTCTGGGGCATCCAGGCTGAAGTTGTAAAGCAGGAGGTTCAAAAGGCCAGGTTCATCCTACCCTTTGCTTTCAAACCTTGCCTGTGCTTGTCTTTATCTGAGTTGGTGAAAAGGGTCAGGGCTTGCCTGGCTGGCACCCGGAGTCTGCTGTGCAACCTGGATCAAGTTGTCCCAACAGCTTGGGTGAGAGCATATCTGGCTGGGGATCCCACATGGATATGGCTTGTCTGGGGGAGAAATATTTGTCCTGGGACTTCATCTATTTACATTTAGAGAAAATAATCCATAGCTGCAGCCTAGAATGGCTGATGGCTGTCTCTTCAGGAGCAGCAGAAGGTGGCATTCTGGCCCTGGCTGAGTCCTGCTGGAGTCTGGCATTGATTTTCATGGATCCAGGAGTTCAGGCAGCCATTGGCATTTGTAAGTAAAAACCCCTAACCTTTAGAAGGAGGAAAGACTACACTGATGTCTACTAGAGCTGGCACAAGGATGAAGCCATAGCTTGGAGAGGAATAAAACATTACAAGTTTTCATTCTTCCTAAATTTGACAGCTCACATTTAGATTGTGTCCATCACTCATTATTCCTGAAAAGAGCAGCTTTAAAGAACTCTCGAGCTACTCTGCTGATTAGTGCTGATGGGCACAAAGGCTGGGAGCCACTGTCTCATTCTGGCTTCTGTGGTTTAAGATATCCCCTTCCCTATCCAGAAGGGGAACAAGGGGAAGTGAGATCCATTTCAAACTGCCTGAAATACAGTCACCAGAACTGCACGTCTTCCTTGATGAGCCCTCTCTATCCCAGACTTTCTGCTGCCTGGGCTCTTCCTGTGGTGCCTCCACTTTCCTGTAGAGAATTCTGTAGCCATCTGAAGAGAACATGCACAGTGGGGAGGGAAGATGTGCAGGGAACACACTCAACATTGTGTTAATGTGGATTCCCACAAGGAAAGCTCTGCTGCTGCACACAGAGCAGGGAGAGGAGAGAATTTGAGAGTGATGCTGCCTAATTCAGGGGCAGGATTTGGTGAACCACATCAGACATTAGTCTTGCTGAGAGAGAGAGAGAGAGAAGTGCTTCCTCTGCTGCCCCTGATGTGCTCAGCAGGGCTGGCAGGGAGAGGTTACCTCAGTCCAGAGCTCCCATCTGGCTCTGGAGGTACTGGAAGTGCAGCATCTTTCTCCAAGGGGTTTGGTGTTGTCTCACAGAGATAATGGCTGAGCAGATCTTTGCCTTGGAAAGTACTTTGTGTGTGAGGAGATGAGATTGTGGCGTACATGGGGATTCTTCCTGCAGTTTCTGTTTTCCTGCTGGGGCTGTGAACAACCTGGAAGACTCCTTGCAACTTAAAAGACTCTCTCAGATCATCTGGCAGCAAAAGCTCTTCCTTTGTTGTCAGAGCTGGAAACAGAAAACACTGTAAGCACCAAGAGGAGATCACGGGCTCGGTCATATTTCTGTGTGACAGTTAAATATTCATGGCTTTGCTGCAGCTCCAGTCTCCTCTGAAATGTGCTTATTCTTGTTTCTGCTGAGGATTTTACAGCATGTTTTTGTTCTGCTGTGAGTTTCCTTCCCAGAACCGTCTGACTTCTTTTGGGTAATATTGTCTGAAACAAAGCAGGGGCTTGGGGTTTCTTTTAAATGCCTTTGAAAAAACTGGTGTGTGTTCAATCCCAGCTGTGGCACAGAGTGGTCTTTTCCCGTGTCTTAAGGTGGCAGAAATTGGAATTTGTCACCCAAACGGAATAAGGATAAATTGGCAAAAAGGAATAACTAAAACCAGGAGGTTGTGGATGTGCCCTCCCTCCCTGCTCATCCTGATCATGGCAGTGTGCATGGAGAGGATGTGAGTGCTGTAAGAAGCCCTGCAGACACACATGGGGATGGTTATGGTTCCGTGAGTCTGGGTTTGCAACCTGTCACAGCGTAAGTCAGAGTATCCCTGGGGCTGTGCAGCTGCTGTTGGCTGAGTGCAGGGAACCTTCCTCCCTGGGATGAGGCTTTTCCCAAGAAATGGGAGGCTGATACAGAGCTCAGAGCCTCACTGGAGAGGTGTTTTCAGGTAGGGATCAAAGGCTGGGCTGCCTCTTCACCATTCTACAGGGTTTGGGGAGTCTCCTCTCCTCCCAGCAGGAGACAGGTCAGCACTCAGAGCTGATGCATCCACAGGATTGGGAAAGGATTTATAGCTGCTGTGATGTTGGAGGAGTGAAAGGAACCAGCCCTGAGGTGAAACCAATACAATTCTCACACCTCCCCTCCTGTGGAACATTAAAAGCAGCACTGAAGTATCGTAAACAGAAATAGTGTCCAAGTTATTTCAGTAGGAGAAGGCTCCTGCAGCTGCCTGCAGAGGGTCCCTCTCTGTTCTGTGTCCAAAAGGGCTCAGCTCAGTTTTGGAATGACTGGCTCCATGCAATTCTCTCCTACATCACAGAGAAAGTGACTTTGTCCCTGGTTTTCCTGCTCATGGCATAGGAAGGCTGTGTCAGGAGCTCTCCACTGGGATGTTTTAGTCAGGCTGGACAAAGCAGGGCTCTCATCCTGCAGCCATCTGTCTGTTTTCTAATTCACAAGGAGAAGGATTTTCTGGGAGAAATAAGACTTTTCAAGCTCCATTTTCTGTTGGTTTGTGAACTCCCATTCAGGTTGGCTGCTGGAAAATAAACTGTGACAGATGACAGGAACAATTCCCACAGGCCTTGCTTCCCAGGTATGGCCACATCCCTTCTGTGGCCTTGGAGCAGCATCCTGGGATCACCATGGATCCACAGCTTACACCAGGGTGCTCCCCTTGGATTTTCTGCCCTGTGTCCTGGAGCTGGATGATCATCCTGCAGGCTTTTATAGAAATCGAGGCTGGTGTTGGTTTGACCATATTTGTCCCTTCTTTTCCTTCTTGAACATTCACAGACATGAGGTTTGTTCAAGGAGCAGCTTGAAGAAATAGGAAACTGGGATTTTGCTGCATTCCCACTTTGTAGGGCTGGTCTGGGCTCATTGTGTTGTTGCAGACAGGAGCTGGCATTGTGCACTGGAAATGGGGAAGATCTGTTTCCTTAAATCCACTTTTCCTCTGATGATATTTTCCACAGCAACCAAGTGTAATATCAGCAGTGGAGGCTGGGGAATGATGGATTGCAGGACAGAGTGAACAGATCCACTGGGAGATGCCAAAGCTCTTGGTTTGGTGCAGTTGATTTGACTGAAACAGGCTGAAACGTGAAATCCCCAGTTCTGCTTTCAGGCAAATATCTCATGAAGCACACCAGGTAGAGGAAGGAGACAACACAAAAGGTTACTGAAGTGAAAAGGCAGTTGTCAGAGGGGTTTTAATATTCAAATGAATTTCATTTTCTGGTTGTTACCTTGAAACATTTGTGGAATGCTCTGAAGTGCCAAGCAGCGCACCTGAAATCTCTCAGGTGATTACACAATTAAACAGCATTAGATGGAGCTCATGATGCAGAGCAGATGCTTCTCCTTGCAGGGTTAGCCCCTTTTCTCTCCATCATAAAAGTCCTGATGAGACCATGTTGAAAATTAATTTCTTTTTCTGTTTTTGAAAAGGTCAGTCCATATGAGCTGAGGACAAATTAACATCTGCTGTAAAAGAAAGTAGAGCCTTAAAAAGTAGTGAAGCCTCTTTGAGCTACGCCTGAGTTTTAAAAGTGACTAATTTTGTTTCCTTCATCCCTGGAATGATTGCTACCCGCTGTGAACTCTTCCTAAATGCATCTGTGTTTCTGGAATGCTCAGACCAGGAGCTGACAAACATGACTTTCAGGAGTTGCCTTTGTCCCTGGACTGTGGCCTCACAGAGCATGCAGTCACAGCACATTCTCCTGAGCAACACATCCTTACACTTGCACTTGTACAAGTTGCTTGCTTGGCTGCCCAGAAAAGGGATGAGAAACAAAATAAGGTGCTGAGCCTGGGAAATGCTGTGCTTGTGTTGAGCTGTGACCTAAATGCCAGTTTTTTGCCTATCCATGAGGATGTGGCACGATGAGACTTACAGATATGTGTCACTTGTAGTGACATGAACACAGGAGAAATGTGTTATTTTGGCTACAGGCATGTAGAGGTTCATGCAATCCCTTCCCTACCCTTCCATTTGATTAGTTAATTAGAGCATTGCTTTCACAAAGCCCTTTTCTGCTGAGTGCTCAGCACAGTCGTGGAGAATTGAGGTCTCAGCTGATGGATGCAGCTCCTGGTGATGTCCGTGGGTGCTCTGTGTGTTGGGGAGTCACTGGGGTGGACCCTGGGAATGCTCAGGCTCTTGGGAAGCAGTTGCAGATTCATGTTCTTGGAATATCACTTAACTGGAGCAACTGGAATAGTTACAAGAAAGCAAATTATATAAATTAACAACACTGGCCTGAGTTTAATCCAGATCCTATTTTTCCTGCTTTATTTTAAGGGACCAAGATAACATGAAAGTGAGAGCTGTCCTTTGTGCATTTCAGGCAGTGGAGAAGGTGTTTGCAGCGCCAAAGGGATTTTACTGGCAGACAGTTGAGAGTGATGACAAACACTTCCCTGACAGCAGTGCCATGGAGGCTTGCAGAGACACAGACACTGAGGTAAAGAACAACAAACAGCCCCCTCCTTCCTCACTTGGGGGCTGAGGGGGGACACTGGGAGATAATTAAGTGCCCTGGAATATTTCAATCTAGAGGTTTGTTACTGATCTTGAAGTATTTTGCACTCAGCCCTAAATATATCAGCTGAGTATTTTATGTCATCGGTATTGATGTGCTGATTGCTCTGAGCCACAGAAGATTAAACTTTGAAATGTGTGGGTTGGAGAAATTGCTACCAACCAGGTGCAAATCTGTAACAGTAGACAAAATTTTGATAACCTGAAACCACTTGACTGTAAGCCAGTAAACAGCACAACTTTGATTAAACTTGGGCTCAGAAACGTTCTAAGACATTTCTGAAGGTTCTGGTACTCCCTGACCTTCAGTAACTGTGTGTGTTGTATGAACAAGTAGGGAGTAATTCTACTGATTCTACTGCAGGAGAAGAGAAGGTTAAAGTGATTTCATTTAGCTCTTGGTTAGGAGTGCAGCACAAAATGTACACGACCTCACTCCTGTGAGATGAGTTGTTATTGAGAAGGGCAGGGCAGGGCCAGCAGCAGTAACTGGGGTCAGCTGAGAGTCACAGAGCCACAGACTGGTTTGGGTGGGGAGGGACCTCAAAGCCCATCCAGTTCCATCCCCTGCCATGGGCAGGGACCCCTCCCACTGTCCCAGGCTGCTCCAAGCCCCATCCAACCTGGCCTTGGACACTGCCAGGGATCCAGGGGCAGCCCCAGCTGCTCTGGGCACCCTGTGCCAGGGCCTGCCCACCCTCCCAGGGAACAATTCCTGCCCAATATCCCATCTACCCCTGCCTCTGGCAGTGGGAAGCCATTCCCTGTGTCCTGTCCCTCCATCCCTTGTCCCCAGTCCCTCTGCAGCTCTCCTGGAGCCCCTTTAGGCCATGGAAGGGGCTCTGAGCTCTCCCTGGAGCCTTCTCTTGTCCAGGTGAGCACCCCCAGCTCTCCCAGCCTGGCTCCAGAGCAGAGGGGCTCCAGCCCTTGGGACATCTCTATGGGCTCCTCTGGACTTGTTCCCACAGGCCAACATCCTTCTTGCGTTGGTGGGCACAGCACTGCAGGTGGGAGTCCCAAGTGCCAAGGCCAAGGCAGAGTCCAGGGTTCGGACAGTGGCCAGAATTGCTGATGTCCGACACCAGGCCAGGCACAACTCAACAAAGAGCAAAGCCAAGTGGCAGGCTGCTGAGGAAAGGGGGGACTGGCACTTCCTGAGGTTTCCCAGTGCTGGATGGCTGCATTTTCACAGCTGGCCCCATGCCTCAGAGCAGCTACAGGAAAATTCTTCCTTACTGCCTGCTGTGAGTACTGAGTTAATAGCAGGAGAGCTTGAGCTAGACAAACATAAAGAAATGGAGCTTTTATTCCTAATTAAACCACTTTTATATGATTTCAGTAAATTTATATCTTCATTTATCATGGTGGTAAAGCCTCATAATGTCTTTATGGGGCAGTAGCATTTCATTTCAAGTGTCCAGTAGTGATGGATTCATTTGGCGTTTGCTGCAGCCATAAACCTTGAGCTGGGGAAATCCTTGAGCTGCTCAACAATAAGGAGAACCATGCCTAAATTTGAGGCCAGAAAATCAGCTTGTCTGACCCCCAGCTAGACAGTTTATTATCCACAGCACCACACAACTCCCTGTCATAAAGTGCTTGCTTTTAAAAGCAATTTGTTTCTCTGATGGGGAAAATAATAATGATTTGCTTCCCTTTTGGGTATAAACATTCAGAACATGTTGGTGTGTGTCTTCCTACATGCCAGGATAGGCTGAATTGGATTAAGCTGATAAAGAAGGCTCTGAAATGTAAATTTGGGACAGTACCAGTGATGTGTTTGCCTTTTGGTATTTTTTTAACATTGATTTTGGTGCTGTTAAAAGTACAGAGACACAACCAGTTGGTCTATTATTATTTAATCATCCAGAAAGATGGGCAGATGGTACTGCACAAAGTTACCAGCAGAAGGGAGGCACTGTGGTCTCTGCCCCAGTGGCCTTGCAGCTCTTTTCTAGTAGGTTTATGTGACAAAAGGCACAGTTATATCAGCAGAAATAGATTAAATTATAATTATCATTGATAGCTGTGATTTAGTCCAAAGCCAAGAGCCTCCTGTGTGAACTGCACATAAACAGAAACCAAACCCAAGCCTCTCTGTAGCTGTGCCAGTGCAGATCCATCCTAGGAACTCCAGGTGAGCAGCAAGGCTGCAGCTCTGAGGTTGTGGAGGACTTGGAAGCATTTCCCTCATTTTCCCATGTTTTTCTCTGGCTGTCCAGGTTGCCATGGTGTTGCTGTTTGAGGCTCTCTTCCGAAGTCCCCTGGAGACCCATCACATGCTGCAGCTGCTGCTGGGCTCTGGGCTGGATGTCTGTGGCCTCCGCCTGCTCTACCCCGGGCAGGACCTGCTGCTCTCGAGTTCAGGTGAGCTCTGCTTCTCCTCCAGAGCTTCCATGGTGCTGAGGAAGGCAAAGCACTGAGGTGAAGGGTGATGAGTGTCAGATTTGCAGGAGGGTTGCTTTATCACTTCCTGTATCTTCCCCAAAAGAAGTTATAGAATAGCTTTGACTGTTTCTTTCTTTCTTTCTGTTCCCAGTGTTGAATATTCATGAGCTGAATTTTTAACTCTTTATAAGTTTTCAGGTCTCAGATTTTAGTTGTTGTTCCTTTGCAGTGAACTTTCCCACATTTCAGCACCCTGAGCTCCAGGGACAGACTCATTTGAGTTGAACATAATAATTTAGTTCCCCACTGATACTCCTGAAAGTTTTAGCTGCAGAAAATCCAGCCTCCCTTTTCCGCAATTCCCCTGTCTCATTGCCTGTGGGACTTCAGGAGTACTGATTTATCTGTCCTGTAATTGCACTGGCTGATAAACCATCACCAAAATGTCACATTATTTAATAGAATCCTGTCTGAGGTGGGAGAGCAGCAGGATAAGGTAAATAAACATGATCTGTGGCTCTGAACTCAAATCACAAAGTCTTTAACATCAGCCACCAATGTGTCAAACATTGGCATGTACCACTCACATCTTCCTTTTGTCCCGTTTGAGAAACAGAGGTGATGCAGCCCGTCCTAAAGCACTGTGGAATATTATTGGTTGCTACTGCAACACCAGAGCAACAGGTGTGCCCTTAGCTGCAGAGGTTAGAGATTGCCTCTGCCTGTGGCCTGTGCTTCCTTCTAAGCCAGGAAATTCTCCTGGAAGGTTCAGATGTGCCACCATCTCACCCAGACAATCCATTTCTCTTGGGAAAGGCACAGGCAGGCTGAGAGGGAGGGAAATGGGCTTCCTTCTCCTCTGGCAGAAGGGGAGTGAAGATCAGCTTAATGAGAGAAAATTCCCCAGTCTCCTTGCTCCCTTTTTGCATTTGCAAGCAATAGGAGCAGACTGCCTGAGGAATGGGATTGCAGGTGCAGCTGTCTGGGTGCTGTGCACAGAACACATTCCTGGTGAGGGCTGCAGAAAGGGAGGAGGCTCCAGAAATGAATAAGGAAACCATAAAACCAGCAGTCATTAGGAGCTGACAGGCAGCAGATCTGCTTCAATGCTCTGTAGCATGCACCATTATTTAACAACATTTCGTATGAAGAGAAAATTCATTTGAGCTGAGAACTGCTGTGCGAGTTTGTAAATTAGATTTTTACCCTTAGCTTGATAACTCTATAATTATTATTTTAAATATTTACAGCCAGTTGCTCCATTCTCTACCTGCTCTGGAGCTTTGTGTTCTGCCTTCTGATTCTTGTGCAAGAAGTGATACATTTGAATATGTTTTTAAACCTAAGGGAAGAAAATCACACACCTTGCTGCTTTTTCTGACATCTGCAGTAAGAACTACAACAGAGGCAAATTTGCTTTTTCTGGGGTTACTTCCTGGGCCCCAACTATGCTGGAGAAAGGTTTGCCAGAGTCATAGGGAAAAGTTGTTGAAGGCAATAAGGGAAGTCAGGGTTCAAATCCTGGCAGAAAATTAAAGGTGGCAAATCAAATATTTGCCTGGATCTTACAGCATTGTACAAAATCTGTATTTGATGCAGAAGGAAATAATATAGAACAGAAATCCCCAGATTTCCAGTTTGTGATCCCCTTCAAAAACATCCCTTCCCTCAGGCCCCTGCTCTTGTCCTGTCTCTACTTCAATCCCCCAGCCTTGCTTGTGGTCATGAACAAGAGGAACTTGAAGTGCTGGCTTAGAGTCACAGTTTGGGCTGGAAAGGACCCTAAAAACCACCAAGTTCCAACCCTTGCCACGGGCAGGGACACCTCCAGTGCATCACTTGCTCTGTAATAACTTTTCCCAGTGAACATGAGGCAACCAATTCCTCTTTCTTCAACAGACTGCCTTGAGTAACCTCAGGTTTGCTGTTGGGTACAAGTGTGCAGGTGCTGCCAGCATCTCTCCCCCAGGACAGAGAACCAAGTGGTTCCCAGGACAGTAACCAGGTGGTTCCTCTGTTGAGGTCTGGCTCTGACAGATCTGAAAAGAGCCCTCGAGTGGAATGAATGACTTTGGGGTGGGTTGTTCCATGTTTTACTCACACACGTGTTTGTTTCCACAGAAAAGCTGCCTTCCTCCTATACTTCAGAGCCTGGCAAGGTGCCCCCAGTGTTGGCATTAGGTGTGAGAGGACCCAAAGCCCGTGGCATCCTGCAGGACATCGCCCGTGGCTCTCCCAAGGCCTGGAGCCAAGCAGAGCCTCTCATGTCCCTGCCCCTGCCCAGCCGGGTGCACAGGGAGCTGTGCCTCTGGTTTGGAGGGAGAGCTGCTGGAATCCTGCCCCCAGCTTCCAGGTGATAACCCCGGATGGTTTGGAGCTGTTGCTCCACAGGCAGTGAGCCATGGAGGCAGGCAGGCACTCAGTGCTCTCTGTGGCAGCCTTCTGAAGGTCCTGGAGCACGGGAGTGCAGGGGGAGCAATCCCTCTGCTGCTGTCTGTATTTCCCAGCCAGTTATGCAGTCTGCAGAAATCCTTCTCTCTTCTGCAGCAGATCACAGAATCATGGAATGTCCTGGGTGGGAAGGGTCCCACAGGGATCATCAATCCAGCTCCTGGCCCTGCACAGACACCCCAACAACCCCACCCTGGGCATCCCTGGCAGCGCTGTCCAAACGCTCCTGGAGCTCTGGCAGCCTCGGGGCCGTGCCCATTCCCTGGGGAGCCTGGGCAGTGCCCAGCACCCTCTGGGGGAAGAACCTTTCCCTGATACCCAGCCCAACCCCCCTAGCACAGCTCCAGCCATTCCCTTTGGTCCCAGATGTGTCAGGCGTGGGACAGTTGCAGTTGCTTCCTGTTCCCTGTTCCCTGGTATCCAGGCCTGTCATTCATATTCTTGCAGCAGGATTTGGAAACCTGGTGCTGGAGAAGAGCTGCCAGGCTGTGTGCCAGTGAGTGACCCTTTCCTAGGAAACCCCTGGTTTTGCTCTACGTCCCCCCATATCAACGGGTAAAGGGATTCAGCAGGAAGGTTCTTTGGAGGATGATGAGAGAGAAAATGAAGGGTGGCTTATGAATCTTTACCTGCATGAGAAACTCTGCTGCAGAAAGCTCAGACAAGGCTCTGCACCTGCAGCTTCTGGAGAGGTTTTTAGGGCTCCTGCCTGATCCTGAGGGCAGGGTGGCACAGTCAGAGGCAGCAGGCTGGAGGTGAGCTCCTCCGCAGTGCTGTCAGTGCTTTCTGCGAGTTGCAAAGCTCAGCCATGTGGAATTAACCTGTGGATTGCTGTGGAGGATTGTGTGTCAGAGTTCAGCTCTGCTTGGCCACCACCAGCGACTCTCATCATTTTTATTTTTAAGATGTGAAAAAAAATCAATTTGGCCAAGTTTCATTCTCTTTATTTGTTTCTTTTCCTCGGGGATGCTTTTTTCCTCTTACAAAGATGATGAATTCTGCTCCGTTGGTGTAACTCAGTCCGGAGCGGTGCTACATCCTAAATAATGCACTTGTCTTCTCCTAATGCTGGTAATTTGGTCTGTTGGGAGACAGGAATACAAACTGCAGCTCAGATTGCCCTTTTCAGATTAGACTTGCAAATGCTGTGGGCTCCTGGGAGTGAGCAAGCAGGATGTGTTCCAGCCAGCTCCGTGGTGGTGGCAGGGGATGAGGCAGGTTTGCCTGAGCAGCCTGAGCTCACAGTCCCAGCCAAAGCTGTTCCCAGACAGTCCCTGGCTTTCAACCACACCTTCTGTTCACCCTGCCCTGATTGGGTCCTTTTGGATATGCAGGAATGTTGTGGAAGTTTCACTGGCATGATCATCTCTGCCAGACTGGATCGTGCTTGTTGCCTAACACGAACCTTTCAAACTGGTTAAACTCAGCCTAAAGAACCCAAAGTGAATAGCAACTAGGATGTGTCTGTGGGTGGGAAAAGCTCTGCTAGTGCAGCCTGGCATATTTCTTGATTCCCAGATTTCTTTGCCAAGCTGGCTACTTTGCATTAGCTACTTTTAATTGAACACAGCCTCAGGGGGAGTAATATGAAAAGATACTCAATCAGAGAGACCTTGATGCAGCTCATGTCACGGACAAGGGATTGAAATGGCTTTTCCAGTAAAGCAGTTTTACCAGAGAAGCTCCTGTGGCCTTGGATTTGTCACAGAAAGTAGGTTTGAGTCAGAACCTTTAATATTTTTCATTTAATATTTATCGTTTTTCTGCAGCTCTCAGAGTCCTTCATCAGCTGGGGCAGGAGCAGATGAAGAAAAAGTTGATCTCCAGGGCTTGATGCTGCCTCGACCTCCAGCCATGCTTGTCTCAGCTACCAAAGGTCAGTGTTAGGGAATGAAATTTGAGGGTTTATGGTTCTCCTTCACTGATAACATCATCTTACACCAGCCCACCTAAGGCAATTCTGCCTCCTTGGATTTCTCAGGGCTGTGATCTGACCAGTTCTGGAGCCAGGAATGAATTTCTAGTGGGACATTGTTGCCTGAAATGAAGCAGCAAAGGAGTGGCACCACTGCATCCTCCTCATGGGAGCAGCTGCTGGAGTCCTGGGGGCTGCTTAGATGTCACTGAAGGGGGAAAAAAGAAACAAAAAAACACTTCACAGGAAATTTCTGCACAGAGGGGCCTGTTCATCAAAGCAACAGTCATGTGAAGACCTAGCAGAGTCCTGAAACCGTTTGTTTATTGATCAGAGAGCATCTGCCTCTCCTGGTGAAGACTGAATATTGTAATCAAGGGAATTAGATGGTTAAGGCTTCATTTAGGGCAGGACTGACCACACAGAGAGGAGAGCACTTTATGGGACTAATATCAACGGGTTATCACCTGGTTCCACTCAAATCCCCATTTTCCCTTTGCAGGAACAGTGTTCAGCTCCTGAATTTGTACCTAACTAGCAGCAAACTGTATCCAAGTTTGCCTGGCTAAAAGGTGTTGGGGTGCTGCTGGAAAGGCCAACATCCTCTGGAGTGGGCCTGGCACAGCACATTTGGGGTGCAGGGCATTTTTGGACAAAGCTCTTGGAGCTCTTGGCTGGTTTGTGCTGCCCCAGTTGAAGGTGGTTTCACAGGAATGAAGCCTGAGGGGAGCAGAAGTTCAGCAGCTGTCAGGGAGGAGATGGCAGAAGGAAAGCAGGATTGGAGTGACAGAGAAAGAAGGCATGGGGAATTACATTGCCAAAGGAAAGAATCCATGAGAAAAGGATGAAAGCATAAGCCAAAAAAATGAAAAAGGAGTGGAAGGGAAGGAAAATAGAGAAGGGAGAAAGGAAAAAGCCAATTTTGAGACAGTTTTTCATCTTTTGGCACATGTTAACTCAGGTAGTTTGGCAGCCAGCCCTTGGCTCTGTTATTTGGGATTGGGATTGATGGCAGCTGGTGGCTACTGATGGAATGAGTCACATTTGCTGCCTCCCCTTCCTTTTATGGCCGTTAATGATTCACATTTGCTGTGGGCTGCTCAGTTCCACCACACCACGTTCCATCTGCATGGAGCCTCAGAAGTCACTGTCAAGCTTTGCTCCTCAGATAACTTTGCTCTGACAAGAGGAGCTGAAGCTCTGGTCTGGGAGCAGACACTCTTGGGGTTTCCAGGAAAAGAAACATTCACTGACTCCTTCCCTCTGGTCTCCAGTAGCTCCTCTTGGAGACGGGAATATTTACCCATAAAGAGCAGAGGTACTGCAGCTAGGCAGACCTGCCCCTTCTCAGTAATCAGTTTAGTGACCCAAGCAGATATCCTTGTTGATTTGGGATATGTGTGTGCAAAAAGTGTTTTTTAAAAGTGTTATCAACTGGAGAGGAGCCAAAATCTTCCCACCAACAATCTTAGATTCTGACAGTTCCCATATCATGAATATGGCTAAAAGCCAGTGTTAAAGCCATAAAGCCAAGCAGAGATTTTAGACAAAGAACCACCCTGCCTGTGCCATCCTTAGTGATAAATACAAGGTTCCCCTTCTTTTAGTGCTGTTGCTTTGAACTTCCAGGCTGAGCCTTGGCAGGACAGATATCCATATCACAAAGTCTAGGGAAAAAATGAAATATTCACTGTCCTACCCTCAGAATCAATTGGGGCACAGAGAAAAATCCTCCAATCTCATTAAATGGGTTGGTTAAACATAAGAGAAATTACTGGGGCAGTGGAGAGCAAACCCATGTAGAAGTGGCACTGAGGATTTGTCTTCAGAGCTCACTCTTGGCAGCTTCTGGAGATCTGAATACACATTGTGAGGGTTAAAAAAGCTGTGTTAGGACTAAGAAAGTGTAATAATGGAGGTCATGGTAAGAACAGAGAGCTCAGGTAGATCAGAGGCTTCAGGGAAAAGTCTTGAGCTTGTCTCATAGTGCTTAAGATGTGGCTCGGGCTGCTTAGGAGGCCTTGGAGGCTCTTTCTCCTGAGCTTGCTCAAGGTTGGCAGTGAGCCTGGGATTCAGCTTGGAAAACAGTCTAAAAACCCAAGTTTCTAACCCAAGGTGAATTCCAGCTGTGTCTACCATCTTATGTACTGATTTAAGGAGAGCTCGAGCAGCCAGACCTGGTGGAAGAGGCTCAGGTAGGACAAGGCAGGCTGGTACCCTCACCACGATGTCCAAGGAACCTGTGTGGCCCCAGATGGTACCAAACCAAAGGTGAGATCACAGATGGCCCAGAGCTTCAGGAGTTTGTGCCACAATACAGGTCTGGGATGAAGGTTAAAGGCAGAAATAAAGGAGGGACAAGAGGAAGCAGAAGGTGGTGCAGAAGCAGCTGCAGGCTGAGAACACCAGTAACAGCAGAGAGGAATGAGAGCAGAGAGGAATGGCCAGAGCTGCTTCCTGCTCTTTGGAGTGGACTAATTGATCAAGAACAAGAAGTTCTTGTTGCCCTGTTTGGTCACTCAGAGTGTGGTCAGGCTTACCAGGCCTCAGTCCTGCCCTGAGTGCTGGGGACGGCTCCCACAGCCCGGCAGTGCTGACACGCTGCGTGTGAGCAGCTCCAGAGCTGGGGAGACAGACTGGCTCATCCCATTCGATGATTCATAAAGACATTTCTGATGATGCCATAAGCTGTCCCACTCTAGGCTGGCCTTGGATTGCAGTCATGATGAGCTGGATGCAGCAAATAAACCGTAAACCACACGGTCACTGCTCAGGATACAGCTGTTTGCTTCAAGGTGGAGGCAGCTGCCGTGAGAGCTGCCTTGCATTGATGCCACAGCTCCTGTGACAATAATATGCTATTTTTCTTGCCCTTTCTTTGATCTAGGGGACATCATTCTGCTGGTGTCACCTGTGGTACCTCCACGTGCCTATGGGGCTGTGCTTTCGACCTGTGCTCGCCGGGGCTTTGTGCTGCAAGGACTGCGCCAGCTCCAGCTGTCAGCACAGCAAGCCCTTGTGCTGGGCATGACACCAGGGCAGGTACTGTGCCCTCTGTGCCCGGGGTTACCCCTTGTTCTGCAACTAATCGTGCCAGCACTCCTCCAGTAAGTGCTCAAGGACACCCATTCTCTCTTTTCCAGCTCTGCCTGTTCCTGTGAGTGGTGCTCTGGCTGCTTTCAGTGCTGGCTTTTTCTCTTGCAGGAAAATTCCACAAAGCCTTGGCCTCTCATGGAGAACAGGAGTGTAAATTCATCATCCTATTCCTACTAAAACAAACTTGAATTTTGCCACTGATGTCAGAATAAGCAAGAGCTGGCAGTAGCCCCATGAACCAAAATACCACACTCTGATCTGCAGAGGTGGCTCAGGAGAAGAGTCTTCACTAACAGGCTGATATTTGGTGATGTACTCCACAGTCCCTCTGGGCATTTCAGCATGAAGTCCCCTACTTCAGTGCATTCCAGATGGGTTTCAAAAAGAGCTTGCAAAAATAACTTTTTTTTTTTCCGTCGAAGCTCTGCCTAACACGGTGATGGGTTTGAGGTAAAGTGTACTTGGCATTTTGACAAGTCAGCCTAAGGAAACAGCAATAATCACAAATGCAAGGTTGCAGTCAAACTTAACATGTGCAAGAAGTCCAGTGCTGCACTTCTTACAGTATAAATCCCACAGGAATCATATGGCACCTTCTCTCACAAAGGAGTGGACCCCTCACTTCAAGTCATCGTGCTGAGGGTTCTTTGCTATGTCAGTCAGGAAATGCATAATTTTGCAAATCAGACTCAACAAATCCCCTCTTTTCTGCTCATTCTGTGATCAAGCCTAAGGAATAACAATGTCCCTGCCCATAGTATTTTGTAGAATGTATATAACCTAATTATGGAAAACTACAGCCCAGACAGCGAGATATTTGGAGCATGCTGGGGTCAAGTGGATCAAGTGACCATTAAAGAGTTAACAGCAGCAACCATGGCTCCAATGTGCTGTTTGGAGCTAAAATTTCTGAAAATCATCCCTTCATTTGGGACTCCAGATAATCTTTGAGTGACTTAAGGATGGTACCACGTATCAGCTGATTTATGGAAAACTACAGCCCAGACAGCCAGATATTTGGAGCATGCTGGGGTCAAGTGGGTCAAGTGACCATTAAAGAGTTAACAGCAGCAACCATGGCTCCAATGTGCTGTTTGGAGCTAAAATTTCTGAAAATCATCCCTTCATTTGGGACTCCAGATAATCTTTGAGTGACTTAAGGATGGTACCACGTATCAGCTGAGTTACAGCTGCTGTAGTTTTAGCCCAGCCCAGCTGCAGGGCAGAATGTTTTTGTGTTAAGCCTCTTCGCTGAGTTTAAATTAACTTTCTCTGTCTCAGGAAAAGATGATGCAGAACACCCAGATATTGGAGATCTGTGGCTCAGTGGGGAGCTGTATCTTGTTATGCCATTGTAATTTATCTATTTGCTTGAGCCCTGTAGTAATTACATCTGGATTTAGCAGTCCAATCTGCCCCTCATTATTTCAGATTGCTGTCTTTTGCCCTGGCAAGAGTTCAAGCTCACCTGATGGTCCTGCAGGAGGAGAGGTCCCTGCTGGAGCCCGCAGACACTGCCTGGTGTTGCTGCTGAGGAAGGAGAACGCCAGACATCACATCCCTGCCTTGCTGACAGGTAATGCTTGCCCTGCCCAGCCACCTGGGAAAGAGGGTTTGCATTTCACTCTGTGTGAGTTCCACATTAGCAGTCCAACCACAGCTGTGCAGTGCAGGGAATCTTTATCGGGAATATGCTCGTGTTGCTGTAGGAATCTCCACACCAACGTGTGAATCAGTCACTACTACACATCCAACAGAGCTGCCTGACCTTTGCCAGTTGTTTGATCTTTAGCTCTGGAGTCCTCTTGAACTTAGAATCACCAAGCAGTTCCTCATGGAAAGGGCCTCAGAAGGCCTCTTATCCAACATCCTGCTCAGCAGAGCATCAGCAATGAATTCTGTCAGGATGCTCAGGGCTTTTTTTCAGTCAGGTCCTGAAAATCTTCAAGGACAGAGATTGTCCTGCCTCTCTGGGTCTTTGTTCCACCATTATGGGAAGTGGTTTTCCTTTATGTGGAGTTGTAACCTCCTGTTTGGATCTGTGAGCTTTGTCACTGGACACTTCCAAGCTGGGCCTGACGTTGGCATCTCACACCCAGCACATGGAGGTTGTTGGGGCTGTCCTGTTCAGGGCCAGCAGTTGGATTCCAATGATCCTTATGGGTCCCTCCCAGCTCAGCACTTGCTGTGATTTTATGGCTTCAATCACCTCCTCTCAGAAACTCTTTTTGCCCAGAGAGGTAGGGTAGCCAAAACACAGCTGTGCCACTGAGCCTGAGGGCAGCATCTGATCTTACCAACCCCAGCTTCGAGTCCTGCATCCTTGTGACTTCCAAGCACCCCAAAGGTGACTCATTTTGTATGAAGGAACTGCCAAAAACCAGCCAAGTTGCTGCCTTAGATCTTTACTTGAGTTACTGTTTTCTTAAGGATCAGTTGACATCGATCTCAAGTGGGGAAGATCAGAGGCCACAGCAGTGGTCAGGAAGGAACAGAAATCCTGCCCTGCTTGGCTCTTCCCAAGAAGGAGTCACTGTGGGTGACCCTTCCATCCCAAACAGCCCACGATGGAGACATTTATCCACGGCCCAATAGCTTCCTTTAATCTACCCACAACAGGAAAGAACATTCAGAGGTTTGGGGGGGGAAACAATGACAATTCAAATAGTCCTGGGCTTTTTCTCCTGAGACTATCACAGAATGTTCTGAAAACGTGTGCAGACACAGAGGATTAATCATGGCTCAGTAATTACAGCCCCGTGTCACCTGCTGCCTCTGCACCCAAGGAAAGTTGCTCATTAAAAAGTGCAGTTTCTGCTGCTTCCCTCAGTGCCACAGATGATGTTTTGTGTTCATGTTTTGCACGGGGAAATTTCCACTTGAAATATGGGGCTGGACCAAAGGGTAGTCTGCAAAGGTAAAATATTGTCCCTCATGGTTGAGAACGCAGGGTTTTTCCCATTGTTAGTGACAGATTTTGCAGATGCCTCTTTCCATGTGTTCTGTGCTATTTTCATCAGTCCTGTACTTCACAGCTGATTCAGAAAGACACCTTAGTCCATATTCCAGAGCTCTGGAGAGGGGAAGCTGATATTCTTTCCACACAAGCTTTGGTTTTGGCCTCTGGGAAGTGATGAATAGCACTAAGATTGGAGTAGGGTAAATACCTCACTGAGAAGTTTTGCATTTGTAATCAGTATGAAAAACAGTTGCCCCTTCAAGGTCTTGAACACTGTTCAATTTTCAAAGCAAGTTAAAATTCAACAATTATTCCTGAAATAGAGCAGATAAATAGATGGCTGAGGATCTGTGTCCTGAGGTTCAAACATCATACATTTTTGTCCCAGCTTTACTTTCTGCCATGCCCTGAGTTTGAATAAACAACAGGCAATACTGCTGTGACACTGATGGCCCATTTTTGGTGCCTCACGCCTTCTGAATTTTGAGAAGCAGGTGATTGTCAGTGGTACATTTGACATCCAAGCTTTGCCATCAGCCTCTAGCACCAATAATCCATTTCCCATGCTCCACTACAGTGAATTTTTGACAGGCTTGTACGGTAGGAAGCAATCAAATGTGTACAAAGTAATTTAAAAAATAACAAGCCTTTAAAACTGTGGCCTGAAATATTATTACAGAAGGCTGAACTAATTGTTGTGGAAATGTACTGTATGCAACACCTTCGTGCACTGCCTGTGCACAGCCCAGCTCTTTGGAGGGAGAATGGGAGCTGAGAGATTGCTGGCTTTAAGCACTTAGTGTCTGTAAAAGTGGAGTGGAACAGGATGGAAATCACAGCAGCAGAACGTGATGTCTCTGTTCAGGCCTGTCACCCCAGCAACACCTCCCTGCCCATGAGGGCCCTGTCGGATTGCAGGACTTTGGCCTCATGCCTGGAGGTGTGAGACACCATGAGGGTCTCCACATGAGCACTGGGCTCAGATTTGGGACTCTTCCTAGTGGACACCACCTTAGTTCAGATATTTATTCTACTTCAGGAGCCCTGTGGCAGCATCTGTGCACTTGTTCCACGTTTCAGTTCCCAGCAAGAGTTAGAAGGGGACAGAAACAACTGGGTGCTGCTGAAAAAGCCAGAGAAAGCTGTGGGCCAGCCTCAACTTTCAAGAGCTCCTTGCCCCTTTCTAAGTGGTCCACGTGATTTTGGGGAGAGGAGGTGGTTCAGTGGCATTTAGTGACTCGGGTCAGCTCAGTCTGTGAGGGAGCTGCGGCCAGTGACTCAAACATTTGATAGCAGAGTGTTTTCATGTCAGGCCGAGCAGAGCTCTGCATTCCTCACATCTCCTGCTGTTCTGAGCACAGGGCTGATGGAGGAGCTGGCAGAGCCAAGCCTTGGCAGCGGGCACAGCATCCCCCCTGCAGCTGCTGGACCGGACCCCTCCCTGTGCTTCCACGGGGCTCCGTACGCCGAGGCCTCGCTGCAGAGCCTGGGTAGGTCAGGGCTGGGGAACTGCTCTGTCCTGGCTTTTATGGGATCAGCCACTCAGGGAATGCTGTGGGGTGGGAGGGACCTCCAAGCTCATCTATTCCCGTGGGCAGGGACACCTTCCATGAGACCGGGTTGCTCCAAGCCCCATCCAACCTGGCCTTGGACACTTCAAGGATGGAGCAGCCACATTAACAAGGGATTTTCCTGAATAAAACCATTAGGAATATGCTTTTTGTCTGTAATAGCTCATTTACTGTTTTGCTGCCAGTCAATCACAGTAACTCTCATGGAAGAATCAATGGAAATCAAAATGAAAATACCTTTTTAAAGTAAATTAAAAGATACATGCAAAAAGGAATTATTGAAATGTGACACAATAACATCCAATTAAGCCTGAATTAAGATAATTAAAAGATTAATAGCCAATCAATACATATTTATTGCCACAGTTTCAAGAGAAGTCAAAATACTAAAATGAGATAAATTGGTGGTTGTGTGTAAAATTGGAATGTGCTGAAATGATAAATGCTGGCAGCTATGGTTCTGTAGGTGCAGAAAAGGCATTTTTCAATCTCATTTTACTCAGATATTCTTAATTTCAGTTTATACAGTTGTATTCACTTTGGTAACTCGTTCGTTCAAAGCTGGGAGATTGATAGGATTTCAAACAGCAAGGAAATGGGTTTTCTGTTCTTAATCTATGACTCACATGGGCGAGTCTTAAACCTCCTAGTTCTGTACACTTGGAGTAAAAAAAAGCAGCTGTTTATTTCACTGACTACGGGTTGTGGGTTTTTATGTGTTCAGCAACTTAATTTAGCTTAATTTAATTGTTTGAAAATTTGGATGCCAGGACTTTGAGTTAAAATATATTGCTCTCCAAAACCAAACTGACACTAAATCCTATGGAAAAATAAAAATTAAATGCATGTCATTCACCATTCTCTAGCATCATGAAATGTTATGATATAGGAATAAGTAAAGAAATGTTTATTGATATAATTGGTTAAATAATCATGTAGTAAATCAGTATGGAATGAAACAGGGATTTCCAATGGGCCAGGGATTCTCCAGGCTGTGCTGTTCCCAACAGGACTGTGGATATAAGCAGTGTTACAGCAGTCCCCAAATCAGCTCCCAGCTGTGTGCCCTGCAGTGTCCTAGAAAGCAAAATCAGGTATTGATTTAATGTGAAGTCAGTCATTAGTTATCAACCCAAAACTGGTGCCTTAAATCATTTTGGTACAGATCTATCAACTCTGCATAATGGTGTGAATAAGGATATCAGAATTACAAGGGAATATATTTGCTTTACTCAGCAAAATGTAATTCCAGGGAAGGACTGGGACTAATTAGAGGGAGTTTGCTGTGTTAATATTCCTCATTCAGAAGGCTTTTCCTGAGCTGCAGCGTGAGCAGACAGTGAAATGCTGGTTGAGATTTACACCATTCCTTCACAGCAAAAAGTCTGAGATCTGTTTTCATGGGGTAACAGTTTTGTTTTGATGCTCTCCCGAGCAGGAGGAAACCTCAGCTCGGTCCCAGAGCCCCATCACATTCCTCTGGATTTTCTCTGCCACCGAACTTACGCTGCTGAGCCCGGGATGGAGCAAGTGGTGATGCTGACAGTGGTTGGGATGCAGGCTCTGAAGAGTGCTGGAGAGCTCCTGCAGCAGATCCTGCTGCCTGGCCTCAAGGATCAATCTCGGAGTGCAGGTGATCCCAGCTCTTGGGCAGGGCTGGAGACCTTGGGCAGGAAAGTTTATCCTGGGTAGCTCTTTTTAGCATAGCAGGAACGTAATGGAAAATGTGGTGAAGGGGCCTCAGGAAGAACAGGTTGCTTTGTTACCTGCCTAAAGAGCTGAAGAATTTATCTTGGTTTGTTATGGGCAGGGTGACATTGCTTGTCACAAACAGCTCAGGTGGGCATCATTTGCTTCAGAGAGCATCAAATGAGTTCTGAGAAGTGCTTGGGCTTGCTGAGCTTTTATGTAACACAGAGCAACGTGTCCCTCCCTGAGCACTGGCAGGTAAGGCTGGGCTGGAACTGGAACAGGAATTTGGGAGTCTCAGGCTCTGTTGTGTCCACTGACAGCCCTGGTGAGCAGAACCAAGGCGCTTCACGCTCCGGTTCCCCCGTGGGAGGAGCAGCGATGCCATCCCCACACTGGGTGCTCACACAGGCATGAAAAGGGCTGTCAAGCCCTAGGCAGGGCAGGGAGTTTATGTAATTTCATGTGCAGGTTGCACTGAAGTGTGATAACACAGGAGGTGTAGGCACAAAGGGCACAAGTCTGCCCCGGTCTCACACTGTGTTGTATCCAACTCCCCTAAAACGATGTCAAAATACTACTTGAAATCCTGTGATGTTCTGTATCCGAGATCTGAGCCAACAGAAATTTCCAGCACTCATGGATTGAGCCCTAAGTACCTTGCTACATAGTCAGAAGACAACTTTACAAACCCAACAACATTGAAACTACTTTAGAGACAAGTCAGCATTTTGTTGTGTTTATTACTGTGATGAACACTGCTTAAAGCATTACGAGAGGTGCTAAAGGATCCGTAATTATGGATTATGCTGTGCCAAGCCACACTGTTATCAGGGTACTCTCAGTGATTCCCTTTCAGCTCTCCTCCATCAGCTGCGCTCTCTAATCAAATCATGGCACTTGCTCCCTGTGGCTCCCTGGTGATTTCCCAGATAGCCCATTTTTTGTTCTTCACTGTAATGTCATTTCTTAGCACTTACATCTTGTGGGTGTTCCTGGTATATTCCTGTATGTGCATTAAAGTCTATTCTGGATGAAACAGAAGTCAAAACAGCCTTGGAACTTGTGTAGGAAAAAAATGGATGTATACTAAAGTGTTTGTGTCCAAAAGAAAGCCCAGCTTCTACGAAACACAAGCTGCTGTCTGGTGCTAAACACATTTTTCTTGACTTGCAGCAGAGCCTGATTCAGGATTTGAGCTCCTAGGGCTGAAGTGGCTGCCCCATCTCACTCGGTGTCAGGCCAGGGAAATAACCCCTTTTGAGGCTGGAGACACTCACTGGCAGAGGAGCCTGGACACGCTGATGTCCAACCCCGTCCTGGTGTGCGCGCTCCGGGGCATCGACGCCTTCCGAGCCCTGGGAGCTGCACTGGAGGGATGGACACAGGGCAGGGACAGGCTCAGCATGGGTGACAGCCTCCCACAGGCAGTAATGGCCTTGACCCCAGAGGTGACCTTCAGACAAGCCATCCTCTTCTTCACAGAGGCAGATTTTGTAACTGGTAAGGCACGTTTTTACTGTTTGTATTATCCTCGGGGTGTGTGGGAATTGATTGAACTTGGACAAAGGAATCCAGTGCTGGGGGTTTTCTCAGGCACAGAAAAAAGTCATAATTTGGGGGTAAATTCTGTGCTTGGCTGAATTAAGATGAGGCAATGAAAGCAGCAGGAGCCAGCTGAGGTCATCTACAAGGTGACCTATTAAATTAATGTGGCTGTGCTTGGCCTGGTGCCCTTTCTAATGATCTTGAGGTACTCCATAAGTATTAATTAGATACCAGAGCAATTGGCAGGAGCAGTAAATAATACCATACATTTTACCTCTGTAAGAGAAACTGAAGACCAGAGGCCAAGAGCTCTCCCACCTAAATGTGGGCCCCTAATTGTGGTGCCAGGCTTTTGGCTTGATGTCAGCCTTGCCCTGTGCTCAGGGAGATGAAGGGGTTACCAATCTGTAAGAGCCGAAGAAAACAGATTTCTTGAGAATTCCTTTTTATATCCTGGAGGAGAATGAAGAGAGGAATGGAGACCTTTGCTGTCAAAAGCTTCTCAGAGTTCAGTGATGTGTGCCAGCATCGATCTTTCAGCACAGTAAATTTGATAGTTTCCTCCTGTAGCAGGAAATGTATAGCCATGCCTCTTAAAACTAAATCACTGTGCAGACTGTGGGGTTATTGATACTGCATGGCTTAGAGCAGCAGACTACAAGCTCCCACTGTTTTCTATTAATGTGAAATATTCGGAGAAGAATTGGGACTGCCTGACTCCTCACACCCAGAGAGAAGCAGTTCTGAGCCTGACAGTTTCTGGCAGGGAGTTGGAACAAGATGGTCCCTTCCAACCCAAGCCATTCTGGGATTTTATGATTACTCAGAAGCAGAGAGGAATCAAAGATTGTGGTAACACCATGTATCAGCTGAGAGGGAGTGATGCAGTCCCATAAGTGCATTCGTGCTTTGAATTTACAGCTCTTCCTTTATCTTTCCTTGGGGAAGAAAAGTCCTTTGTCATCAACACAAACTTGGACACTTGTGTCAAACCCACTGTGCCTGTGTAGTGTGCAGTAATAAATTTGCTTTGCTGAATACCAAGAAGAAAGGTTTGTCTGGGAAAAGGTCCTGGGTTTAGGCTCACAGCAAGTTCGGGTTGTCAGTGAACTATGGGGGTGTTCTCTGTGAGACTGGTGAGCAGGAAGAGGAGCCTTCAGGAGGGAAGGCATCAGACATCCCAGAGTGGTGTCTAAAACTGTAAGAATTCATGCACTGCAGCCCTTAATTAAAGTTATCTTGAGATGGAGAGGCAGGATAAGAGGGAAGCAGAGCTGCAAGCTCAGTTTATTGGGGGAGGTTGTGATGGTAGGGCCAGCCCTTCCCACCAAAGCCACTGTCAGGAACAAAGGAGCACAGCTGAGGCACAACTTCAGCAACTTGCACTATCTCTTTTATAAGGTAATTCCATTTCTGACTTGTGTTTTTATTGTTGTGGGAGGAATGGAGAGGCCTCTGTGCTCAAGAACAGCTCTTCAACATTTTGTAGCATGTTGAACACCTGCCCTGCTAAATAAAATGACCTTTGTCACCCTCCAGACAGTGAAGGTTTCCCATCTGTGAATCCATAAAGATACTTGTCTTTCCTTTTCCAGATGCAAAACACCGCCCTGCTGGGAAATACCTGCCACCACCTGGCAGGAGCTCCAGGACTGAAGGGAAGGCCACAGGTAAGCACCAGTTGCCTCTTGAGGAAAAAGCAAGTCACTTTAGACTCTTAAACAGATTGAAGAAAACTGTATGTCCTCAGTCAGAGCCATTGAAATGGGGTTAGTGAACCTTCGGTCAGACATCCTAATCCCAGGCAATTGGGAAGGAAAGGCCAGTGGGATCCACCTGGTGCTGGGGGAAGGTGGTATTGCCACATCATTTCTTCTCTACAGTCCTGAGAATGCCCCTGCTGAGGGATGGTGTGGAAAGTCAGCTGGAAGAGTAATTAGTGCCAGCTCTTTAGCAGCCTTTTTCAGGTGCAGATCCCAGAAATGATGATTTTCATGATGTTTTAGAGAGGTGAAATCAGAGCAGAAGGTGCATTTCCTCTGTCATTTACATCCCAGCACTGCCCAGGTCACCACAGGATTCACAGATCCTCAAAGTCCTTTCAGATAACCCCAGCACTAAGGAAAAAAGATGGGAGGATGTGAGCTAAAAAGTTATGAGACAAGGCAAGGACCTTAGGGCTGGTTCCACCTGCTATTTGTGCTCCTATTATTGCATCAAGCATGTGGAAAGAGAAAGAGGCCTCATTAGGAAAAAAACCACTTTGGCTAAACACCTTCCAGATACTTAGCCCTGAAAAATAGATAGCCAGGGATTTTGGACAGTAATAAATACAAAAACCAAAAGGTAATTCTGTTTTGACAAACAGATTTTAGTTCTCTTATCTACCTTGCACGTCACAGTGGCTAAATTTGCCAGTCACTGGAAAAGGAAGTCTCTTATCAAACTGATGCAGGATTCCCCTCATTGTGCCCTAGATCTGGGTAACTTCTCAATTCACATGTACCTGAAGTGCCTTGATTTTCCTCACCTCTCCAGGTCACTGTAGGTTTTACATTAGACTGAAGGAAACATTTTTCTATTGGCTTTTGTCCTAAGTTCTGATTCACCAGACTCCTTTCATCCTGCTCTGCTCTCCTGAAGAGCCACTGGAGCAGCCATTCCTGGCTGGCTGGGGAATGCCAGGGAGGTTTTATCAGCACCACTCAGGATCCACAGCACTTCTTTGTTTCTGAGAGAACATCAAACAAAACACCTGAGCTCTGGCAACACCAGAAACAGGGCAGCATCTGACTTGACTGTGGAATATTAGGAGCACAAATAGATTTAAAACCACTTTTAACCACTCTCTGAAACCCCAGAAAAGACAACCAAGATCCAACATGATTTAGGATTTGCAGTCCTGATCAGCCTGTGCTCCTGGGTGTGACCCAGCCCAGGGTGTCCCAGGACATCTGAAATCAACCCATCCATGTCCCAGTGTAACACCCTAAAATATCTGTGTGTCACTGTAATGTTGGCTGCTGTATGGAGAGATGATGGCACAGTTCTCAGGTTGTCTCAGAACACACAAAACTCACTCAAATCTGCTTCTCTTCTTTAGAGGGTGAGAGCTGGAGGTGCCGAGCAGAATCCCTGTTTTCCTACCTGCAAGCAGGTGAGAGAAGAGCAAATGGAAAAATGTGGTTTGACAAGGACTTGGTGGAGATAAATCAGCTGGATTTGCCAGCCCAAAATAAGCAAAAGGATTACACCAACATTTTCCTTAGGCTGGAATCCAGGCAGGGATGCACTCTAAGCATGCCAGGAGATGTGGTATCTGCTTGAGTTCACACTTATTTGAAGTCACACCTATCTGAAGTATTATCTATAAATAGCATATAAATGAAACTCTATTTTCACAGGCTATGAAATCAAAACCTATGTAATAATTTTTGGGGGAGGCAAAATGGAAAGGATTGTGAGGAATGGATCTAAAAAATATTACAAAGTAGAGAAAGACCAGGAAAACTGGGAAGGGCTCTGAACAGCCAGAACTGGAGATGGAGATCAGGCAGGTTTGAGTGTTGCCAAACAGGTACCTCTGGTAATTCATGATCAGCAGAGGTTGTTCCATTGCTAATTAGTGGTATTTTCTCTAATTCTTGTTACTTAAATTCTCTGAGGAGAGAAAGCCAGCTCTGGGTGACCAAACGAAGCTGGCAATCCTCCTGAAGCGTCTCAAGTCCCTAAACATGCAGCAGGTAGTGACTCACACAGCAGAAGAACGAGAATACCTGCCCAAAAACAGCAGATGGTGAGGAAAACATCTGGAGACCACTGAGTGCTTACATAACACACATGGGTGAGGTTGCTGAGGTGGAGCCCAGCAGCTTCCTGCACTTCCAGGTTGTTGCTATGGAACCTTTCTGTTCAGGAATGATGTGAGGAAAACACATCTGGAACAGGAGGGTTCCCTGCAGCACAAGGGTTAAGTTTCCATATCAAGTGGGGAGGAAATAATCTTGGTTTTTCTTTTTGATCCTGTGTTTCTGTGCCATGAATCCTGCTTGTCACTTGGAAATAACAGCATTAAGTTCCAGGTAGCCTTGTTAATGCTTTGTTGCATTGACATCTGTATAATTAATACTGGGGTGTACAGGAAACAGAAAATGACATTCCAGATCAGCTTGGATCAGTTTCAGCAGCATGTAGGTTGTTCCCCTGTGCTTGTGCTGAGTGATGTGGTTCAGCACCAGCAGTTCCTGGGGCCTCACAGACTGCTTCTGACACTGCACTTGCCAATAAATCTCCAAAAGATGTTATAAGGATAAAATATTAACTATACTCTTAGTAGCAAGTACTTTAGCAAGACTTAAAATTTGAAAGTGCTGTCATTTAAAAATGGAATTTATGTATTTTCTGCCTTTAAATCCATTTTCATCAGACAGCAAAGCTTTCTTGGTCTGGTTTGTTTTCTGCTCTTCATAGTGCTGCACTTTCCTGGCAGCTCTGCTGGGAGAGAAGCAGAAAGTTTTTGCTGGAATGTCAATTTTGGTAAACACAACTCTATTCATAATTGCTTTATGACATTAATTGGGACCTGTCAGGGTTGTTAGTGCCTTTCTGAAACAGAGCTCTAAAATATACAGAACACCAGAGTAAGAATGGAATAGCTACTCAAGGATTACATCACATAATCATCACAGTTCACATGAAAAATGTAAAAGGGAATACTTTATCTCTCTGAAAACATTAATCTATAATATAAAGATTCGAGTCTTATCCGACCAGGCTGCCACAAAAACTTTTTAGGCCTGGAGCAGATTTCCTTGGGGGAGAAACCTCCAAGCCTAGACTGTTTCAGATATATTTTTAAACTGAAAATCCAACAAAGCGAACCCAAATAAATAATCCTGTATGCCCGGGTTTTTTATGGACTTGTTTTGTTGGGATTTTTGTGCACTTCCTGCCAGGTTTCCGCTGACCCCCATCCCCAGATGTCAGCCCAGGGCAGTAAACAAACCCCGCTGTGTTTCACCGAGCGCTTTGTTCCAGGGGCACAGGTTCTCTGCACAGTGCTGCTCATCAAACCCGGTGTCTGGAGCCGCAGGCTCCCAAGGATCCTCCGGAACCTACACCTGGAAAAATTCAGCGTGGTCGGAATGAAACACCTCAGCCTGGAAGCAGCCGCTGCCTCGGCTCTCCTGCCCTCTGAGGTGCAGCAGGTTGGTGACGGGAGTGGCAGCTCCGTGTTACCTCTGGACTGGGGAAAGGGATGAGCTGGGGATAATCCATTCCTGCAAACCCCAGCAATTCCCACCCGGGATTTCGGAGCTGTTGCTGGGAGCGAGCTATATGGAACAATCAGATCTGTACCTTATCAGCACAAAGAGAGCTGACACGCTGAGGGCTTCTTTTATCACGCGCCATAAAGACGCAGCCCTGGTTTCTCCCAAACAAAACTTTGGGGAGGATATGGGCAATCCGGACCTC
>NW_008239539.1:1261760-1262855 GCF_000691975.1 Corvus brachyrhynchos
CCCTGCCAAACAGGTGTCCTCTGTTCCTTCCCCAGGTCATTCCAGGTAGGGCACATCCCGGGAGCACGCGTGCCTGCGTTTATTGCATGTGGTTAAAGCTGGGAAAGCCTCCCTGCCCTGTCAGGGCATGCAGTTACCTGAGATTACATTGCAGGCACAGCTGCATCCTGGGAGCCAGCCTGGAGAAATCACCTGCGAGGAGAGAAAATTGTCCTTGCTCGTGTCTGATAGACAATAAAGAGGGTTCTTAAATCTTAGGGCACTGTGGGGTTGATTAGCTGTAAATAGATGTTTGTTTCTGCTCTTTTAGGGCATTAGAAACCTTTTATTTCCTACCCCGAGTGTAAGGATACTGTGAAAGCCAGGGAAATGAACTCTGGCCATTTGAGAGGAGTTGGATTATTATTTTTTTTCCCTTCCCTCGGGGAAAAACAATCTGTGTTATTAGATTGGTTTCCTGAAGACATTTAACCAATTGACTTTACAGAAACCAAACGTTTATAATTGATATTGCACTTGGGTTAAGTTTGGAAAGTTTATAACATTGTCTCCTGGAAATTCTTGATAGAGGCTTCCAGAAGAAAACAGGCACGTGCCAAGGCAGTGCTCTGGAACAATTAATGCCTTCTGCATGATAGCAGTGAGCACAGGCATCTGAGTTTTAAATATTTATACTGGCAAGAGAGATATAGTGGCCATTAGGGTTGATGGGGATGTGCTTCCCAATGTTATTTAATCACAGAGCTAAACACAAAATGCTTTTTTTATCATCTGAAACAGAAGACATCTTAAAACCCCCAAATATCCTCAGGAAGCAATGCAGATGCATGTGGGGTGAATGTGAGGAGAGGTTGTTTCCTGAAAACGTCCTTGTTTTTGGAGTTCTCCAACACACCAGAGCAGCTGTTGAGCATTGATTCAGTTGCCTTGAAGAGCTGGTGACTAATGAGGATAAAAATTACAGACTGTTGGGGTTTTGTTCAAGGGGAAAAAAGCAGGGTTTGGAAGTGAGGAAGCAAAGAGAATAGTCTGCCTTTGGTGAGGGGGAGCAGACAGTGGGAAATGCTTTCTGCTGTCCAGGAGCTCCTGCTCCCT
>NW_008239539.1:1262865-1266300 GCF_000691975.1 Corvus brachyrhynchos
GGCTCTCACTGGGGAGGGCTGGGAAAGGCTGAGCTCCCAAGATAAGTAGGGAGATTTTGAAAAAGCCTCAGCAAGCTCCAGGGACTGGGTTATTTGGAAAATCCAGTGGGTAAGTGGCTCAATGGCAGCCGTGGGGGCAGGGCTGTTTTTCCCAGCTAAATTCCATGTACAGCTTTTGGATGGGAGGAATATTCATGATGGATCTGCTCCTTGGCTTAAGGCACAATGGGATGCAGTGGTGGCCTTAAAATGTGGCTCCCAATATGGGGGCAAATTGCTGGGATTTAATACATCACAGAATCCCAGCTGGGGTGGTCCCAGTTGGGTTTGGAAGTGACCTCTGGAGATCATCCAGTCCCAACCCCCTGCCAGGGCAGGGTCACCTGGAGCAGGTGACACAGGGATATATCCAGGTGGGTTTGGGATATCTCCAGAGATGGAGAGTCCAAGCCCTCCCTGGGCAGCTGTTCCATGGCTCTGCCACCCTCCATGGAAGGAAGTTCTTTCTCATGTGGAGGTGGAATTTCTTGTGGTTTAGTTCCTGACCATTGCTCCTCATCCTGTTGCTGGAAAGAGCCCTGCACCATCCTCTGACACCCTTGGAATATTTATATGGATTGATGAGATCCGTGATGGAATGTCCTGTTGAAGAAGATGGAGCCAGTGTGTCTGTCCCTTCTAGAAGTTCTGTCCAGGGCTTTTTCTCACTTTACCTGGAGCATGCTCCAAAATCCATCTCTACAGAACTCCCAAGCACTGGGATGTGCTGGTTTGTTGCGTGTACATAGCACTGGAGAGCAAATCTGGGTTTATGCACTGCAAGCAAGACAACCTCACATCTCCTTTTCCTTTCTAATGTATTATTTACATGCACTTGACAAACCTCCTTGGCAGCATGAGCTCAGCTCCGTGATTGCTTTTCCAACTGAAGTAGTCCCCCCGAGCTCAGAGCGGCACGTGGCCTTTGGACCACGAGACAAAACGACTGCTCTGCTCTTTGCTGAGGTTATCGAATCACAGGAGCCACAACAAGATGTTTTATCTGCAATTTAATGACGATTATCAAAAATAAAGGTCATGTAAACAGAGCTGACATTGTCTCCCCAGCTTTCAGCATGACCTGGCGGTGCTCAGCCAGTGAGGAGCCCCTGTTCCCAGGGGGATTCTGCCTAGGAGGGCTGGATCTCCTTTCAGTGCTTATCCAGCAGATCCAGCCCTGTGCAGATTAGCAGTTTTGGCTTTATTTTTACAGTGGGGGCTGATCTTGCTGTGGGGGATTACCTGATGTGATTGCCTGCAGTAGCAGGTCACTGGACTCAATAACTCCGTGATTCCCTCCAGCCCCATCTTGTGATTCCAGCGGTAAAGGCAGCCGGATCATTCCTTGCTCTTTCATCCCATTAGCCTTCCCGAGCCTGTGCACAGCTGGAACTTCCTCTCAACGAAATTGCTTCCTGAATTCCAGGCAGCTGCACAGGGGCAGCCCCAGCACAGCTGCTCGGGATCTGCAAGGACACGGAGGCAGGATGGGAGTGGAGGGAATGAAGGCAGCGCTGGGCTGGAGTGGCTGTGAGGAGTGTGAGGAGCTGCCAGAAGGAAAGAGTCACCTTGACACCCTGACACCATCAGCAGCGATTAGGAACAGCATCTTCTTCAACACCAAATCCATGGATTTGCTGGGGAGCAACTGCAAGATGGAAGAGTCTTGTTATTTAGATCTAAAATCACTGGTTAGATGCTCTGGAACAAAATAATGCCATTTATTCTGGTCTGTTTAACAGAAACTGCATGTTTTCCTTGCAGCTGTTTCCAACCTGGATGAATATTGATATGTTTTATCAGTCCTTTTGAAAGTTTTCATTGAAAACATCACTGGTTTTTCATTGCCCAAAGAGAAAACCCATAGAAAAATGGATTAAATCCATTTTTTTAACTAACAAAAATTTTCCAGCAGGAAGGGATTATTTTGTATTATACAGAACTGAATTAATGTCACAATTTCTCAGTACACTGTGACAAGCTGAAATTCTTCATCCTCATCCAAGCAGAGCTCTTGTCACCAGAGAGCCCCTGAGCCACACACTGTGACCCTGTGCCCACTGGGCAGGAGGACTGACAAGCACCACATCCAAGCCCTTAAATACCTCACCAATTTAAGCACAGAGGGGCTTTCTCATGGAATATTCTGCCTTTGCAAATAGAGGGGGGAATATCAGGCTTGAGCCTGTGATTGTCAATTCATAACCTACTTCTTAGAGATGCAATTTAGGAGGCAGGCGAGTGCGACGAGATTTGGGTCAAAGGCAGTGAATGGTTTCACGGGATAGAAAAGCAGAGAGGCCTTGAAGTGTTTTATCTCCATATTTCTAAATGAAATGATAGGATTTGCTTTTGGAAATGTTTTATCTAGAGAATTGCTATCCTCTGCTGCTTTTAGAAGATTAAAAAACAGAGGAATTAAAACCTCTGTGAATGACGTGATTCAGCTGAATCAAATGGTGGTTTTTCCCCTCTTGTTTTTATTTCCTCAGAAATTGGGAAAAAAAGTAAATAGCCATGGGTTGATTCTGGCAGGGAGCTGGAAATGCCCTTGTTTTCTATGCTGGAGAGAACATCCAGCCCTGGCTGCTGCACTGTGGGGTGCAGGGAGGCACAGCTGGATGTTCCTGACACCTTGTTCAGACGGAGGGGCAGGAGGAGGCAGAACAGGATGTTCCTGCCACGTTATTCAGCTGGAAGGGCAGGAAGAGGCAGAACTGGATGCTCCTGCCATGTCATTCAGATGGAGAAGCAGGAGGAGGCAGGGCTGCAGCTGCTGTGGGCACCCTGACCTTGTACTCAGCCCAGACATCTGCAGCAAGCCTGGCTTCCCAAGGTTTTCCTTCATTCAAGCAGTCAGCAAGGCCAGGAGGGCTCTGCCACCCAGCTGCCCCTGGCACTGCTGCCTTTCCCAGGGTCCCTGTTGCTCTGTCTGTCCCCAGCCCTCAGAGCAGCCTCTCCTCACCAATGCAGTGGTTGCTGCTTGTCATTTCCTCTCATCCTTCCTCAGTGTAAGATCCCAGGGTGTTGTGACCTCCACAGCTCTGCTCAGGAGCGGGCACGGGCTGAACTGACCACTCTTGGAAAAGAAGCAAAGGTGGAGAGAATTGCTATGGAGCAAAGGGCATCAGACAAGGCCAGGAGGACAAACCAATTTCTTGCAGCCCCTGTTCTGACCCTCTTACTTTTTAAGTTCTGTAGTCCTGATCCTAACTAATGTCTGGAATTCACTCTTCAGGAGAAGCAGGGTATGTGTGGGGGGGTGGTCCTGCCTTTTGTGAATTCAAAAAGCAAAGCTCTGGTATTTGTGGTCCATCATTTTATATCAGCTGAAGAATTAAACGTGGCTCCTCATCCCAGGATATTTGTGACCCTGGTGTTCTTGCTTGTGCTTCC
>NW_008239539.1:1266387-1269864 GCF_000691975.1 Corvus brachyrhynchos
CTGCTGATCTGGATGTCCCCCTGAAGGAGCAGCCCTCCTGTGACCTGCTGGATGTCACAGGAACTGCTTAGTGTCTGAGCTCTGTATTTTGGAATCTTTAGTACACTAGCAGTCTATTAAAGAGGAGAGAAAACAAGGAGCAACAGCAGATTTGCTTACTCACAGCTTTCCTTCCCAGCCAAAGGAAAGCTGGGATGTTCCCAGTGCTTACCAGTTCCTTATAACCTGTTCCATCTCTGGTTTCTTCTCAGGATCCAGCTGCTGTAGAAGCTCACTGTACCTACCTTACCTCAGGCACTGCCCTTGTGCTGTGCCTGCAGAGGCCCAACGCTGTGAAGAAGCTGATGGATCTCCTGGGGCCAGAGGATCCTCAGCTGGCCCAAGCACTGGATCCATGCCTCTGGAGGGCTCAGTATGGCACCAGCACAGTCCAGAATGGATTTTATGGTAGGTTTTTGTAAAAGAAAAGTCCAAAGGCTCAGATATACAAATGAAGACTATGTTATGTATTGTTCCCTCCTGCATTGTCACTACACGTCCAGCCTTGGAACAGTGGAGGCCATTATTCCCTAGAAAGCTTTCCCTGTGTTCTTGGTAGCTGAGCTGAGTGTGTCTCAAGCAATGAAATACTCTCCCAGAAGATATATTCCAAAAGGGTTCTTCCCAGAGCAGCCCTAGATCTGTCTTTATCAGAACAGATTTCCTTTGATCTCTTTCCTGCTTGGTCATTTCATACTTTGAGCTTGGTTATTTCATTATTATCCCCAAGAACCCATCTGTCTTCCCTGCTTGTGTGTCCCTTCCTGATGTCTCCATTACCCATGGGCCAGCTCCAAGATTTCACAAAGACTCTGAGTTCCTGTAACATCCCAAAATGCTGATGGGCTGGCTGGAGAGAGGTGATCCAGACCTGCTCTGCCTGAGGCAAGCAGGGAGACTCAGCTGTTTCCCACCTGGAAAGGCTCTTTCCAGCTGGCACATGGGCAGAGGCACAGGGCAAGTCAGCATCCTTGGAATGCTGAACCATCCCAGCTCCTCTGCCAGCAGGGAGGCACTGGGATGTTGCAGTGTGTGGGAGGGGGTGAAGGATGGGAAAATGGGGAGTATCCGTGGAGAGAGCAGCCTGTGGAGAGCCCAGCATTATTGCCACAAGGAGGGAAGGATGTCATTCCAAAATTCCCATGGAATTAAGCATGGTCAGCTCCCTCCCTGTGCCTCTCCTCAGTGTTGCACGGATTTTGCTCTAATAGTTAAAGGAATGTAAAAATAATGAAGCAATAATTTCTGTAAACTCAGGTGAACTGGCTGGCAGGCACTGTGTGCCCTCAAGTCCCACAAGAACTTTCCTGACAAGATCCATTGGATTATATGGCTCTTCCTATCATATCCTGGGCTGTGAGATCACTCCCTCTTTTCTTCCACGTCCAGTGGGCTGCTGAGAACTGGCAGGGAATGAAGGAGCCACAGCTTGGGAAAGACAACCAACCCCTCACTGCAGAACCTTCTTTAACCCTGAGGACTAGGATTCAGCCAGGAGAGATCTCTCACCACGATCCCACAGGATTTGTGGGAGTGACTGAAGAGCAGGATCTACCTACACAAAAAAAAAAGTGGTCAGGGCTCTTCAGCCAATCCTTTTCCACTCTCAGCCTCTGCTCCTCTTGCTCTGGAGATGAGTGGATTGTGTATCCAGATTGCTCTGAAGCTCCTCAGTCATGGCTAAGAATGGGTTAAGAGATACCCCAGATTTCAGGTGTTTGCTACAGTTGGAGCATCCCCAGCCTAACTCAGTGAAAATGAGCAGGGGAAGCTGAGTCTCATCCTGTTTTGTTGGGAGTTACAGGGAGCTCACTGTGTCAGAGAGATGCTTGGATGTTCTGACTCCTTTCAGACCCCTGGGCTGGGATCTGAAGTTGCTCTTGAGATCTGGGCTGAGCCCAGAGCTGCCCCTGCCCTCTGAGCCCAGCCCCTGTGCTCTGTGTAGGGCCCAGCTGTAGGGCTGGCCCACAAAGCCCTCCCTGCACATGTCCCAGGAAAAGGGATGCAGTCTGCCCTGGAGCTGTCTGTCCATAAGGAAAGGACTGCTCCTAACCCCCTGCACCTCCCAGAGCTTGTCCTCCAGCACAGGTGAAACATTTACCTACAAGTTAAGTTGGAAGAACCTTCAATGAGTAAGTGGAGGGCTGTGCAAGACCATCTTCCTTTCCTAGGAGGGAATTCTAAGCTTTCCTAGTTTTGTTCCAGCTGAGGAAGAACTTCAGTTAATGCCTGAAGCAGAGCAAACTCTCACTTTTCCTCCCTAAGTGACAGGGGAAATGCAATTTAGATGAAGATGGGGTTCCAGGGACACTGGTGAACCAAGAAATGCAGCTTTAAAGCTCTGGGGCTCAGCTGCAGAGGCAAACCTGCACCCTCCCATCTCTTCTGGGACTTGGGAAATCACTGTACTGTGCTTCTTCTCCCATCCAAAGAGCTCTGACATATGCACCCTACACTGCCTTGTACCTTGAGCAACGTGAGAGTAAAACACTCATTTTGGGAGCATTTGTGTTCTCTGTAATGCCACAAATGATGGAAGCACAGAGGGTTTGGTGTGGAGGTGTGGAAAGGATCCAGCCCAGCTCCTACATTGGTGACTTACACAACCTCAGGATTGTAAACTGCTGCCTTAAGGGCTCTGGCTATACAATACCTGGAATTATGGAGCTCAAACAGGGCTGAGTGCTCTCAGGTGGGATCCTTTGAATGGGCAGCCTCCAAGGTGGTAATATTTCAGAGGATATTTGGATCCCAGGAGCATGGATCTGTGCCAGCACATCGACAATCTATCTAAACTCAATAGAAAGAGCTTTTCCCTCTCTAATGTTTTCCATCCACAAATCTCCAAACATTCTGAGTAATGCTTTCTAGCACTGTTGCTTTATAGGGAAATACTCAGCTGTTAAGCCTGGAGGAACCTCTCAAGTCACTGAGTTCAGTTAATTCCCTCACAGACAACCCCATCATGTTTTCCCTTCCATGAGCACCCACCCCAACTGGACGGATGTCACAGAGCTTTGAGAGCTAAAAATCTTACATTTTCAGACTTAAATACAGCTCCATACAGTTTGTGCCCATTTGTTCCTGTGCCATTTATCTTTATTTTAAGTAGCTCTTTTTACACCTCTGACCTTTCCTACCCTGGAGTGTTTATCAGAAATCAGATTTGTTTCTCAGCTTTGGGTCGTGTTGGGTCAAACGAGCCAAGGTCTGGTTTAACTCTTCAGATGATTCTCCATTCCTCCAGTCATCCTCATGTCATTTCTCTGACTGTTCCAGTCTCAATTTACCTTTCCTGACCAGAGGTGAACAGAAAAATGTACTTCCATCAGCAATGCCTCATGCTAATTCTGATTTCCGTGGTCAGTCAGAGTTCTCAGTGTGTTTGGGACCTGCATTATTTTACTAAGCACATCTATTTTACTAACCAGTAGCTCT
>NW_008239539.1:1270015-1272150 GCF_000691975.1 Corvus brachyrhynchos
CTTCAGTAAGAGCAGCTTGGTGTGATCCAGAAGCAAGGCAACAACAGGATTTAGAGCTGGAATTGAAAGGTTTCACAGTCTCCTTAACATGATTCCCTCAGCTCCACTGTTAGGAAATAGAAGGAGTCTTGTTTACATGAAGAAGCTGCTGAGTGATAGTAGGACAGAATCAAAATACCAAGGAGGCAGTGGAACTATTCTAAATATAATGGTTTAAAATGTTTGCTAGTACTGTACAGAACAGCTGGCCTTTAAAGCAATTACTGCAGTGAGTTGCACATCATCAATCTCTCCAAAAGATGAGTGTGAGTCTAGAGAATGTTTAATTCATGGCCTGAGAAAATCTTCTCATTGTATTTCTCTCTCAGGCTCCAAATCCTACCCAGTGGCTGTCCGGGATGTGAAGCTGTTTTTCCCAGAAGGGCTGTGCTGTGCCCAGTGTCAGACAGGGCAGGAGGAAGAGGTAGGAATCTGCCCTTTCCTGAGCTTTATCCTGCTGTGCCAGAGCAGTGCCTCTGGCCCTGCTATCCCATGACTTCTCTGCTGTTATGCTTTAGATAATGCTGCTGGATGTGTTTCCCCAGCTGCCGAGTTTTCCTTGTGCTGGGGCTGTTCCTCCCACACTCTGCTCCCTCTGTATGACCCAGGCGGCCTCGCTGGGGAGGAGCTGCTGCAGATCTGTTTGTTCAGCAGCCTCTGCTGTAAATTTGGGAGGGCTCAGGGCTTGTGCTCAAATGATCAACATTGCTTTGGAACGGGGAAAGCAGCCTCACCCTGACTGCTGAGGCCCACTTGACCCAGGAGCTGTTTTTTTACCAGTTTTGCATCATTCAGGGATGGGGACAAGGTGGGATGGCTGATGATGTGAAAATGATTGGGATGTGCTCAACCAAGGGATGGAAATGCTTGAGCTCTGCTGTGGCCCAGAGGTGATCCAGCTGAGATGGTCCCAGGAGATTAGCTCTGGGAATGGCCACATCTGTGATGGGCTTCACTAAAGTGGATGTGCAGCTCAGTGCAGGGCATCGTGACTGTGCCAGTTCATTCAGGGACAGAAGGGAGCTGCTACACCCCAGTGTGGCACTGGGGAAAGCTGTCAGACCCTCACAGGATTTATTTGAGCTCCTGGCCTTGAAAAGCTGGGAGTAGAGACCTTAGAATGATGTCTGGATATGGGACCTTGAAAAGGATGACTAGATGCTGCACTGAATTAAGCCTCAATCAAAAAGAAGAATGCATGCAAAATGTTCTTGTATCTCCAGACAAGCAGGTGTTTTCTAGGCTGGCAATTACAGAAGTACAGGACAGCAACAAAAGCTTCACGGCTTGCCTGAATCAGTACTTGGGGAGTGTTATCCCTTCTCATTAGGTAATGTGCTCACATGACTTGCTTCTCCCTCCCTCCCTGCCTTCCCTCCTGCAGATCTATAACCTGAAACATGACCCCATCCTCAGCCTGGGGATCAGGAGGCAGCGCAAGATCCTAATCCGTGACCCGGGCAGGCATCCCAGTGTCCTGGGCTCTGAGCAGCCAGGCAGTCCTGGTAAGGAAACGTAACTCCTGTTAGAGACTGGGACTGCTATTGATTAACTGGACAGCAAGACAAACCATCTAGTGGCAGCAAGATTGGGTATTGATGTCCTTTCAGAAGGGAGAGACAGCTCTGAGTTGCAGAGAACAGCTCCAGGGGAGTCCAGCCTTTAACTGTTCACCTGCCAGAGCTTCAGGGCTTTAAAGACAGAGCTGTCCACAAGGGCTGACCTTAACAGCAGCAGCAGAACAAGCACTGACACCACAGCTGGTGTGAGACCAGCACATGTTCCTCCCTGAACCCTTCCCAGGTGTCTCAGCACAACCTTGGTGGTTCGTGTCCATTCAGAGCCTCCCCTGGAGAGGCAGGGCTGGGCAGTGCTGAGCTGTTCTGTGCTGGGAGTAGAAAAATATCAACTGGTGCAGGGAGTGCTGCTGGCAGCGTGGCCAGAGACCTCTCCTGAGCTGGGCTGAGAGCTCATTCAGCTCCCACTGCTGCTGAGCAGCTGCCAGCTCCAAATGACTCCCAGCTATTGCCAGGCTGACTTTGATTGGGAGCTGAGGTCTCAGCCAGGCTGACACTTCCTGGGATGCAGCAGCTTCT
>NW_008239539.1:1272307-1275672 GCF_000691975.1 Corvus brachyrhynchos
GCAGGGCGTGTCCTGCTGATTTGACTCGATGGATGTGTAAACACAGCTGTGGTGCAGGGGCAGGGGGTGGCACTGACACAGGGGGATGCTCCCACTGTGGGATGTTGTGGATTGATCCCACGCCTTTATAAACACACAGGGACCAGGTGAAGCATCCCTGTGGTGTTCCCTGAGGAGTAGCCTTGTTTAGAACCAGGCTATTCTCACTCCTGTAGCTTCAGTTGTGATGTGACTGATGAGGGCAGCTCAGAAATGTTCCTGTGCTACCCCTGATCACTGCAGTCATTAATCCCAGCAGGGGAACCACAGGATTGTTGTGGATGGGAGAGGAGCATGATAAAAATGTGACAGAATCACAGCCCAGCCCTGCCTGACGCAGGACTTGGGGGGGACAGTGGTCACATCCCTGCAGGTGCAGCAGTGCAAGGAGTGGGTGGTAAATCAAGTCCTCTGCCCTTGGGGTGAACACCAAGTCACTTTTGTGCAAGGGGTCACTGAAGAAGGATTTGTCCCAAGGTATTTGGGAAGGGTGTTTTCCCCCATCATTTTAGTGCACAATGGGAAAGCACCAGGCCTGTAGCACAGGTTTGCTGTGACTGAATCACTTGATTTGTAGAAGAGATTGCATAAAATAAAATAATAAAACAACTTGTTGTGGCGAGGGCACAGGTACTCTGCAGGCTTTGACCAGCTCAGTGTCGGGAGCCAATCTCAAAATACAAGCCCCTAATTTCCTGCTGCACGAGGATATCTTAGCTTTGAAGATGCCTAAGCAGAGTTAAAAAGGAAAGCAGTGTACAGCCCTGATGTGTTTGTGTCTCAGAAAATGTATTTCAAAGAGTTACTGCCCTGGAAAAACAAGTCCACGTGATCTCTGAACTGTCAGGCACGATCTCGTAAGTGCCTCCAGCAAAGCAGACACATCACTCACGTTCTGGGCTCATCTTGGACACTAGAGGAAGCTCTTGCACACAAGGAAACCTCCTTCCAGCAAATAATTATCACAAAGCTGCTGCTTAATGGACAGACAGATTTATCATGAGGAAAATATGAAATACATTAAGCCTCACGTATGCTGAGCAGAATTACATTTGGGATTATAAAAGCAGCTGGATTAGCAGCTTTCTCTGCTTGGGAAAAATGAAAATGGAATAGTATCTCCTGTAGCAAACCAGCAGTTGTCCTTGTCTGACTCCTGAAATGGGGTCACTCCTGCTGTCTTGTGATCTCCAGACAGGGACACAAAGGCGTGCAGCAGCTCGGGATGAGCATCCCAGAGCACATCCCAGAGCACATCCCAGAGCACATCCCAACACCGTGGTGCCCCCGACTCCACGGGCACGTCTGTGCCAGGGCTCAGAGTTGCTGGGGGCAGAGACCAAATAAGTCTTGCTCTTTTCCCATCAGGTCAGCCATTGCTGGAGAACCTCTGCCAAAGCACTTGCCTGGTGTTGCCCGGGATAATCCTGCGGGGTTCGGAGCCCCCCCCGTACGTGGAGCTGCTGGAGGAGCTCGTGGGCAGCGGCTTTGTGGTGACCGGAGCTCGTCTGGCCGTGCTGGACTCCCCTCAGGCTCTCTGCATCTCCCAGATGCTCAGCAGGGCCAAGGGCAGTGTTGCAGCAAAGGTATGGAACAGCTGGAGCTGGGCTTTGCTTCCTTGGCACAAAAGAAGAGTCTTTTGAGGCCTTGCTCTGATGTGCTGCCCCGAGCAAATGTGCTTTGGTGGCACCATTGCAACGCTGCCTCTGAGCCCTGGCACCTCTGGTGAGTAATGTGGGCACTGGGGACACTTCCTGGTGTTCCTGCATCCCTAGGAGCCCTCGACACCATCCTGTGTGAACATAACCCTCATGGGAATGGCCCATCCATCCTTCATTTATTGAATGTTTCATTCCAGTCAGCCATCAGTTCTGTGGTGTTCTGCTGCTGTCTCCTGTCTCGTTTCTCCATATAAATACAGTTTCTATTTCCCCGTCTGTAATCACACCCCATTAATCCTCCTCTACAATGCTAAACAGCCCTTTCACTTCTTGGGCTGTGCCCTGCAGCCTGAGCCAGAGATTTCCCACCTGGAGCATTGCCTCCAACTCTGGGGTTCCCAGCAAAGGAAAGACCTGGAGCTGCTGGAGCGAGTCCAGAGGAGGCACCAGGATGAGCAGAGGGATGGAGCAGCTCTGCTGTGAGGAAAGGCTGGGAGAATTGGGATTGTTCACCTGGAGGAGGAAAGGCTTTGGGATGACCTCATTGTGGCCTTCCAGTCTGAGAAGGAGCTACAAGAATGATGGAGAGAGATGATTTACAAGGGCCTGGAGTGACAGCACAAGGGGAATGGCTTCCCACTGCCAGAGGGCAGGGATAGATGGGATATTGGAAAGGAACTGCTCCCTGGGAGGGTGGGGAGGCCCTGGCTGTGGAAAAATGAAAATGGAAAAGCTGTGGCTGCCCCTGGATCCCTGGAAGTGTCCAAGGCCAGGTTGGACAGGGCTTGGAGGAGCCTGGGACAGTGGAAGGTGTCCCTGCCCATGGCAGGGGGTCGGACAAGATGGGCTTTGAGGTCCCTTCCAACCCAGGCCATTCTGTGGCTCTCAGTGGGTGCAGCCCAGCCTGGGGTTTGGGCACAGGATGTGCTGCTGGCCTGAGCTGACATTGCTCCACAGCAACAGAATACCAGGCCCAGACTGTTTTCCTCTTGGTGTAGGAGAAGCCCAGCCAGTCAGGAACCTTGCCTGGACAAAGCTGGAAGGTGGAATGTGGAGGAAAGTGCTGTCAGCAGCAGAGAGTAAACAAGGGGGGAAAGTAATTACAGTGGCAGTAGCAAACCAACAATCACCTGAGGGCTGTCAGACCACAGCAGGCCCTTCACAAAACACAAACATTTGGGCTTCCAGCTCTCGGTTCTAAGTCTTGAGTGTTATCTGTAATAGGAGCAGGTAAGATCTTTTCAGGTTGGGCTTTTTAAAACTGACAGCATCCCTTTGAAGTACATCTGTATGGAACAGCAATTACATCAAGCAGCCAATTAGTGTAAGCACTGCTTGCCTGCCCCTGGAGTCCCCCGAGGATCCATCCCTCTGCACATGGAATGTGCACAGCTCTCTAGGAAGGACAAATCAGCATTGGGGGAGCAGAGCCATCTCTCCTTCCTCCTGTCAGAGATAAATGGCCCTGGGCAGAGCTGGCATGTTTCCAGAAGGATCTGGCACTGCTGAGCCAGAGGTGAATGCTACAGCCTTTGCTTTCTCTCACTAGAAGGGAGATGGGCTGCTGCAAGTAATGAGTGTTTCTGCTACAATATCTCAATATTTACCTGTCTTGGTGTTCCTGCTTCCAGCAGAGGCTGGGACTGAATAACACACCCAGATTTT
>NW_008239539.1:1275698-1277132 GCF_000691975.1 Corvus brachyrhynchos
AGGAATACTGGTGGGCTGTAGGGATCACAAATAGCTCAGACATGGCACTGGCTCTGTCTGGAAGGATCTGCTGCTCTGTGGCTCCTGTTCCTCACCCATCAGACAGACTTAGAGACTTGTTCAAGTGCAGAGCAGCACCAAAGCTCTCTTCCTCCCTCTCTTGCAGTGTTCCCTGCTGAAGGATGGGTTGTGCCTGGTGCTGGCAGCACAGTGGGACAGCGCTGTCACCTCCCTGGGCTCCCTGCTGGACAGGTAAGGAGGAGCTCCTGCCCTGAGGGAGGGCACCTTCCTTTTCTGTAGCTCTGATAAAGGCAGCTGCCACTCCAAGGCAGCCTGTTCTGCACACTTCCCTTGGTCATGGGTCAGTCACTGGGTCACGGAATTGTTCAGGCTGGGAAAGATCAAGTCCAGCCACCAGCACGGTCACCATTAAACCAGGCCCTCAAGTGCCACATCCACACATTTTTTTAACGCTTCCAGGGGTGGAGACTCCACCAGTACCCTGGGCAGCTGTGCCAGTGCCTGACCACCCTTCCCATGAAGGAATTTCCCCAATATCCAACCTAAACCTCCCCTGGCCCAGCCTGAGGCCGTTCCCTCTCCTCCTGTCCCTGTTCCCTGGGAGCAGAGCCCGACCCCCCCCGGCTGCCCCCTCCTGTCAGGGACTTGTGCAGAGCCACAAGGTCCCCCCTGAGCCTCCTTTGCTCCAGGCTGAGCCCCTTTCCCAGCTCCCTCAGCCTCTCCTGGGGCTCCAGCCCCTTCCCCAGCTCTGCTCCCTTCTCTGGACACGCTCCAGCCTCTGAGTGTCTCTTGTCATGAGGGGCCCAATATCTGAGAGTTTCCCCCACTTTCCAAGTCATGTGTCCTCTACTCAGGACCTTTAAAACCCGAGTTGTGTTCTTTGTTAAGGACCTGCAGTGTCCATAAGGCTCAGCAGCACGGTTCTGTGAATACAGGGAATTCTCTGAAATAAGGACTCACTTTGGGAATAGACCTGCTGAATCAATAAAATTCCTAGGAGAAATATCTTAGCAGATTTTATGTTTGCTGGGGAAAAAAAAAAACAGCAAAAAAAATATCAAACCTTAAAATAAACACCAGAGAGCAAAATCAAAAATAAGCCTCTTAAATAAATCACCAGAAACGCTGGGTAGAGGATGTATAAGCCTGGAAAAACAAACAGAACCCCTCTGCAGGGACTGATTAGTGAAACGGAGTGATTAGCAGGGCAATTAACCCTGTGTTCCCCAGAGGGAAGGGTTCCCTGCACGGGGCTGGTATTTGGCACTGGCATGTGCAGCTCTCACACATGGCTCCACAGGCACAGGAACCAAGAGTCACTTTTGTGCCACATTCCATGTGGAGCAGCCCAGCAGCCACCCCAAAAACACCATCCTGGCTTTGGCTGTACCCTCTGGAGCAAGTGCTGTCAGT
>NW_008239539.1:1277168-1284577 GCF_000691975.1 Corvus brachyrhynchos
AGCTGAACATCCACCTTGCTGCACCTCAGCGTTCTCATCCTTTGCAGAAATGCTCCCAGGGCCACACCTGGGAGGAATGGTTGGAAGAGATTTCATTGGGAACTTTTCAAAAATGTCACTGACGGCATTTTGACTTCGCTTCCATCCATTTCAAATCACACCCTTGGGAGCCACATCCCAAAGCTTCCACTCCGCAAGGGGAGAAAACCAGCAAGTCACCCAAGAGCTTGGTGCTGAGATTTCTCCCACTCTTTTCTCTGGTTTACAATGAAAAAAAAGTGAGTTTTGGGAACCCTGGAGGTCACTGCTGGAGGTAGCTCTGGGAGAGTCACTCAGCATCCCACCACGTCTTCATTTTCCCCAGCATCACGGTCGTGGGTGCTGCTTAACAGGATGAGCCGCAGCCCAGCACTTCCTCTCCTTTAGGCTCGATGTGTTTCCAGTGGCCAGTCCCAAGCAGCCCCTCCAGAGCCACCTCCCGTGCCTTCTCCTGGCTTTCAGAGAGCCGAGGGGCTGAGCAGGGAGTGGTGCCAATCTCTGCACCTTCAGCCCTCATCCTGCTCTGTGCAGAGGATAAACTTCTGTGCTGAACTCCAAAATACACGTGCATAGCTTACGGGGGTCAGGAGGCACTTCCAAAGGGCAGCATCCAGCCCCAAACCGCAGGATCTACCCCAAACAAACGGATCTACCCCCAAACAGCAGGATCCAGCCCCAAACCGCAGGATCTACCCCAAACAAACGGATCTACCCCCAAACCGCAGCCAACCCGCAGGGTCCACTCTGCCTCTCCCCCCAGTGCCAGAACCAGCGATCACAGGGCCCATTTCAAACCAGATCTACAAAAAAACGACCCCGTTTTGCCTCTATGATGGAAAATGCCTTTGGAAGGGAGGGGCAGCAAGGAGTGCCCGAGGGTGGGAGGAGGGAGGGCTCTGATGCTCAGGGAGATCGGGAGCTCACACCCTCATTGTCTCCCAGGCCGTCGAACTGTTAAAAATGAGCCTGACTTCACTGGTGCCTCCCAAGGACAGTTCATGCCAAGACATCTTCAATTTAAATAGCACCAGAGGTTAATTACTCCTACAGCTCCATCAGCCCTTTCTGTCCCGGATAAATCACTGGATATTTATCTCCCTGTCTCTGCCAGGACTCCAGTACCTGCCCAGTTCCCTGATTTCAGCTGCCCTGCTGAAGCCTCACTGCGGGGAAGGCATTATTTTCCAGCCCTGCGACTGGGGCTGAGCTACATTTCTCCGGCTCTGTGCCACGGGGAGGGACGTTCCCATCTGTATGGAAGCCTAGCTGTGATGTCAGAGATGGGCTGGGATAAGGAGGAATCAGGTGTTGAGAGGAACAATGTGGGCTTTGCCAATGTAACTGCTGCTAGTCCTGAGCGTATTAAAGCTTTCCTAAACCAGCTCTTGTCACGGAGAGAACCAGTTCAGATCCTGGGGGATTTGGAGGCAGCCCCAGCCCCTCCTTGCTGTGGTGGTTGTTCAGTAGCAGGGCCCACTCTGGCTGCTCTCTGGACATCCAGGGCATTATTTCTGCACCAAAAACCACTGAACACAGGAAAAGGGACACAAACAATGCAGGTGTGGGCACAAAAGCAGCCTGGGAGTTTGGTTGCCTGCCAAAAGTGGAATCTGGGAGAGTCTGGGAGCATGCCAGGGGGAGCTCATGGGGCAGAGGGAAGTGTTTGGAAGAGGTGAGGGAGCACAGAGGGAAGTGACACCATCCTATCCACAGACGAGGGAAAACGAGGTGGGACTTACCCTTTTTGTCCTGTCAGCATCCGGCTGCCTGGATAGCTCGGGATAAAGCATCTGAATTTTCCCTGTCACAACTTGTTTTCACAGCCACATTTCCTGGCTGCAGGGTGGCAGAGGCAAGAATTTACAGCACTAGATTCAAAGCAACTCCTGGAAGGAAGGCATGTTCTGCTTTTTATGCATGACAAATCAGATTTAGCTGCCTTAAGAGGTGATGCTGATTCCACAGTGATTACTCCTCTATGGTTTAAGCTTTTAAAAAGCACTTTCAGGTTGTCAGGAGCTGTGTTGTGCACAGACTTAGCAGCTCACCTGGTTAACTCGGCTCAGTAGGCAGGGTTTGGCTAAAGCACCCCCAAAACCGAGCTGCAGCAGGAGAAAATCAGAGTTTAGGCCAGGCTTTGTGCCTTCCTGCCTTTAAACGAGGTGCTGCAGTCAGAGCAGAAGCCAAGTGCTGAGGAACTTAGCTGGATATTTTTCTCTCTGATGAAACATTCTTACCAAGTGTTAATTGCTCCTAGCAGGGAGCGATGTTATCCCTATAGGAAGCTCATCCCGGGGAGCTTTGGAGGGGAAGGAGGTGTAGAAATAAAAAAAAAAAAAAAAATTAAAAAAAAGAGAGAGAGAGGAAAAAAAAAGAACACATGGGGTGTAAAATCTCGGAGCTGTTGAAAACCAATGGAGGGAAAACTGTTGCCAAGCACAATACCTGGATATGGGGGCAGGGAGCAGGGAGTGGTTTGCAGAGCCTCCGGAGAGTTTTGAAGCCTGAGGCTCCGAGTGTGCACGGAGTCAGTTTAAAAAGCGCTTCTGAAGTTGGTGTCTTGCCTTTTGATTTCTCTGGAATACATTTCGTGGGCAGGTCGTGTGTGGCTTGAGGAGGGCCGGAGCAAAACCAGGACTGGTGAGGCAGTGCCTGCTGCTCTAGGCAGTTCAGTAAATCCTGGGACTGGGGGAAAACACCCACATTATCTTCATGGAGAAAAAAAACCCCTTGCCCAGAGCATTTTTGTGCATTTCCCACTGCCCCAGAGCCACCATTATGCAACTGGACATGGCAGTTTGTTTGAAGGTTTATATTTAAATAGTGCAAAGCCATTTACACAAAGCTTTGTAAAACCCGGGATTTAGCTGTGTAAAGAGGAGCAGTAACAGCTGCCCGTGGCTGGAGCTGCTGGCACAGAGCTCAGCCCTCCCCAGAGCTGGGTCATCTCCCTCGCTCACAGCTGACATGGCAAACTAACCCTGCTTCCCTTTCTCTTTGCCCCCAGTGCCTGCTGGCAGAACCAGTCGGTCCTGGACACTGCAGAGCATCTCCTTTATCCCCAAAATGAGAATCAGGCAAGTAGAGAAGTTTATGGTATGGATATGTGTCCTTTGTGCCCCTGTGATGAAGGAAACTTGTTAATATTGGTTGAAATTCCAAAGAAAATGATAACTTTAATGAGTCAGAGGTGGTGACAGCCCCAAGCCTTGGCTTAGGCTGAGAGCCCAGAACATGGGGAAGGTGGGACCAAAATCCTGTCAAACTGTCTCCCACATTACAGTGGTGACACAGTTTTGAATCAAAACATTAGGGGATATTGACGAAGGTTCTGTATTTTCCATGGAAATTCAGTTACTCTTTGTGAAAAATCAACACTGAGAAAAATATCACAGAATCATGGAATGGTTGGGGTTGGGAGGGACCTTAAAGCTCATCCCATCCCACCCCCTGCCATGGGCAGGGACACCTTCCAGTAGCCCAGGCTGCTCCAAGCCCTGCCCAACCTGGCCTTGGACACTGCCAGGGATCCAGGGGCAGCCACAGCTGCTCTGGGCACCCTGTGCCAGGGCCTGCCCACCCTCCCAGGGAACAATTTCAAGTATCTGTGGTATTTGTCAAAAATAGTGACAGGAAATGTTCATTCAGCCCTATGGCCAAGCTGGCACACGTCCTGTGTTATGAAAGTTGTGTTTCAGAAGCCCAAATCCAAGTGAAGAGGAGAAGTGAAGCCATTAGCCATTCCAGGGATGGTCTAGCTGAATATTTTCTCAGTAATTCATCCCAAGAAAGGAAACACTGAGCTCTAGACATGTGGGCAGCTAATGGGAATAAACTGCATAAATACATTCAAAATTCTGGCTGCAATCATCAAAGTTTAGTTCAGAACAAATGAGAGGTTTGGATGGAGGAGGCAGAGCCTGAGGAGTTGGGACCAGGAGATGTGAAGTCCTGGTGGAGATGTCCCTGCCCATGGCACGGGGGTGGGATGCCATGAGCTTTAAGGTCCCTTCCAGCACAAACCATTCTGTGATTCTGTGATAAAAGACTTGTGGAGAGTGAGAAATGATAGCAAGTGGACAAACCTCTCCTCTGGATCCCTTTTTCTTCCCAATAAAAGCCCAGCAGGAGAGCGAGATGCGTTTGTAACCTCATCTAACACATCAGAGCTGCTGCCTTCAGCACCAGTGCTCTAAGGATTGAGCCTTAAAAGACACAGAGCCCTCTTTGAAGTGTGCGTTCCTGCTTTTAGCACAGACAAAACTACCCCAACTTCCCCAAAGCCGTTCAGCTGCCGTTTCCAGCCGTTTTCCGAAGGCTCAGTGGGATTCCTGGCGCTGCAGTGCCTGGGCAGCGCTGCCTGCACGGCTCTGCGGAGCTGCAGGGCTGTCACAGCCCAGTGCTGCCTGCTGCCAGGGTGCCAGGCTGTTGCCAAGGAATGTGACAGGGCAGCAAGTCCAGGCTGTCTCCTGATTTGCTTTTGAAAGGACATTACATCTCTGTGCCTGACATAAAATCCCTTCTGCTTCCCGGCGCCGGGGAATGAGCCTATCAGGGAGAGGCTTAGAGGGCTTTTTGTGCTAGAGAGGAGGAAAAGCAAATATGCTCAGCCCTTCTCCCTGCTTCTGGCAGCCTGGGATGTGCAATCTAATCCCTCTGGAAGCAGGGACTGCTCGCAGGAGCTCGGAGTTTGGAGCAGGGATGCAGTCCTGGGACAGCAGCACGTCCCGCTGGGGGCACAGACAGCACAGCAGCAGCTCCTGTTGGTTTCCAGTGGGCCTTTTTCTCCCAAGTTCAGGGGAGGTTCAGGAATCAGAGTGAGATCTGAGGAGCAAACACACCGGGGAATCTGTTCCTCAAAGGATGGCCCCAGGAATGATGTTCAAGCCTCTGATCTCCTGCTAATGAGTTTATGAAATGTCAGCCAGGCTTTGCAGGGCAAAGCTAATGAGCAACAACACAATATCAGGCAAAGTTCAGGAGGGTTAAATGAACATGGGTTTCAAATCCTCATGGTATGAGCAGAGCTGCAGCCTTTCCTGGTGGAGTCGAGCCATGGAAGTGAAATGGAACATCATCCTCGCTCCCAGTGTGATTTGGGATTAGGCAATAGGATGAGAAATCAGCTTTCCAAATGTGGCCTGTTGCAGTGCTGATGTCTCTGCCTGGGCTGGTTGTCTGCCTGCTCTGCTGCATTCCTGGAGCACCTTCACCTGCCCTGGGTGAAACACCTGCCTTAGGAGCAGACACTTCCACGCTTTGGGAGTTCCCTGTTCTCCCCAGTGACCTGCAGGTGCCATGGCAGGGCACACAGCACAGCTCACCTCTGGAAGTGACAGCCATGGTTTGTTGGTGCCACCATTAGGGGCTGGTGAACTTCCACAGGGCTGGCCCAGATGTCCCTGCAGCTGGTCCATGCCCAAAGTGGGATGTCTGCAGGGATAAGAGAGTGGTCAGGGAGTGCTGTGCTCAGCTTTGGGACTGGGGTGTCCTGGGGCTGGACGTTTCCCCTCACCTGCAGCAGTGACTGTGGCTGGGATGGGACTGTGAGGACAAAGTGGCTGTCCCTCGGTGACATCACTGAGCTGCCACCAGTCTCTGTCCCTCAGTGAGAGCCCACGGGGAGCAGCCCAGCCTCCCCTGGCAGCACTAATCCCTCCACTCTGCCTGCAGCCACAGCGGCTGCTGCTGCATCCCCCTGCCTGCAGACACCTGAAACCTGGGGCTGGAGCAGAGCAATGCAGGGAAAACACCTCCCAGCCCCTCTTGGCATTATCCTCTGCCCCTCAGCAGGAGGCAGAAGGGCTAGAGTCCCAAAAAAAGAGACTAAAAAGCTGTGAGGAGAGGCAGGGCTGGCAGGAGGGCCCGAGGGCTGTGTGGGGTGGGCGGCAGCGCAGCACCTCCAGAGCTTTGGGGATGTGGTGCTCAGCAGCACAGCCAGGATTGCAGACTGGGCCTGCAGCCCTTGGCACACTTTGGCCTCTCCAGCTCGGAAACAGCCGGGCCAGGGCTGCTCCAGGGCTGGGTTTGGGAGGGACGGGCAGAGCAGCCAGGGAGGGAGGAGATTTCCCCCTTAGCACCTTGCATGGTGTTGCTTTTCTTCAGTTCCTTGAAAACACAACTCCTGAGCATCACCACGAGCAGGGGGTTTCCTGCTGTGGGGCACTCACAGCTGCCTCTGTGCTGGGATTCATCCAGCCTGGAAACAGCCTCTGCAAAGAAGTTTCTTTGCCATGCACAGAACTTACAGCTCTCCCCCAACCCTTTCCTTGTTTTCTCCATAGGCCCAGGAGCTGCTCTGCTGCCTTTTTGACTCCCTGACATCAGAGAGCATCCACCGAATTGAATCCCAGGATTGCTAGCAGAGATGGGCAAGGCCCCCAGGCAGCTTTGGATGTCACTGTGGAGATGGACACCCAGGCACAGCCAGCTCTAAGAGCTCTGTTTGTTTGGAATTAAAACACAAAGTCTGAAGCGTGGCATTAGCATGGGTCAGAGAAATGAGAGTGGTGGAGGAAGGCTCAGCACCCCAAAACAAACCCCTCTGAACTGTGGCTGTGCTTCCCAGTGGAGTTCATCTAGAGACAATCTGCTTGTGTGGAGCACAAATCTGCTTCATGGAGCAAAGCTTGGAGCATTCATCTGGCTGGGAAAACCTCGGGAAGCAAATCCAGGGGCAGGTGTTCACTGCTGTGTGTCTCTCAGGTGCCTGGGGACTCCATCTCCCTCAGGCCTCAAAGACTTCATGGAGAGACTCCGCTTGCTGCTGCTCCTGTGTTCTTTGAACCAAAGACAAACCCACAGCAAATGAAACGGAAATAGTCCGAGGGAAAGCTGGATCCCTGGAGGGTTCAGTGCACCAGGCCGAGCTGTTCAATCAGATCAAAAGCTGGACAGCTCAATGTTCACCTGCCTCTGCTCCAGCAGCCCTGTTATGGACTGTGCCAGCCCACATCCTGCCCCCTCCTGTGGGCACACGGCCCTGCCTCCTCCTCCTCCTCCTTCAGCAGCTGCTGATCCTGTGATCCTTTCCAGGAGCCCTGAGGAAAGGAAGCTGGTGTTAATATAAAGGTCCTTAGCCTTCCTGGGACCCACTGGGTTCTTTTTCCTATAGGAAAGGCTCTTCTCAGCCCAGGGAGCCTCCTGTTCCTACCTGCCCTGCTAAGGGAAACACTTAGACTCTGCTTTGGTGCGGCCTCACCTCAGCTCTGGGGCAGTTGTGGGTGCCACAATATCAGGAGGATCTGAAGCTGTTGGAGAGTGTCCAAAGGAGGGGCATGGGCATGGGGAAGGGTCTGAGGAGCAGCTGAGGGCGCTTGGATTGTTCAGCTGGAGAAGGAGCCTGAGGGCAGAGCTCAGCGGGGGCTGCA
>NW_008239539.1:1284752-1292255 GCF_000691975.1 Corvus brachyrhynchos
CAGGAGCGTTTGGACAGCGCTGCCAGGGATGCCCAGGGTGGGGTTGTTGGGGTGTCTGTGCAGGGCCAGGGGTTGGACTCTGATCCCTGTGGGACCCTTCCAGCTCAGGAAATTCTGTCATTCTGTGCATGCTTCTAGTTCCAGCCCTGGCAGAGGTGGCAGGAAACAGTCCCTGTGAGTGTCCCAGAGGTGAGGGCAGAGCTCCCTGCCAGCCCAGCTCTGGGTGCTGTGGGCACATTAACCCTTTCTTTGCACGGCCTTTCCCTCTGGAAGAGCCTGGGATGAGCCCTCCTCCTTCCCAGCTCTCACAAACTGCGGGAAGGTGACACCTCTGAGTTCTGTCCCTTTGCAGATGACATGAAAAGTGCCCGGTAAGTCCCAAAGCTGTGGAGGTCTGGCCCTGCAAGCTCTGCTTCCTCAGCAGGTACCAGTCCTAACAAAGCCCTTGCCCTTCTCTAAACTACAGTGGAACAGCCAGAAGAGGTTGTCACAGCCAGCTGGGTGTGAGGGGGGACACAGACAGGCCTGTTCTGGCCTCACACAGCTTTGCAGTGTCAGAATCACAGAAATCCCAGACTGGTTTGGGTTGGAAGGAACCTTGCAAGTCATCCAGTCCCACAGCCTGCCGTGGGGGTGAGACACCTTCCACTATCCCAGCTTGCTCCAAGCCCTGTCCAACCTTGGAAGTTTCTCCCAACCTCTGCTCCCCAGCACTGTTCTGCCTGCCTGGGCTCTTTGGGCTTTGTGCTAGGACCAAACATCTCGAGGAAGGAGCTGGAGAGGGAAGCAGGCAGCTGCCCTGGTCCCTGGGGAGAACGGGGTCCTTGGAGTCAGCGTGCCAGAGGAGCCTGCTCTGCTCCTGCAGCTAAGTAGGCCATTTCCTGCACTCCAGGCACATTTCTGTCATGCTTGTGAGCCCTGTACGGCTTTGAAACAAATGAAAATTAAAAGGATCCACCCCCAGCACTTGGGGAATTTGATCTGGAAAAGGAATGGAATAAAAACAGCAGCTGAGGGACCAGCCCTGTGGAGCTGCATGCCAGGAAGGGGCACATGGGGCCGGCAGCAGCCCTGACCTGGCCAGCCTGGTGACACAAGGGTCACAGAGCCCTGTCCCTCTCACCTGGGCCCTCAGACCCGTGGGGTTGGGATCGCAGGGAGCTGGACATCATGAGGGGATGCTCTGCTGAGTGCCAGCAGTCAGCCTGGGGAGGTGACATCGCAGTGGGACACCCCCAGCCCATCTGGGCTTGGCAGGAGCACTCCCAGGAATTGAGCCCGTGACTCTTAATTCATAGAATTAATTCATAAAATCAGAGAATTATGAATGGTTTGGGTGTGAAGGGACCTTAAAGCCCATCCCACCCCCTGCCATGGGCAGGACACCTTCCACTGTCCCAGGCTGCTCCAAGCCCCGTCCAACCTGGCCTTGGACACTGCCAGGGATCCAGGGGCAGCCACAGCTTCTCTGGGCACCCTGTGCCAGGGCCTCAGCACTCTCTGAGTAAAGATTAATTCACAGTGTAACCAATCAGGGCCTGGCACAAAACACATCCCATTTCCCATCCCCTTCCAGACATCCCTGCTGAGGCTTGAGCTCTCTGAGCCTCCACCCACCAGCAGGCAAAGCCCCGTGCCTCAGTTTCCCATTGAGGAAATGGAGGTGGCTGCTCTGCCACATCCCCCAGGCACAGCAGCAACATCCCAAAAATGGGGCAGCACCCAGATATCTCCAAGCAAGGATCTGCTGCGGTGCCTTGGGTTCCTATTTTAAAGCCCAGCTAATTAATCTCAGCGTAACAAACTCGCATACCCTGCGCAGAGCAGGGGAAAGCATCATCCTCTGATATTTCCAAAATGCCAGCATTCCAGAAATAACCCTGCCAGCCTCTTCTCCTAGAGAATACCCCACTTGTCTCTGGAGAAGTGACAACCAGAAGCACCACGACCCACCAGGAATCAATCCCATCACCCGGCCGTCAGCTCCGGCTCCGGCAATGGGAGCTGCAGCTCTCTCGCACTGTTTTTCCCTGGAAACTGCCACAAGGCAGCCAGGATTAGCTAATCAGAGTTGAGGAGCAAATTAATGATTGAAAGAACTAGGAGAAAGGCAGATTTGATCCGAGATTGCCAGCTTTGCAGCTGGCTCCTACTTGCAAACAATTCATTTAGATTATGAAAGCAAGAAATTGAGTACAAAACCCCCTAGATTGTTTGCTTCCTGGAGAAAGAAAAGAAAAGAAATGGAATTTAGATTAAAAATTATGCAGAATAGTATTAATTCCCCACCCTCTTGTGCCTCCCCTCTTGCTGGAAAACCAGAGCTAATCAGAATTTTGCATTGTTCTGCTGCCAGTGTCAGAGCTGCCTCAATGGAGGAGAGATAAAATACAGGAGGTGGCATTTGCTGTTAACTCCTTAGGGCCCTGCCATGGCAGAAATGGGAACACAGTGCCTGGTGCTGATATCCCATCTTCCCAGCCTGATCAGCTCCCTTTAGGGGCAAGTGTTGGGGTGCAGAGCAGCTCCCCATACCCCCTGGGGTGGGCACATTGTATTCATTCACACGCCTGGGGAGATCTCAGGTGAGCCCTTTGTTCCTCCTCAGGAAGGACTGGTGTCCCCAGGGATGTGCCGGCTGCTTTCCCCTATGGAGGGCACGGGCAGTGCCTCACTCTCACTCATGTTGCAGCTTTGTAGCTCTTCTGTGCCAGGGACAGATTTAACCATTCACCAGCCAGGCCTGGGATTCCTGCCTGGCTGTCCCCAGCAGCAGTGGGACACTGACACCCCGACAGGTGATCTGAGGGGACTGTATCACTCCCCTTAGCAGCCCGAGCAGGGCAGGTGCAGGGGCTGAGCTGGCAGGGAACTGTAGGAGCAGCTCATTGCCATTGCCTTGCCCTTCTCTGGGTGGCTCTGAGCCAGGGTCAGCACCCAGTCGCTGCTGAGGGAGCTGGGTGCCAGCTCTGCTGACCCTCTGCAGCCACCAGTGCAGACACATCAACTGCTGAGCACTTCCAGCCTGCCCAGACTGACTCTTCCACCCCACAAAAGTTTCTGCTCCAGCCCTGTGCACATGAGCCCTGCTGAGCCCTGGGAATGTCCATGTCAGCACTCAGACCAACAGCACTGCTCCGCCAACAGGATCTGCTGCCCTCCCAGCAAACTCGAAACTGGGCACTTGGGTTTCATCTCCTGAGGCCCACGGCTGGCTCAGGAAGCAGGAGGAGGAGGAGGGAGGGTGGACCTGCTGGAGCTGTCCTTGGATCATCCACACTCACCAAACTCGATAATCCTGTGCCACGCACCTCCCATGCCCACAGATATCTGCCTTGCTCTGGCTGACAGAGCCAAAAGCACCTCTCTTGGCCAAGAGCCACTGCTGATCTCCAGGGAGAGCTCAGAGCCCCTTGCAGGGCCTAAAGGGGCTCCAGGAGAGCTGCAGAGGGACTGGGGACAAGGGATGGAGGGACAGGACACAGGGAATGGCTTCCCTCTGCCAGAGGGCAGGGCTGGATGGGATATTGGGAAGGAATTGTTCCCTGGGAGGGTGGGCAGGCCCTGGCACAGGGTGCCCAGAGCAGCTGTGGCTGCCCCTGGATCCCTGGCAGTGTCCCAGGCCAGGTTGGACTGGGCTAGTGGAAGGTGTCCCTGCCCATGGCAGGGGAATTGGATGACCTTTAAGGTCCCTTCCAACCCAACTCTCATTCCATGCCTGCGATGTGACAGGGCTGGTGGCTGGGCCCTGGCAGGGATGTATGTGCCTCACCATCTTCCTGGGCTGGCATCAGGACCTGGGCTCCAGTCCCAGTTCTGTCCCATGGGGCAGGCAATGGCCTTTCTCCAATCCTTGATCTCCCTCTTCCCAGGGCACCATCTCCAGGCCTGTCACAGCAGGAGCTGGTGATTAATTGGTCCTTGGCAGTCCCCCCCGGCAGGGCTGGAGGAGCACAAAGGGCGCTTTGTGTGCGGGCGCTGATAAACGGGGCCGGGATGAGTCACCCGCGGGTAATTAAACCAGGGAACAGCGCTGCTCAGCCAGGAATACGGCACAGGAGCTCCTTGGGTGCTCTAACTGGGTCATGCAGGAGACCAGGGCTGGCAGTGCCTTGTCTGGGCCCACCTGGCCCTGGCCATGGCCCAGCAGCAACACCACTGCCCGTCCCCAAGAGTGACCAGTTTGTTCCAGTAAACCAAGGCAGAAGTTCTGCCAGGACAGTTTCACATGTGTGGGGTCAAACTGGGGCTGCTGGTCCTGCAAAAACTCCTGAGGAGCTCAGCTGAGGGGCTGTAGGATGGGTCTCCATCCATCCATCCATCCATCCATCCATCCCTCCATCCCTCCATCCATCCCTCCATCCCTCCATCCATCCCTCCATCCCTCCATCCATCCCTCCATCCCTCCATCCATCCCTCCATCCCTCCATCCATCCCTCCATCCCTCCATCCATCCCTCCATCCCTCCATCCATCCCTCCATCCCTCCATCCATCCCTCCATCCCTCCATCCATCCCTCCATCCCTCCATCCATCCATCCATCCATCCATCATCCCCTCAGCTCTGGGGATATTTAAGCCTCAGCTGGGGCTCTGCTGAGCTCCTGGCCCTGTCCTGGGGCTGTGCTTGGCTGCTCTGCCAGGTGAACCGATGGATCTGACCCTTGGAGTCTCCTCCTCACACACCTGTGGGATATTGGCCATTTTCTGGCCATTGGGAGCCTCCTGACATCTTTGTGAGCTTTCAAAGATGATTTTGAAGATGAAAACGTGTGTGCAGCAAGATCACCAAGATGCTGCAGGTGCTCAAGATCCTCAGGTGGCTTCAGTGGGCCTGTTTGTGACTGGTTTGCCCAAGGCAATGGTGAGGGGCCTGGAGCACCTCCTTGTGAGGAAAGGCTGCGGGAGCTGGGGCTGCTCAGCCTTGAGAGGAGCCCCAGCTGAGAGGGGCCCTCAGCCCTGGGTGTCCCTGTGTGCCGGGAGGGCTCAGGGCAGGGCCCAGGCTCTGCTCCGTGGGATTCAGCGATGGCACCAGAGCCACGGGCAGGGACTGAGCCCAGGGAGTTCCACCTGGGCATGGAATCATTAGGGATGGAAAAGACCTCCGAGATCAATGAGTCCAACTTCTGACCATTCCCACTCAACCATAAACGTGAGGAAGAGCTTCCTCCCTGTGCAGTGACCGAGCACTGGCCCAGGCTGCCCAGAGGGTTCCTTTCCTTGGAGATACTCAAGAGCCACCTGGAAACAATCCTGTGCTCTGGGGGACCCTGCTTGAGCAGAGAGGTGGGACCAGATGAGCTCCAGTGGTCTCTTCCAAGCTGAACTATTCTGGAATTCTGTCATCTGGATGCTGTGATGTACTGGCTGACCTGCCTGGCACTGACACCTGAGAGACTGCAAGGGACAGAGAGGAGAGGGAAGGAGGGAGCAGGGTGGGGTGGAATGGCTGTCCCTGCTCCTTTGCCTCAGCTGGCCATTGTCCCTCAGCTGGCAGCCACTGCTTGGAGACTGGAGAGTGCTTTTGGCTTGTGCCTCGCAGGAACTCTTGGAGCTCTGGAACCCTTAACACCCACCAGCTGCAGTTCCAGCTCTGCATGGTGACTCTGGGTGTGGGGCTCCTCCTTGCCAGAGCTCTGGCAGAAGATCCTGAGCTGGTGGTGGCTGATTCCCTCTCACAGCACTGGCCAGCAAATGTCTCCCTGAGGGCTGTGGAGCAGCAGGAACAAGTGGCTCCCAGGAATGGTGGGAAGGCTGGGCAGGGACTCGGAGCTGGATGCATCATCCTGCAGGGAGGTCACTGAGACAAACGGGACTGTTGTGCTGGTCCCAGTCTCTTACCCCAGGCCTGCCTTCCCCAGGATCCAGACTCCTTGGGAAGCCAGGATGGTGTTCAGGTCCTGACAGAGAATCCTGGGCTGCTTCAACCCTGCTGCCCTGGGGTCCTGCAGAGCTGCTCCCTCCCCCACAGTGGGATATCCAAACACGTGGATGTGACTGAGGTGCTGTGGAGCAAACTGAAGGCCCTTGAGAAGCTCCTGACCACTGAACTACCACAGTCCATCCATCCTGAGCTGCTGGGCTCCCACACAGCCATGGCCAGGCTCGATGTCCAGCCCACAGCCTCCAGCCAGCACAGCTGGTAGCCTCCAAATATTGGAGTCCCCCTGGCCCTGAAGCCAAGCCAGTTGTCTGGGCAGTGTGGGGGGCAGCCAGCCAGCCCTGGCACACACCAGTTATCCTGGCCAGCCTTGAGGGGCAGACATGACCTGGGAGCTCAGCAGAGCCAGCCATACTCCCAGGGTAAAGGGGGACTTTGGAACTAGGCCTTGGTCCTTGGGAAAGGCTCCTGGCACTGCTCCTCAAACCAGGCCCATCCCTTGAGTGGCTGCACATGGAGCGAGGCCAGCAGAGGCTGAGGGAGCTGGACCCTGCTCAGGCTGGAGGTGATGGAGGGAATCGAAATCACTGTCTGGGATTATGGGATCTGGGAGTGGAGGGAGGAAGTGGTGAGGCTTCAGCCAGGGAAAGGCTGATGGACTCCTGTCCAGGAGGGTGGTGTAGCCCCAGGAGAGGGACCCCAGGCCAGCTGCAGGGTTTGCCCCCTCCAGCTGGTCCCCAGTTACCCACCCCTACTCCATGACTGGGGGTAGCTCCACTTCAGGGCGCCTCTGGCCATCGCTTATAAACTGGCCTTGCTTCATTGTGGCTCCAGCCCCAGGGGCACTCAGGTGTCCCAAATTCCTCTGCCTGCCTTCCTGCCAGGGCTGGGGTGGGGGAAACGCTTGTGAATCCCCGTGCCCTGAAGCAGTGTGAGGGGTGAGGCCGCACCCCAGGCTCACCTGCAGCCTTTCCCCCACGTTCCCTTCCCCTTGCGTGTCTTCAGGGCTACAAGGTGATTAACATCCCCTTTCAGCGTGTTCCAGCCATGTTCTGCATGCCTTTAAGCCCCGGGGTGTTACACATGGCTTACAAGTTGGGCTCCATTAGCGCTCGATTCGCTGTTTATTAAAACCTCAATTAATCTTGTATTAATGCTCTTCAAATGCGACTTTTCTGGAGGTGCAGCAACCCCTGAGACGAGGAGCTAAGCTTCTCCCCAGCCCTGTGCCACTGCTGTCAGCGAGGAATTAGCTCAGGATCTCTCCAGGCTCAGAGCTGAGGGGTTGGGAGGCTGCAGAAAGCAAGAGCTGCCCATGAGGATGCTCTGATTAATTGGGGTAACAATTAATTAATTAAGACACCCTTGGCTCTGCTGCCCCCAAATCTGGGGCAGCTGGGGGAGCAGAGTCCGTGTCCCCCCCAGAGAAGACAGGAGGGTTTGGAGGCAGCCTGGAGGATGCTCTGCTTGCCGGGACCCTACAAATCCAGAGCAGGTGGAAGGGTTTGGAATGGGAAGATCCGCATCTGAAAAGCAGGAATCTCTCCTGCCCCTGCCCTGGCAGCCCTGTGGCTCTGGGAGGGCTGTGAAGGAGGGGCTGGATCAGGAGGAGCTGGGCCCAGC
>NW_008239539.1:1292266-1292519 GCF_000691975.1 Corvus brachyrhynchos
AATAGCACCCTGTGCTCCTGCCTGGGTTTGGGATGCTGCCTGTGCCAGATCCAGAGCCATGTCCAGGCGGGGTGGTGATGGGACGGAGGAGATCTCCCATCCCTGCCAAGTGGGATGCTGCAGTTGTCATGGCAACGTGGGAGGCCTGCGAGCTGGAGCCCATAACCCACCCCTTTGGAGGGTGGGGGATGTTCAGGGCTGGGGGTGCTCCCCATCCCTCCCCCAGGCCCTGGCACCCCAAAATTGCCATCAA
>NW_008239539.1:1292564-1293222 GCF_000691975.1 Corvus brachyrhynchos
TGCTGAACACACTGCCTTTTCCATGGGGAAAAACCACCTTTGGGTGAAAAAACGTATCCAAACCCGTTGTAGGGAGCACAGGGCCAAGTGGGAGATGCCAGCAGAGATTCCTGCTCAGCTTCCTGGTTCCCTCTGCCCCGTGCCAAGATCCCCTGGCTGGCTGAGGCTGGAGCGAAGGCACCAACGCCTGGCAGGGTCTGGCCATGAGCTGTCCCCTGAGGGATGCTCGCAGGGCTCTTCCCATTAGGCACGGTGGTCCTGGGAGCTGTGGTGGGATGGGGCTGGAGGTGCAGCCGGCTCTGCTCTTCCTCTTCCCACCGGTGGCTGGATTGTCACACAAGGTCACCTCTCCCTCCAGCCGCCAGCCACGGGCCGGCTGAGCCTCCCCACGCGGCACAGGCTGGGCTTTTCCCCACCTCGGGACAGTCTTTGCTGTCTGTCTCCAGCAGGTCATTCCCGCTGGGGCCCTTGGCCGCTGCCAGGCCTTGACTGACATCTGTCCATCATCCCTGGCAGCTGGAATCGCAGACAGCAGAGGGTCCCCGCGGGAAGGACAGGCAGGGACGAGCCCGAGCTGCGTCCCCTCCGTGGGCAGTCTGCTGCCGCCAGAAAGAGCATCGGGATGCCGCTGGGCCTGCTGCCGAGGCACACGCTCCTG
>NW_008239539.1:1293329-1295524 GCF_000691975.1 Corvus brachyrhynchos
GAGCTCGCGTCCCCCCGTGTCCCCAAGCCGGGCTGGGGAAGCCCCCGGCAGCGAGGACCCTGCGCTCCCCTCCCTGTTTGCGATGCGTGGGAACTCCCTCCTCATCCCACGGCCCCTCCTGAGTCAGCAGGGAGCTGAAGCACCGTCCTAGTGGCAAAATATTCCCTTTTAAAGGGCTTGTTTGCGATTGGGGTGGGACTTCGTGTGATGCCAGCCTGGCGTTGATCATTGTGCTCCCAACGAGCGGATCATTCCCAGTTATTTTTACTCCCAACCCCCAGTGTTTTAGCTGGGGCTGCAGTGCCTCACAAAGTGTCTCTGAGGAAAACCGGGCACAATCCAGCTCCGGAATCGAGGGGTGGATGAAATCCCAGGCGGGAGCAGCAGCTGAGTGTCACAGCCAGGCCTTCCTGGCCTTCCCAGCTCGGAAGGATCTGGCTTTACGGGATGCTGCACCCACACCCACACCATTCAACACCTGCCTTCCCATCCCTCTTCCCTCCGCTCCTCCAGGATCTGTCCCAATCGAGGATTATTTTCCTTTCAGAGCAGTGATTGTGTTGCTCATCCTTCGCTCGGGGACTGCGCAAGGTCAGCGGCCGTGACCCCGGAATGTCCGGCCGCCTTCCCGGCCAAACCGGGGAGCAAACTCGGAGGGGAGGCCGGGAGGTTGTGGCTTTGCCAGGCAGGTGACACCTTTGCCGTGCAGGTGGTGGCTTGGCAACCTTGAGCTGCGTTTTTTAGGGCTGAAGCTTTTGCCTGGAGACAAGCAGCTCCTGCCCTGCGGGCGCTGCTGGGCTCGCAGCATCCCGACCTTGCCGGGATAAAATTAGCCCCATTTCACTTTGGATTAAAGGCGGCTCCGCTGGAGCCGCGCGAGCGCTTCGGCTCGGAGACGTCAAATGGCAGCGTTCTCTTTTTTGTCTGGATCGGGGAGGGGAGGGTCCTGCCAGCCAGCGCCTGGTGACAATGACATTGATTTCCTAGACCTCTCGGCGTGGCCAAATCTGTATTTTTAGCTGGGGAAGAGAAAAATACGAATCACGTGTCAGAGCAATGCTTTTCCTGCCCTGGTGGGAGGGAAGGAGCCGGGGGCCGTCGCTGCCGGAGCAGGGGATGAGCAGGAGTCGCTGCCCTGTCCCCGCAGCGGGGCTGGGGATGCACCAAGGAGCCGCTGCTGCACTGCCCGGGCTCCATCCCTGGCACTGCCCCCAGCCGTGCCCCACACAGCTCTGCCCTGGGGGCCCTGAGCCTCCTGCCATGGGGTCTCGTGGCAGGGGCAGGTGGGACCCCCACTCCCAAAGGATCCCATCCATCCCCTCCGCATCTCCTGTGGCCATTTATCTTCCGGGGCAGGCACTGCCTTCATCTCTGTTTCTCTGCCACTGCCTCCTCCTCCTCCTCGCTCTCCCCCACCCTGTTCTCATTTCCCCAAGAAGACTTTAATGAAATCTGCCCTTAATTAAATCCACATTCATTTGCATAATTACCAGGAAATTGAAATTAGCCTGCGGACGTGGCTGGAATACATTTGGCATCAGGCAGCCCTGGCTCTTCGGAGGGGGCTGCACCGAGGGCCGCTGGGTGCCCCCACCCATGGGTGCTGCCAACCTGACCCACGTGCTGTTCCCCACATCCTTTCCCTGCCTTCCCGGCGTGGCCATGGTGACAGGGTGGCAGGGGAGGGAGAGCCACGGCAGGGCAGAGGCCATGCCCTCCACCCCCGCACAAGCAGCATCATGTTTCCTTCATTTAATAAAAAAAAAAGTCTTCACCGCCATTGAGAAATTTTTTGTTGCTTTTATAACTATGTATTTTGTCATTTTTTATGGTTTCAGTTGTGGTTTTTTTTAATCCTTTTCAACAGTGACAAACTGAGGTAACGTCTGTGACACTACAGCCTCTCCTACGGGAAGAAGGTCCGAAACCCGACAGATGAGGGAACTGGAAATAAAAACCTGACAACCTACGGACACAGCGACCTCGACGGGGACAGAAATCACACCGGGCACCCCCTGGGACACACCCCGGGCGGTGCCACCAAGCCCTCCCAGAGAGGTGCCACCGAGCCCTCCCGGGGCGGCCGGGATCCCTTATCTACATTATTGCACGAAAGATCGAGGACATCGAGGGACCTAAGGCAAAAAGGAGTAAAACCGGTGCCTAGCTCTCTACGTGGGGCAATGCTACGTCTA
>NW_008239539.1:1296259-1296460 GCF_000691975.1 Corvus brachyrhynchos
GGGGCTGCCGGGGGTCCGGGAGGCTGCCGGCTCCCTGTCACCAGCCCGGCGCCCGCCTCCCCATCCCTTCCCAGTCCCCAGCAGTGCGGCAGGGACCAGCTGAAGAGGGCAAATCACCACCCACCCAAACCTCCCCAAAGGCCTCCTCCACGGTGCAGGGTCATCGGCCTTCCTGCTCCCCGGACAGGGGTCGAGCACGGG
>NW_008239539.1:1297853-1304110 GCF_000691975.1 Corvus brachyrhynchos
TGCCGTGGGCAGGGACACCTTCCACTGTCCCAGGTTCTCCAAGCCCTGTCCAACCTGGCCCTGGACACTGCCAGGGATGGGGCAGCCACAGCTTCCCCAGGAGAAGGGTGATGGGTCTCAGGCCATCCTAGGGATAGGTTCTGGATCTTAGGCCACCCAGGGGATGGGTGCTGGGTCCCACACTTGTTTGTAGGTGCTTGTGGTCAAGCCTAGCCCAGATAGAGGTGCCCAGTCCCCACACCTGCCCCCCCTCCCCCCCACAGGGGCAGCTTTGCCCAGCACCCCCTGAGCCCCACACCCCACAAAGGCTCCTACGGGAGGTGCCAGGGGTCCCACCTGAGGCGGGATGATGTCAAAGAGGTCCCCGCCAGGGGCGTACTCCTGAGCGAAGACGTAGCAGTCCTCGGTCTCGAAGACCACGTCAAAGACCTTGATGATGAAGGGGCTGGAGGAGAGCGTGTTGGTGATGCTGAATTCCCGCAGGAAGTTCTTCAGCTTCGTTTTGCTCTTGTTGACGAACTTCAGGGCCATCTTGGTGCCTGCAGATGGCAGGGGACAGGAGTGAGCCCTCAGCTGGGACACACCGGGCACTCTGCTCCCGGCACACGCCCCATTCCCCTCACCTGTGCTTTTGTGGGACACCAGGTCCACCTTGCCGTAGGTGCCCTTGCCGAGCTCGCGGATGAGGTCATAGTGCTTGGTGATGTCGGTGCCCGAGAGGGTGCGGATGGCCAGGGACTGCATGTCCTCAGTGATGAGGGGCACCCCACAGCAGCCCAGCTTGCGCGAGGGCTCCTGCTCAATCGAGCCCGCGCTCATGGTTGCGCTGCAAGGCAGAGTTGCACTGCTTCCATGGGGGCTGCAGAAACATTGTGTCCCATCCCGTCCCATCCCGTCCCATCCCGTCCCTTCCCATCCCATCCCATCCCATCCCATCCCATCCCATCCCATCCCATCCCATCCCATCCCATCCCATCCCATCCTGTCCCTTCCCCAGGGCTGCGGCCACGGCTCCTTGCAAAGGGGGATTGGTGCTGAGCAGGCACCAGGCTGGTGCTGAGCAGCTCCCACTGGGTGCCACCCCTCTGTCCCCAGGGACCACCAGCCCAGTGGCTCTGGAGGGGATGCTCCAGCCTCCGCGGGGGCTGCAGCTGTGTGGGTGTTCGGGGGCAAAGGGAGGGCTCTGGACATGGCAGAGACAGGGACAGGAAGATGGGACATGGACACACACAAGGACACACATGGATACAGCCAGGGACACACACATGGACACATTTTCTTGGGCCTGGTGTGTTCACAGCCACCGTGCAGGACAAGAGCTAAAGCCCTTTGGGGCTCCCCTCTGCTGCTGTGGTCCCCACTGGAGACCCCAAGGGCCAGCCCTGTCTGCTCCAATACCGAGCCCCTCCGGAGCTGAGCCTCACCCCAGCCAGTGGCGCTCCAGAGCAGAGCCAGGGCCATGCCACGGGCACCAAGGAGGACACAATGTCTGCAGCAAATCCCTCCTCATACCTCTCCAACCATCCACCAGCACCAGCTCCCAGCCTTCCCCAGCCAGGGTGCCAGACACTCTGCTGTGGAGAATCCCAGACTGCTTTGGGGTTGGAGGGAACCTTAAAGCCAATTTTGTTCCATGGGCAGGGACACCTCCCACTAGCCCAGGCTGCTCCAAGCCCCAATGTCCAACCTGGCCTTGGACACTGCCAGGGATCCAGGGGCAGCCACAGCTGCTCTGGGCACCCTGTGCCAGGGCCTGCCCACCCTCCCAGGGAACAATTCCTTCCCAATATCCCATCCATCCCTGCCTCTGGCAGTGGGAAGCCATTCCCCCTTGTCCTCTGGCAGTGGGAAGCTATTCCAGACCCTTGTCCAAAGTCCCTCTCCAGCTCTCCTGAAGCCCCTTGAGGCACTGGAAGAGCCCTGAGGTCTTCCCGGAGTCTTCTCTTTTCCAAGCTGAACAATCCAAATTCTCTCAGCTTTTCCTCATAGCAGAGGTGTTCCATCCCAATAATCATCATTGTGGCCTCCTCTGGACTTGCTCCAACATATCCATGTCTTTCCTGTGCTGGGGACCAACAGCTGGATGCAGTATTCCAGGTGGGATCTCACCAAAGCGGAGCAGAGGCCAGCCCAGCCAGCAGCACATGGACAACACCACCAACATTCCTCACTCCTGACAAACCAGGGATGGTTTTCTCCTCACTCTGACCATTCCCACAAGAAGATCCAAGCTCGGAGTCACCCACCACACCACCACAGCAGTGGAACCGCCCCAGCATCTCCTCTGATGTCTTCAGGGCACTGCCTCACCCTCCATCACCCCGCAAGCACAAACCCCGGGCAGCCAGGGTCGTGAGGAGGGCACTGGGTGGCTGCAGGTGCATGAGGATGGACAGAGAGAGCCCAGGTGGTGCCCATGGGCTGAGCCCCATTCAGGGGCTGCGACAGCCACCCCAAATGGTGCCAGACACCCCACACAGCGCCTGCAGCACCCCACAGCCAGGATCACACACAAGGATCCTCCCAGCTCCTTCTCAACAAACTGAGTTGGATCTCCAACTTTCCCTCCTTCCTTCCTTCCCCCCACCAAGCCGCCTGTCATCCCAAACCAAAGCTCAGCTTCTTCACTTATTATAGTTATATTTTTTCCCTGGGAAGTTGGGGAAAAAATAGAAAAGGAACTTCAACATCATGATGTTCCAAAAATGTAACAGTTTGACTCATAAGATCTCCGAAGCAGCTCATCTCCATAGTGTTTCATTGGCCCCCTGGCAGAGGAGCACCATCTCAGCGTCTGGGTGCTGGAGGTGGAGGTGGATCAGCAGCAGCTCGCTGGAGGCAGGGCTGAGAACAGCCCCCAGCATCCTGCACGAAGAATTCCGGCTACGCTTGGATTTACAATTGCGCTCATCAATGTCCCTTAATTAACCGGCATTGAAATGCAATTATTCAAGTCGGGAAGGTTGGGTTTGAGGAAAAACCCTGCTGGTTGGATGGGAGAGAGGAGAGGGAGGACTGGCGGCTTGTGGAAGGGCTCTCCAAGTCAAGGGCTGTTTGCTTTTCCCCTTGGCTCAGCCTGTTGGGGTTTCCAGGTGTCTCCTTCCCAACCAGCAACCGAGGAACATCCATGGGAAGCAGGGATCCCGCCAAGTCCGGTCCCGTGCTGCGGCGTGGGCTGGCACAGCTGGCACCGGGATGTGCTGCCAGGGATTGGGATGTGCCGGGATCCTGCCGCAGTGCCGCCGGCATGGCCAGCTCCGAACAACATCCCCCACCTCGTCAGGGCCGACAGGAACACGGAGCCATCGCCGATCCCAGGAGAAGCCGAACAGCGGCGGCGACCAAAATACCGACGCGCCGAGGCCAAGGAAAGCGTAAACGCAGAAGTTTTCATTAAAAATTGAAAGGCTCTTAAAAACATGTTGGGTTTGATGTGAGCAGCGAAGCGGGGCAGCAGCGGGAGGCGGCGAGAGCGCGGTTCCAGCTCTGTGCACTCCCAGGGACAGCAGGGATGCGGGAATAGTGGACACGGAGGGACAGCAGTGCCAGTGTGGCAGGAGATGCCACCAGCTTGGCCTGGCCAGGGTTGAGGTCCCACACCCTTCTGCAGCCAGGCCAGTCACAGCAAGGACCACCTGTGTGGCCACGCGCCAGATCGGGTCAGTCCAGAGCCAAAACGGGGCCTTTTCCCGGCACCCCAGCTCCTCTCCCGCCCCAAATCCCTGGAAGAGAGGAGTCAGCACCGTGCCCGGAGGAAGCCAAACCCACCCTCTCCAGCTCAGGTGTTTCAGGTGTTCCTGAAGGAGCTTTCCCAAGCAGGGAGGAAGGATGCGCATCCCGCCTGAGTCCTGGCAAAGCCCCCCGCGGCTCAAGATGCCGGGAATGACAAAGAGGCAGTGAAGCTGCTGCCACGTGGCCCCGGGACCTGCCGCTCACCACAGGCGGTTCCTGCCGTCATCTCCGCATCCTGAGCCATTTCTCCTACTATTCAGACTAAAATTGTTCTGTGTTTAAGCTTCAGAACCGTTTATCTCATTGAGTGAGGAGGATAATCCACCCACCTCTTCCTTGCTCCCTGGCAGGTATTTATAGGCAGCCCCCCGCCCTCGCCGGCCGCGCGCCACCCCTCTCCCGGCTCCATCCCCAGCACGGTGGAGCAGATCCCGGAAGGACATTATCCCGTACCCAGAGCCCAGCATCCTGCCAGGAGCTGAGGCTGGCACCTCCAATCCTGCCCCAGCGCTGTTCCCTGCCGGAGGATGCTTTGCCCTGCTCTGTATCCCGCTCCACATCCCGCTCCGCTCCGCCGCACGCCCAGCCCTGGGCACATCGGCTCTGCCGATAACTAATTGCAAACTCATTAAGAGCTCATTGAGAGGAGCAGAGGCCGCCCGGGAGAGTTGCCCCAGGCTCCCGCAGCAGAGGCTGGGGGAGCAGCGGCTGCTTGGAAATTAAGAGGGAAAGGGGGAAAAAATCCCTCTGGCCACATCAGAGACTGACAGAAAAACAACCCGGTTATTGAGGGAGGTTACAGGAAAAGGGTTTGGGCTAAGCCTGGTGCAGGGTTGAGCGGCAGGGTCTGGGACTCGTACCATGGGCTGCTCTGGGACAAGGAATTGGGAAGATGAAGGGAAAATCTATGCAAGGCAGGGGCTCTGCAAGACCCAGATTCCTCTTTAAAGAGAGGAGAAATGTGAAATGCAGCAGTGGGATGGGCACAGGCCCACACTGCTCTGTCCCTGCACTTGGCAGAGCTTGGATTTCCCTTTTTGCCATCCCCAAACCCTCAGCTAAGAGCAGGTAACACCGACTCCCACCCAAGCCCAGCAGGCTGGAGGCCAGGGCACCCATAAGGAGGGAGCTCCCTCCCTCCACACCCCAACCAGCTTCCAAACCTGCCCTGTTTCCCCTAAACCACGCACTGAGCCAGCAAAGTCACACCCCGGGCCCTGCCGGAGCCATCCCCTCTCCCAGTTCTCCCACCAGCACCACCCTGGTGTCACTGGGACGAGGGGCCAGTGGTGCTTTGGCCGTGCCCCACGTTGAGCTGCTGCCTCCCAGCGCCCCACTCCATTTCCAGCCCCTGCCACCTCCATTCCTGCCTGACCCCGTTCCAGGGACATCCTCTCCTCTCTTCCATGCCGCTGGGATCCGCACACCAGATATGAGCTGTGCTTCCCGGGGGCTGTGGCACGCTGGAGCCCAGGGAGGGCTTGCAAAGGCACCTTGGCCTAACGAGGACAACGTGGCTGTGGTGGGCAGGACGGGAATCTCGCTGCGGCTTGGAGCCACCAGTGCCCACCACGGGCAGCAGCCTCCAGCCAGGCTGGCCACCACCTCCCGCTTCACCCAAAGCACCAAGACAGGCATAGGGAAAGGTTCCTGCACCCCCGTGCCAGCCCAGGGCCATCCAAAGCCACTCAGGACAAGCCGAGTGTGTCCGGGAGGTGGCTGGTCACGCACGGCACAGGGACATTGGCTGCTGGCAGTGGTCTGGGGACAGCCCAGGAGGAGCAGCCACCCCAAAGAGGCTGTGGATGGGGCACGTCTCCATGTCCAGCTGGCCCCACAGCAGCGGGACAGCACCAGGAAACGCTGGAGCACCGCTGACACCACCGGAACCAGCACCAAACCTCCACTGAAGCACCCGCAGCAGCTGGGACTCCCCAGTGCCCCCAGTTTAGGACTGAATTGGCACCAAATTCCAAGTTATCCAGCAATTCTCATACCAGCTCCTTGCTTAGACCAGAGCAGCCTGCTCAGCAGCAGGATTGTCTTCGGCAAAGCCAATGAACGCCCTGCCAGGTGCGGGCTCCCAGTCGGCAGGAGCTGCTCTCCCCTCGGTGCAGATGTTCCAGCTGCAGGGCAGGGTCAGGCCCTGTCACACCCATCCATAGTGTCCCCCGCTGCAGGAACCATCTCCCATCCTGGCCATCAGCCTGTGACAAGCTTCCTCAGCCTTTGGTTCCAGGATTCAGGTTTCACAGACAAATTTGGGAAGAGCAAACAAAGCAGTGCCAGGACTCTCTCCTCTGGCAGCTCCCGGGGAGCCACCACTCCTCCTTCCTGCCACGGTTCCCTGTGCCCTCTGCACTGCTCTCCCAGAGCTGCCAGCAGGATTTTCCCTCATCCACGCTGGGCTGTCTCCGTCCATCGGCCCCGATGACAGGACCTTGGCTGCCTTTCAGTGCTTCGGCCTCCCGGGCTTTTTGCTGCCGAGCAGGATGGCTTTGTGAGGACCTCAGCTCCTCCAGCCT
>NW_008239539.1:1304664-1305142 GCF_000691975.1 Corvus brachyrhynchos
GCAGCGAGGCCGGACCTGGAGGAAAGTGGGTCACGCTCCCCCTTCCCCGCTGCGGCCGGGGAGACGCCGGTGTGGGATGGAGGCCGGCCCTGCGGCCAGGGGACAGCAGGGGAGGTGAAAGGGGAGATGGGGGAGGTGATGAGGGGACACAAGGAGACAGGAGGGGATGTGATGAAGGGACGCGAGGGGAGACAAGGAGAGATGACGAGAGGAGATGACACGGGGAGATGATGAGGGGACAAGAGAGGACACGATGAGGAGAGACAATGAGGGGAAACGAGGGGAGTTGATGGACGGGGCATGAGGGGAGATGACAGGAGGACATGAGGGGACATGAGGGGAGGTAATAGGGAGGACAGGAAGCTGGTGAGGGAAGACAAGGGGAGGTGAGGGAACATGAGGGGAAACAAGGGGAGATGAGATGGGGAGGTGATGAGGAGACACAAGGGGACACAATGAGGGGACACGAGGGGACACA
>NW_008239539.1:1306279-1307470 GCF_000691975.1 Corvus brachyrhynchos
GGCGCGGAGCAGCCCACGGCGTGGGGGACAATGGGGATGGGAGCCGTGCTCCGCAGCGGGCGGCTTCACACCCTACCCCACCCGAGCACCCCGACAGTTCCAGCTTGGAGCATCTGGGGGTCACCCGCGCTGTGCAGCCGGAATGCCCAAGCACAGGACCCTGTCCTGCTGCCCGCTGCTTCCCTGGGCCCCGCTGCCCTTGAGCTCCTCCGAGACTCTGTTCCCTCTCCTTTGGCACGGGTGATGCCCCCCCCCCCCCGGTGTGGGTGATGCCCACCCTGGGTCAGGGAATGGTTTGGGTTAGAAGGGACCTTCAGGATCATCTTGTTCCAACCCTTGCCATGGGACACCTTCCACTAGCCCAGGTTGCTCTAAGCCCCGATGTCCAGCCTGGCCTTGGACACTTCCAGAGATCCAGGGGCAGTCACAGCTTCTCTGGGCACCCTGTGCCACCATGGCACAAGTGATGCCCACCATGGCACAGACGGCCCCCCAAAATGCTGCTCCTCAATGTGTGCAGGACACGTGGCTTCCCCCGTGGCTCATGGATGGTGGGAACATTCAAGCCAAGCCAGGGAATGCCAGATGAGGCAGAGACATCCCGGGGGCTTCCCTTCAGGTGCCTTAAATTTGGCAACACTTTCGGCAAATGATGCCAGAGCTGGGCACCAGGAACTCCCAGGCACCTCCAGCCTGGGGAACAGTGACAGCTCTCCCGGAGGAAGGCGAGGCGTTCGCATTGTGCTCCCCCTTGGAGCATCCCTGGACACACCTCGTCTTCCTGGATTTGCTTCTGTGCCCACCAAGGCTAAGCAGGGATGTTTAACACAGGCCAGGATTTGCTTTGGGGCTTCCTGGTCCCTCAGCTGGGTGCCAGGTCCCTTTGCTCCCGCGATGCCACGTTAAAGGGACCCACAGTCGTGGGGCTGCCCCACCCTCCGAGGGTGACAACGGACTGTTCCCACACACCAGCTGTGCCCTCTCCGCTGAGACCGGGGCCGTCCCACTGCCCCCTGAGGCCCCACAAACCGGGGAGGGCCGGGGAGCCATCGGGACTGACTCACGGATGGCTCTGCTCCGCTCGCGCTGAGGATGCAGAGCAATTAAGTCTTTTCATGAATGACTTTAAGGCAAGAGGCTGAATCACACTCCGACGCTCCGCTTTCATTTGTGCCGGCATCGGCTGTGCCA
>NW_008239539.1:1307801-1309376 GCF_000691975.1 Corvus brachyrhynchos
TGGAGGCATGGGAATGGCGCTGGGAGGAGAAATGCTGGAGCGCAGTGACCCAGCCAGCCGGGCTGGGCTGGGTGGGAGCTGGCGGTGCCCGGAGCGGCTGCCGTGGGGCTGGGACGGGCTGGCACAGGGCAGGAAAGCATCTGAGGAGTGAAGGTGTGGGAAAGAGGAAAACTGTGGGAGATGGGCAGAGCTGAGGTGCTCCCTGTGTCCCCGCAGCAGCAGCCACAGGCCAGGGACAGCCACGGCCGCCTTCCTTTCATGCCCCGCCCCATGGGCCACCAGGGATGGGGTGGGTCCAGCCTCGCCCCTTCCCACGGCCCCTCTCTCCGCCCCGTGTCCCCTGCCTGTCCTTGCCAGGCCATCCTGGCTCCCGCAGCCTCCCGCTCGCGGCGTTCTGAGCGGCTCCTCTGAGCTCTCTGTCAACTCTCTCCCTATTTATAGCTCGGGGCTGTTTCTAGGTCAGGCGGGAGGTGCCGGTGCCCGGGGAGCCAGCCCCGGGACCGTGGGGGGGCTGCAGGGACAGTGTCACACGGCCCACACGTGGGTCAGATCCCGGTGTCACCACCCTGGTGCTTGAGGACAGGGCTGTGCTGTGCCCGGGGCACACAGGGGCTGAGCTGGTGCTGGGACCAGCTGGGCCTGGCAGGGCTTTGTGGGATTCTGTGGGACTCCGTGGGGCTTGGCAGGACTTTGTGGGGCTCTGTGGGGCTCCATGGGGCTCTGTGGGACTCATCAGGGCTCCATGGGGCTCCATGGGGATCAGCAGGTCGTCATGGGACTTTGTAGGGCTCAGCAGGGCTCTTTGGGACTCCTTGGGGCTCTGTGGAACTCAGTAGGGCTCCGTGGGGCTCTGTGGGCTCCACGGGGCTCAGCGGGGCTGTGTGGGGCTCCGTGGGGCTCAACAGGGCTCCTTGAGCTTCTGTGGGAGTCCACGTGGCTCTGTGGGGATCTGTGGGGCTCTATAAGGACCTGTGGGGCTCCACGGGGCTCCTCAGAGCTCGCCAGGCCTCCGTGGGGCTCAGCAGGGCTCCATGTGACTCCGGGGGGTTCCATGGGGCTCCGTGGGGCTCCTCAGGTCCCTCTGGGGCATCTGTGCCCCGTGGCAGCATGTGGGTCACACATACGCCGAGCCATAGTAACACCAGTCGTACCAGGGAGCGCCGGCACCGAGCTCGTGGTCTTCAAAGCGCTCCCAGAATATTAATAACTAATTAAGATTAACGAGATGAAAGGAGCCAGATCAAACATGTTTATCACCTCGTGCAATCCCAAACCGTGCGAAGAGCCTCCGCCTCCCCGAGGGACCACGAGTGCCCCTGGGATTTGTGCTCGGAAAGGGAATATCCGGCTCGTGCCACGGGATGTGCTCGGACAGGGTGGGCAGCGAGAAATGTCCCGGAAAGCCCAAAATATTCGCAGCGAGCCAAATCCCCTCGGAACTCAGCGAGAAGGTCGCTGGTCCCTTCGGCATCGCTCGGTCAGAGCGGGAGGCGAGGGGCTGAGCCCCGCACGGCCGCGGGTCGGGCTCCCAGGGCCACCCGCCGCCCGTCACAGGAGCCAAACCTGCCGGGGGCG
>NW_008239539.1:1309616-1309888 GCF_000691975.1 Corvus brachyrhynchos
CCCCAAGCCCCTGTCAGCGACCCTCGGGCTGCTGCCCCCGGCCCAGAGCCCGTCCAGTGCTCCCGGGCGCTGGGATGGACCGAGCAGGGCGGGGGCACAGCGCCCTAAGGATGGATCCCCCGGCCCGGGCTGGGGCAGGACCGGCCGCATTTGGGATCTTGGGAACGGTGTTGACCCGGAGCACAATGACGGCTGTTGAGCAGCTGCTGGGATGGAAGGGGACGGGAGGGGGCTTTTTGGGACGGGCTGCTTGGGAAAAGAAGCAGAACTCA
>NW_008239539.1:1310407-1311661 GCF_000691975.1 Corvus brachyrhynchos
GAAGGGACAAACACGTGGGGACAGACATGGGGGACAGACACGCTGCCACAGCAGCCACGCGTGGGGCCCACGCACTGCCCCTGGACCAGGGGGCAGGACCAGGGCCGGGCGACAGCACCTCCTGTCACCCCGGGGGAGCCCACCCCGGTGGGGCTGTGCTGGAGGTGGCAGGCAATGGCAGCTGTGTCCCCACGGGATGGGAACAGGCTCAGGGACAAGCTGGTGACAACCAATGGGGTGTTCAGGGACCGGGACACACACCCACACCCCAGTGCAGCCCACCTTGAAGCAGGGCAGCACAGGGAGAAGCCTCTGGGCACAAGCCATGGGTGTCCATCCCTCGCTGCCCCCCCGAGCAGGGAGGGGTGGTCCCTGCAGCCACCACGCAGGACCCTGGGCCGCCACACTGCCACCCCAGGTGCTCCCTCCCTGGCTGAGAATGCCAAACTCATGGCACCTGTGGCCTGACACAGGCTGGATGCCACTGGTCAGCTCTGACCCTGGGTTGGGCCATGGGACAGGAGTCCTGGGAGTTCTGTGCACCCCTCCAGACAGCAGCACCCACACCCAGGCCTGGTACCCCTGCTTCGATTCCTGGTACCCCTGTTCCCCCCACCTGGGCAGTGACTCACGGGAACTGAGCTCCAAAACCTCATGATTTACACCAAAACAAATCCTACAGCTTCCAGCGCCCCGGGAGGAAGGACAGACTGCCTGGATGGATCCAGCTGACAGCCCAGAGACCCCCAGACCTCCAGCGCCTGGAGGGCTCCTGGCGGGAGCAGGCAGGGGCTCTGGTCGGGGCTGGCAGCGTGGGACAGGAGCCGGCAGTGGCTCAGTGCCACGGAGGAGCAGTTGGGCACAACATGTGCCAGCATTCACACCCCGCATCCCTGCCGGCTGCCCGGCTAATTCCGGCACCAGCACATTCTCTTGGGCTGCCGCTCAGCAGCGCCGATGGGAGAGGAGATCTCGGGGAAGGGGGAGGCGAGCGCCGGTGCTGCTGCCGAGAGGGACAGGCCTCGGGGAGCCTCGTGGCTCTCCTTGTGCAGCCCCCAAGTGCACCGGGCCCCCGGCCCCCGCCGTGCAGGGAGGAGCAGAGACTGCCGAGGGACCCTGCTCAGGTGAGCGGGGCTGGGCGGGATGGCTCCAGGATGGATCTGGGATGGTTCTGGGATTGCTCCGGGAGGCCGTGGGTGCACACAGCGGCACTGCTCTCATGGGCACAGCAGCACCGGTGAGCTGGCACGGCAC
>NW_008239539.1:1312745-1319778 GCF_000691975.1 Corvus brachyrhynchos
CTGCCGTCTCCGGGCTCGCCAGCACGGGCTGAGCCCGGGCAAACTCAGCCCGCCCGCCCGGGACACCGCGAGTCACCGAGGAGCCCCTGCTCTGCCTCCCGGGGCTCTGTCCGACACCCCCAGGCTCTGGCCAGCCCTTGGCACAGGGGACATGGCACAATCGGGGGGAAATCTCTTGGCCTGGGTGCTCGTGGGTGCCCCGTGCCTGCTGATGGTGGGGAAGGAGGCGTGGGAGCCATCCCGGCGGCTGCTGCCCACGGGCACGGGGAGACAGGGGCACCAGGGTGACTTGTAGGGGTGTCCCTGCCCCACAACAGCGTCCCTGCCCCAGAAATGGCACCTTTTCCCCACGGTGAGTGTCCCTGCCCCCAGAGGGACCATTGCTGCAGGCAGTGTCCAGCTGCTCCAGGGAGATACATCAGGCCACGCTGCGCCAGGAGCCGCCAAACCTGACACATCACTGCTCCCCATCCCCTGGGACTGGCTCAGGGACCAACACACGTCCCCCAGGTCCTTGAGACCGAATCCTGGTCCCTCGCCCCAGCCCACACCCAGTGTCCTGGGACAGGAGCAAAAGCCACGTCCTTGGGAAGCTGGAGCAGGAGAACATGGAGAGGCGTCCCCAGCCTGGCCTTGGGCTTCGTCATCTCTCGCCCTGAATTATTCAGTGAGTGGCTCTGCCTGTGGCGTCTGCTCCGGCCACACCCCCGCTAATGGCAAAAATCGATGGCTTTTTAATTCCTGGTGGCCACAAAGCTCCTGGCTGTGCTGCTCTGGGTCCTGTCCCCCCAGGAGAGCCTTATGATCCCAATTTTATCTCATGGAATCTTGGAGTCCCAGAGTGGTTTGGGTTGGAAGAAACCTTCAAAACCATCTTGTTCCATCCCCTGCCATGGGCAGGGATACCTTCCACTAGCCCAGGATGCTCCAAGCCCCATCCAGCCTGACCTTGGACACTGCCAGGGATGTGGGGAGGAATAGGCTGGAAATAGGAGTCAGCTGTTGGGGCAAGAGCCTCTATTTGTCACATTTTAATTATGCAGATAAATGCAGGTTTGGAGGAGCAGCGGCTGTGGAGATCACGGCCAGATCATTTTACATATCCTACACTGGTATGGTTACAGATGTTTTACTGTCCCCTCCTCCTTGTCCACTCTGCAAGGAGCTCTGAGGTGTCCCTGAAGCCTTCCATTCTCCAGGTGAGCACCCCCAGATCTCCCAGCCTGGCTTCACTGGGGCTGTGCAGGGTGTTTGCAGTGATCCTCTTCCCATACTGGTCCTTGGGTGCTGGGAGAAGCATCAGCATCCCACAGGCATTGCACTGAGGGAGTCCATGGGATCAGGGGGGTCCCCCCACCACAGCCAGACCCCAGGCCCCCTGGTCCCCTGGCGTCAGGGCCCTGGCACCCAGCCAGGCACCCACTCACCAGGAACATGCTGCAGGAGCAACAAAAAATGTTAAAATTTAATGCCTTGACTAATGGGCTGAGCAGAGTGGAGCAGGAACCTGGAGACAAAGGGAAGAGGATGAGTGTGCCCAGGCCTGGGGAGCCCCTAATGGCTTCTGGATTTGCATCCCACTGCACCCTGTGCTTCCTGGAAGAAGAGGACACCGTGCTTGGCTCACAGGACCCTCCTGCCTCACTAAATAAAATCCCACCACAATGTTGGACCAAGGGGCCAGTCACGAATCCATGTGGCTCCTGATGGATCCCCACAGGAGCTCCTGGTGAGGGACAGACCCCTCAGGAAGAGACCTTGCCCATGGGAACTCAGGCTCCATCATCCTCCTCCACCACCACCTGCACTTCTGCTGGTGTCCCACAAAATTGTGGGATGCTGAGAGCAGGGAGAGGCACAGAGGGGCAGGTCAGGACATCCTGCTGTGTTGTCTGCATGGATTGGAGGTCTGGGAAGAAGGTTGGGACACACTGAACTTAGTGTAGGTTCAAAAGAAGCCACAGCCTAAACGAGTCCTTTCTCCCTGCCTGTAAGGGAGGGGAGGGAGAGAGCTGCTGTGGCTCCCACTGCTCCTGTGGCTCTGGAACTGTTGGAAGGGGTGGTTGGGACACTGGGATGAATTTCCAGGGCTCCTTTCAAGTACTCTTGACCCACAAAGCCTGTCTGAAGCTTAGTCTTGCTGTGCTCCCCATCCCTGTGTCCTTCGGGGATCTGCTCGGCGCGCTGTCCCCAGGGCCTTGCTCAGTCCTGGGCTGGGAGCAGCCACCCTTCAAAGGGAATCGGGAAGCAATTCCCAGGGATACAGTCAGTGCCAAAACCCCGGCATAGTCCCAGATGGATCCCAGCAGGGTGTGCAGCAGAGCAGGAGTGGAGGCAGGAAGACCTGGCCAGGACCGGTGGTGGCCACAAAGCCACAAAACTCCCTCAGCCACCACGGCCACCCTGGGTGGCCCTGAGCAGTGTGCCCAGCACAGGGGTGTGGGATGGGGTGGGATGGCAGCCCCAGCTGAGCACCCTCCATCCCCGGCACAGCATCCTGGGGGTGCCTGTGTCCCACCCCACGCCGAGGCAGGCGGAGGAGGACACAGACCCATCCCGGGAAGAGCTCCCTGTCCCCGGGCTCTGCGGGGTTTATCTAATTAATTATCCCCACTTGTACTTTCCACAGGAATTTGTGCTCGGGAATTTTTACCTGCTGGGTTTTTACAGCTTGCTAAATAAGCAAATTCCTCGCCAAGGAACTTGGGAGACGTGGGGGCTTTGTGGACAAAACTTTTTATTTGGCTTCTAAAACACAGTTTAACCCTTTTCATCACACTGCTTTGCATGAGGTGGCAGGGCAGTAAAATGCTCGTTTCTCCGTGGCATTCCCAATGAGTTACAGCTCGGTTTGTGGCAGGAGCAATAAAGAAGATGGGAACAGAGGGAAGGGATGTGAGGGGAAGCACAGCCAGCTGCTGGGTTGGCGTGAGGCTCAGACTCACCCTGAGGGCAAAACCCAAACGCTGCAAAACGGGAATGAAGCAATTAAATGTGATGAATATTTGAATGTGGGATTGAAGGGGCTGGAGCAGTGCAGGAGGCTTGGAGAACAGGCATTTCAGTGCCTGCTTGTAATAAAAATTGAGAGATAAACCGTGTGGTAACAAATTATTTTCAAAAATCCTGTTCCCTTCATCTCCCCAAACTGCTGTTCAGCTCCATGCCTTTTCCACTCCTTCTGTGTTTTTAAAACATAAAGTAACCAAATAAATTTTAAAAAGAGCTGGATGGCTTCTCCTGCCTCGGGGCTGGTCCAGGCACAGTCCAAGCAGTGCTGCTCTCTCTTTAGGGATGGAGGAGCCCCAAATTGAAACGGGGGCTGCCACAGTCACTGGTTTGGGGACTGGTGATTTTGTTTAAGACATGGCACTTCCAACAATGGGACAAAGCAGGCCCAGGCTCTGGCATGGCCACATTCCCAGGACAGGTTCCTCCTCACGCTCCAGTGATGCTGGAGGCAGATATAGAATTCCCACCTTGTTTTTTCATGGATCAATAGCAACAGGAGGTCCCTGATGGGGCTGTGTGAGACCTGGTGTTTCCTGTGCGAGGCACAAGGACACTGGGGACACCTGGATGTGTCTGTAAGGTCTAAAAGGGGCCTGGAAGGAAAATGGGGACAGACCTTTAATAAGGGCCTGGAGTTCCAGGGCAAGGGGGAATGGCTTCCCAGTGCCAGAGGGCAGGGCTGGATGGGATATTGGGAAGGAATTGTTCCCTGGCAGGGTGGGCAGGCCCTGGCACAGGGTGCCCAGAGCAGCTGTGGCTGCCCCTGGATCCCTGGCAGTGTCCAAGGCCAGGCTGGACATTGGGGCTTGGAGCAGCCTGGGCTAGTGGAAGGTGTCCCTGCCCATGGCAGGGGTGGAATGGGATGGGCTTTAAGGTTTCTTCACACCATTCCATGCTTTGTGATGCCTTTACCTTGGGGCAGCTGTTTCTAAAGCAAAGGCTTGCAAAACTCAGCCTCACATCCCTGAAGGCTGTTCCACATCCTTGGCCTTTGCAGGGATAACTGGAATAGAGCAGAAGTCTCCCTGGAGGGACCCAGCAGTTTGGCAGAAGGTTCCTTCTTTAGGTTCCCATCAGCTGCTCCGTGCCTGTGGATCCCTCCCTCCTCATCCCAGGGAGCTGGAGCCGCTGCTCTTTCGAAGACCCCAAAAAAACCCCATCCCCAAACCCCCCCAGCGGTGGAAGCAGCAGGGCCCCTGCCTGGGGAGGCTCAGGAGATCCCTGTCCCCACTGTCCCCAGCTCCTCGGAGCACGTGGCCGCACACAGCCGTGCCGGGATGACAAACGGTGCTAATGAGATTATCCTTTAATGATCGCCATGGTAACGAGCCCGCGCAGCTGCACATCCCAGTGGGAGCCCTGCTGAGGTGGCAGCTCCAGCCTTGGATCAACACGGACGTACCTCGGCTCAGTGGGGGGGTTGGAGAGGTCTTGGAGTGGGTTTGGAGGAGTCAGAGGAGTTTTGGAGATGTTAGGGAGATTTTGGAGGCTTTGGAATGATTTTGGGAGGGTTGGAGAGGTTTTGGAGGCATCAGAGGGTTTTGGTAGTGTTGGAAATATTGGGGGAGGTTTTGGAGGGGGTTTGGAGGTGTCAGAGGAACTCAGAGGAGTTCTGGAGAGATTTTGGAGATGTTGGAGAGATTTTTGGAGGCATTGGAATGATTTTGGGAGGGTTGGAGAGGTTTTGGAAGCATCTGAGTGTTTAGGTGGTGTGGGAAATATTGCAGAGATGCTGGAGTGGTTTTTGGAAGGGTTTTGGAGGTGTTTTGGAGGTGCTGGGAATGTTGAAGAGGGTTTGGAGAGGTTTTGGAGACGTTGGAGAGACTTTGGAGAGGTTGCAGGTGTTTTGGAGGTGTCAGAGGGGTTTTGGAGGTGTTAAAGGGGTTTTCAAAAAGCTCTGGAGGAGTCAGAGGGGTTCGAAGGTGTTGGAGGGGTTTTGGAGGCAATCGAAGGTTTTGGGGGTGGCGGAAATTTTGCGGAAGTTTGGAGGTGTTGGAGAAGTTCTGAAGGTGCTGAAGATCTTTTGGGAATGTTGGAATATATTTGGAGGTGTTTGAGGGATTTTGAAGGTGACAGATTTTAGAGGCGTTGGAGGGGTTTGGAGGGTGCTGGAGGGATCTGGGAAGATTCAGTGAGGTTTTAGAAACATCAGGGTTAGAGATCTGGGGAAGGCTGGAGAGGTTTTGCAGGTGCTCAAGGGGTTTTGAAGGTCTTGGAGGAGTTCTGGAGATACCAGAGAGATTTTGAGGGTGTTGGAGGGTTTTGGAGAAGTCAGAGAAGTTTTGGAAGCATTGGAGGGGCTGCAAATGTTGGAGAGGTTTTGGAGATGTGCTGGAGATGTTGGAGAGATTTTGGAGAGATTGGAGGGGGTTTGAAGATGTTGGAGAAGTTTTGGAGAGGTTGCAGGGGTTTTGGAGGGGTTTTGGAGGTGATGAAAAGGTTCTGGAAGTGTTGGAGGGGTTGAGGAGGTGTTGGAGAGGTTTTGGAGGAGTTGGAGATGTTTCAAAGGGTTTAGAGGGGTTGGAGGGGTTGTGGAGGTGTGAGAAGGTGTCGTAGGGCATTTTGGAGGCTTTGGGTAGGTCTGGGGGTGATGCAGAGGCAGGTTTTGGAGCTGATGCTCTACCTGGGGGTGCACACGATGATCCATCGGCACGCCCAGGCTGTGTCTCCTCACCTGCTCCTCCCTGGGCAGCTCCAGCACCCTGCCTGGCCCGGGAACAGCGGATTCCCTGGAGGGATGAGCAGGACCGGGGCCTGTGGGGTCAGTGCTCTGCTGAGAGCGTGGAAATCAAATCCTCCGTGATGGAAAATCCTCCTGGAGACCCCGCGGGACCGCTCAGCCCTAAGCTCCTTGTGGAGCCCTGGGGCCAGCTCCAGCCCCACAGAGGGTTTATTCTCCCTCCTCCCGGTGTTTAATCCTCTAAAGGAAGTGCCAGCCTCTGCAATGTCCCCACGGGGGTGTTGTCCCCTCTAAAGCCCATTAAGCCACTGGGTTGAGCCACCTCTTGTCACTGCAGGAGCCACAGGAATTTGGGAACCGTAAGGAATATTTTGATCTGTATCAGCCTCACTGGTTTGGAGTTCCAGGAGTTCCCAGCTCCTTGATTTTGTGAGGCAGCAGTTAGGGACTGGATTGCCATTTCCTTGACATTAATCCAGTGGGTTCATGGATCTGGATCTCCCTGCCTTTGCTCCTGGCCATGTCAGGCATTGGAAAGCTGATGGCTACAAAGAGCTCCAGGCTGAGGCAAACCTGGGACATGGGAATTCCCAGCCCAAGGACTCCACACCATGGAACTTTGTTATCCGTGCTGAGGAGGGCTGGAAGGGTTGGGGGTTGGCCCTGCCCTGGTTCATTTAATTACTTAATTAGTTACACGGGCACAAAGCCAGGAGCCACATCTGGTAGCTCATTGGGGGGCAGGAGACAGCACAGGCATCCCTGGGGACTGGGCTGGGGTCGAGGCCCCGATCCAAATCCAGGGCCAGCTCCAGGTGCAGGCTCAGGTCCAAGCCCTGGCCCAGGTCTGGGTCCATCCCCAAACCCGTTCCTATCCCCATCACACCCCATCCCATCCCTAACCCTAACCCTAACACATCCCATCTCACCCTAACCCTAACCCTAACCCTAACACATCCCATCTCACCCTAACCCATCCAATTCCATTCCATTCCTGGCCATTCCTAACCCATTCCATCACGTCCCATCCCATCCCATCCCTGACCCTAACCCTTCCCTTCCCTTCCCCACCCCATCCCATTGCATCCCATTGCATCCCATTGCATCCCATTGCATCCCATTGCATCCCATTGCATCCCATTGCATCCCATTGCATCCCATTGCATCCCATTGCATCCCATTGCATCCCATTGCATCCCATTGCATCCCATTGCATCCCATTGCATCCCATTGCATCCCATTGCATCCCATCGCATCGCATCGCATCGCATCGCATCGCATCGCATCGCATCGCATCCCATCCCATCCCATCCCATCCCATCCCATCCCATCCCATACACG
>NW_008239539.1:1320409-1327824 GCF_000691975.1 Corvus brachyrhynchos
ACCGCCGGCCATGAGATGAGCGGAGCGCGGCGTCCTGCCTAGAGCCGCCCCGGGGCCGCCGCGGCCATGGTGAGCTGGGGGAGCGGGGCCCCGGGCGGGGACGGGAGGGATGGGGGAGGAGGGGGAATTGTCCCGCGGGGCCCGGGACACCGGAGCCTGGGGGGCTGAGGGGCGGCTGCACCCCCTGAGCCTCCGTGGTCACGCGATGTAAAAAGCCGGGAAGGCAGAAATTCCTTCTGGGAGCGTTGGTGCCTGGGGATGTTGGGAATTACAGATTTTACGGCGTTACAGCCAGTGAGGGTGCTGAGGGGGGTACCCGGAGCAGCTGTGGCTGCCCCTGGATCCCTGGCAGTGCCCAAGGCCAGGCTGGACATTGGGGCTTGGAGCAGCCTGGGACAGTGGAAGGTGTCCCTGCCCATGGCAGGGGTTGGAACTGGATGAGCTTCAAGGCCCCTTCGAACCCAAACCATTTCGTGATTAAGATTCTTCGGCGCCAGCTGTGGGTTTGCCTTGATGGCCTCCAGTTTAGCCTTGGATAAGCTGTAGGAATGACCTGGATTCCTTTCTGTGCTGGAGACATCGGCCTTCAGCTGCCTCCCCGCAGTGCCAGCCGGGGCCACCGGGAGATGCAGGGGCAGATACAGCACGCTCTGACTTGCACAGTCTCTTCTTCCCCGTGATAAGAAGCCGCAGGAGAGGTCTCTGATCCTTTGGGTGCCCGCAGAGCCGGGGTGGCAGGGCTGGGAGGTGGGAATATGTCTCCAGGGGATCGGGGTGCTGCTCACTGTCACCATCCCAGAACTGCTGTTCTTGTTTTCCCCTTGTACCCACAGGGAGAACTTGCATCCCAGTATTTATTGGGATGCCAAAGGGAAGGCACAAACGTGTGCTTTGCAGGTGGGCAGGGAGTGGGGAGATGCTTTCAGCAGCCCTGGATCTGCCCATGGGGCTCTGCCTCCTTCACTGTCTCACCCAGAGAGTCCCACTGAGCACAGGCTGTAGTTTCTGGCCTAGTTTTCACCTCTTTCTAGCTTAACCTGCCTTAGGTGATGTAGGATCAAGCTTTGCACCCCTTTTCTTCTGGAATTTGGGATCCTGGTTGTGAATTTATTCACCCAGGAGCTGAAGTAGTCACAGCTGCTCACTGTGTGATGTGCTCCTGGTACATGATGGGTATTTTATTGGAGCTTTGCTCTCTGTAGCCCATTCAAGTTGAGCTTCATTGGTCCCTTGGAGAGGCTTTGCTGCTCCATCTGGGATGTGCTGGAGTGGGATGTGGTCTCCTCAATAAACACGGCAGTAGCCTGCTGCTCCTAGGGGTGTGTGGATGCTGACATGCTCCTGACGTGTCTGCCACGTGTCCCAGCTCTTTGTGGGTTTAGCTTCAGCCAAAGGGTGACATTTTTGAGGTGGATTCTTCTTAGAGAACACCCCAGGTTCACAAAGATGATTAAATGGCTTGCAGGGTTTGGTAGGCCAGGGTGTGCACTTCAAATTGCAGGTGGCAGAAGGACTTGTTAGTTCTTCCCTCGCTTTCCTGTAGATACACATATTTATCCTCCTGAATTACACCTTGTTTTCTTCTTTCTTTCCCTTGAACATCCACTATTTGGCTCAGCCACGAGTCCTGCCTGTGGAAGTTGAGAAGCAGTCCCTGGCTGTGCTGCAGGATTTACTGTTGTAACTCATCATGTGACTCCTGTGCAAGATTTTCCTTCTGTTCCCATTTCCTTGGAGCCTACAGATGGGCATGTTCTACTGCTAGTGCACCCTCCTTCCCGGAAACAGTTGGAAAAGTGTGAAGATGAGCTGCTGGAAGGCACACTGGGAACAAATAAAACATAATTCAACTCTGCTCCAGAATAACAGGCTGCTGGAAGCAGATTTTCCGTAGTGGGGTTGAAATGGAAGGGAATGAGCAGGGATGAATTAGAGCTTGATTAACTGGGGAGGGATTTTGGGAGGAAATTGGGAAGGCAGGAGGGAATGCAGTGATGCACAGTGAGCTCAGACACTACAAATGTTGTAGAACAAGTGCCTGTTTGCTGGGCTTAGTTGCCACTCATGGCTCAGAAATCTTAATGCCACTTAAAATTTGGGTTCAGAGGAAGCTTCAATCATTCTTTGCTTTCAGAGGTATTTGCAGAGAGCTCTGGGCATCCCTGTGTGGTGGCTCTTGGGGTGCTCCTGCTTGTTGTGTGTGTAAATAGGGCTTGTGCAGTGTCCAGTTTGGGGCTTTCTGTAGGAGAGGTGGTGAGGATGTCGTGGTGTCTCCGCAGGGAAAACAGGATATTGCAAAATCCAGGTGGGTTTCTGTGGAGTTCGACTCTAAACACACAGGAACCAGATCCAACTTCAAACTTTTCTCCAAAAATTATTGTATTGTTTCCTACTCAGCTTTTAGGGTCCTTCTAGAGGATTTTAGTGAACAGCTTCAAGGTAAATATTGTTCATGGAGCTATCCTTGAAGGGATTTGTTTTCCGTCCAAATAAGCCATGTCTTTGTCTCATCACTCCTTCCTTCACCTTTGTTGCTTCCACTGGTGAACATGAACCATCTCTGAAGCCCTGGGAGCACAGCTGGGATGTCCTGAGCAAACCACTCCCCTGGGAATTGCATTTGTAACTCCCATGTGAGGCTGGAATTTTGGTGATTGCCTCCTAGGAAATACATTCTTCAGTTACGTGGGATTTGTATCCTGCCAGCAAATCCAACAGCTTAGGAGAAGGGACTTCCAGGAAATGCTGCTTGGTGAGGTTTGGGATTCAGAGATGCTGCAGAGCTGCAGACAGGCTTCTCCCAGAACAAATCACAGTTCCCTCGGGTTGTCCCTGGGCCTCCCAAGCGAGCAGCCACGCGGGGAGCAGGCAATGGAAGTGGCAGCCCAGATCCAGGGAATCTCGTGTCCCTGTTCCCGGTGAGGCACATGGAGCTGCTGAAATGGGAGCAGGCAGTGGGCGTCTGTAGCTTGGATGTTTCTGAGTTTCCCACAGCAGCATCCTGGCTTTCATTCCGTAGCCTCCCTTACCACCTTCCCATTTTTTAGCAGTGAGTGCTGTTGTTTTCTCGTGCTTGAAGCTGCCTGGTGGTGGTTTAAGCCTTTCATTCACGAAGGAATGAAATGTGTGTGGATTGCAGCATGTCCTGCCAGGTAATGCTGGTGAGCCCTGGGTTATCCTGGTGCTCGTGGTTGCCAAGGAGCTCCTGCTCGATTACCAAATAACTCCTGTTGATTCTGTGTGAGCCTCGCTGAGCTGGTGGCCCTGAGGCTGGCTCAGGCTGTGGGCTGTGAACCAGAGCTGCTGTGGGGAGCACTCCTGCTGTTTGCAGGTGACTGAGGATGTTGTGACAGGAGGGAGCAGCAGCTTCTTGCTCCTGCAGAGTCCCTTGGCCTGGCTGTCCCATCACCCTGGGGACACTTGGGCCCCATGTGGGCTGTGCTGCCTGTTCCTGGCACAGGTGAACTCAGGGATGCTGTGCTGCCTGTTCCTGGCCCAGGTGAGCTCAGGGCTGTTGTTCCTGGCCCAGGTGAGCTCAGGGATGCTGTGCTGTGAGGACATGGGGAGGATGCTGCTGCTGCTGCTGCACAGGCAGGAAGTGCTGGCACGTGGCGAGGTGGGCTCAGCTTCACAGCAGGGTTTTGGGATGAAGAGAGAGCTGAGCGTGCTGTCCCCTCCCTCTGTCCCCCAGAAGTGCCAGCTGAGGTGCAGCATCAAAACCACACCACTGAGCCCAAAGTTCTGCCTGCTCTCAGTGCATCCCCTTCATGTGCAGTTCCAAATAAAAGCAAACCCTTTGTAGAACCCTTCTGACTCAATCAGCTGCTGAGCAGAGAAACAAGAGAGTAGGAACTCGGCAGTTCCGGCCTCAGCTCCAACATCTGGCTTCCTTTTTTGGCTGGCAAATCATATTGTGACTTTGTGTGCCCCCTGGTTATCTGCCCTTTATTAAATCATCAAACTGGAGCTGATGATTGATGCTGGGGAACTTTCCCATCTCTGCAGCAAAGCCTGGGTGGCTCCAGAGATAAACGAGGAGTGGGAACTGTAGCAGGAGAGCTGATCTCTGCTCAGATGCTTCCTCCAGAAGCAAAGCTTTTTCTCAGAAGAAAACAGCTCATTTAGCAGAATGGTTGCACATAATCCCTTTCAGGACCTATAATAATTCCAATACATCCGTATTTCAAAGAGCTGGGTAGCTAAATGTAGGCTGCACTGGCTCCAGGAGGACTAAAAGCCATCAAGGCAAAGTTGTTGAGCCTCCAGGTTCACTAAATGAGCTTGAAAAGCTCATTTCCACTGGCTGGAGCTGATGGATGGGTGGTGGTGGTTGTAATTGTTTCAGCAGAAAAGCATTAAAATGTGGCAGGTACCACAAAGCTCCTGCCATGGGGTTCAGGGCTGTGGAGAGATCACTCCACGTGTGGATACATGAAAACGCCAAGAATTCAGGGTTCCGTTTGGTGAATTAATTGCACATTGTTCAGTGGTGTCATTTAGGAAAGCTGCTGTTAATGTTGTATTTATATGTTGGTATGTGCAGAGTAGAAGAAAATGGAACTTTGAGGTGTATAGGCTGATACCTGTCTGGTAGAATGTGCCCTAAAATCCTTCCAAATCGTTGTTCTCTATCAGACAGCAGATATTTCCTCTTAGGAGCTATATTTGTATTTGGGTCGCTGCTCCCTTGGCTTTCTCTGCATCCCAGGTGTCAACATGACAACCTTCTTCTCTGAGAGAAGGAAAAGGAGGTGTTTGCTGCTTTGTTTTATCAAAATCAAATGTTTAGGCTCCCATTTAGATCAAATAAGTTTTGGAATCCCATTTCCAGTGTTTATGAAGTGTGCAGCATGTGCCTGTTCTCCCTTGAAGGCCTCATTGTTCCAACCAAAATGTAAATACTAGTATTTTGGTAGAGGGAAAGCAGTTGGCTTTTCCCCCTACTGATTCTGATGGTCAAGGACTTCCCTACTCATCCAGGCACCCCCTGGGGTTTATTTGTGGGTTCTCTGTCCTCTGGAATTTTGGGAATGATGCAGCTTCTCCTGGGCTAAGAAGCACCAACAGCTTAAGGTGAAGCAGCTCTTTTCCAGTCTTACCTTCCCTCCACACACATTTGATGCCTTTCTTTATCCATGTTTCTCTTTCCTGTTTACACTCAGGATACTTTCACCCCACCAGAGCTATTCCAGGCTCTTCTAGCAACACCACAAATTCCTTATTTTTTCTCCCCCTGATCTTCCCTGACCCTTCTCCTATGTGGACCATGCCCAGAATTCCACTTCTTCTCCCATTTCCAACCCTTTGCATTCACGCTCTAAATTACCTTTTGTTTGTTCCAGCATCTCCGGGTTTGTGGCTGGATCTCTCTGTGTATTTTTAGCAGTTTGACTTAATATTTTATTAGGGCTTTAATTGCAGCGTGGATTTCTTCCCAAGAGGGATTGTCCTGGTTCCTTTTTGTCCCCTCTTTGGAGAAAGGAGCGTGCTCATCTGTTTTGTGTACTGGCTTGTCAGGATGCCAGAGCCAGCACTGGATGCAGCTTTCCAGAGGGGAATGTGTTTTGTTTTTTTTCCTTTGGAGAGATGTTTTGCCTGAAAAATCTGTGTTGTGCTCAGCTGCTTCATTGAGTAAGAACAGAACAGGTTTCTTCTGCATTGCAATTCCACCTTTTCTTTGGAATGAAGAGCAGTTTCTTCCATGGAAGTTTGGCTCAGTGGTGGTTTCCCTGGTGTTTAAAATCAGGGTCTGGAGAGGATACAGCAAAACCGGCTACTCAGCATGGCTGCATTTGTTGTTCCTCATCCCAATCCCTAATCCTTTGGTTATGGGGGATAAAACTGTATTTTCTACAATTCCTTGGCTTCCTTTTTGCAAGTGTGAAGGAAACAAAGAGGAGGACGATGTGATCCATGGTCTCTGCCATGGAAGTGTGGGGTCAGTGCTCAGGAGGCAATTCCTGCTCCCATTCATGGCTGGGGGGGGCCCCAGCCATTCCTCTGATCCCAGGAGTTGCTGGGTTTGGGATTGAGGGAGGCTGCGGGGGGAAAAGGCAGCTTTGGCTTTCAAAAGCTGCTTTTTCCTGTTTTCTGCTGGTGCTTGATGGAGCTGGTTGGGTCATGGTGCCCCTTTGGATGCCCCAGGACAAATATCCCTCCACTGGGCCATCAGAGCCCTCCTGCTGTGGACAGAGAGCCGGAACCTTCCCGGGGGCTGGACACCCCGGTTGTCCCAGAGCTGCAGGGGCGAGCAGCAAAGTGCAGTTGTGAAATCCCCCAAAGTGCAGAAGCTTTGCAGATGTCAACATCTTGTTTTTCTTTTAATTGGACTGGATGTTCTCCCTGTGTGAGCTGTCCTTTGAAAACATTTTAATTAACAAAAAATCTTTGTTATTCCCATGGTAGTTTCATTATACACTCTTAAATGCCCAACACAAGTTTTAATGCTCTTGCCAGGAATAAAATTTAGAGTATCACAGTCTTTTTTTCTTCTCTTTGACACGGGGTGAGGGTCTGAAAATTCCACATTTTTGTGTAGTGTAATCACACCTCCTTGGAAATCAGGTCTGGCTGGTGTAATGTATTGGGTAAGGTATAATCCTGGCCCCAAGTTTGCCCTAAACCTTGCACTTTGGGTAGCCAGGTGTTGGGAGAGTTTTTCCCCATGGTAATGGGCTTAATCCTGCCAGGCAGAAGTGGATGTTGGAGAACTACCTGGAAAAATCAGCAGGATTTGCTTGCTGGAGCTGCATCTGAGTAGAGGTGTCCCTTTAAGAAATATGCTGAATAATTGTTTTTTTTCTTACATTCACTTTCTTTTTTTGCTTGTCCTGGTGCTTCCCATTTCCAGCTCTGCATATGTGCATAATTCCAGAGACTCCTTCACTTGGGGCTACAAACAACTGTGATTCAGAGCCTTTCCCTGGGTATTATTGGGAGTTGTCTGGAGGCTGAGATAAATAAGGGTTTATTTGCGGCTCTGCTGACAGTGAAGGATTTGAGAAGTGTTTTTAAAAATCTCTTCGTGCATCTTGAACTCCTTAGAGCTGCTACACAACCATGCTGGGTTCTCCACTCCTCTCACTTGGGGTTGTCTTTTCTTGTCTTCTCTCTGGTCAGAGGAGCTGCTACATTTGTACAAGTGGGGAGGAACAAGGGTTTGGCATTTTTAAGTGTCAAATTTATCTGTAAGAGCATGAAAAGTGTTCCCTTTAGGAAGGGTCATTATAACCACAGGAAGGATGTGGAGCTGCTGGAGTGAGTCCAGAGGAAGCCCCAAGGGCTGGAGCCCCTCTGCTCTGGAGCCAGGCTGGGAGAGCTGGGGGTGCTCACCTGGACAAGGGAAGGCTCCAGGGACACCTCAGAGCCCCTTGCAGGGCCTAAAGGGGCTCCAGGAGAGCTGCAGAGGGACTGGG
>NW_008239539.1:1328311-1337591 GCF_000691975.1 Corvus brachyrhynchos
CCGGGGAGGGTGGGCAGTCCCTGGCACAGGGTGCCCAGAGCAGCTGTGGCTGCCCCTGGATCCCTGGCAGTGTCCAAGGCCAGGTTGGACATTGGGGCTTGGAGCAGCCTGGGACAGTGGGAGGTGTCCCTGCCCGTGGCAGGGGTGGCACTGGATGAGATTTAAGGTTCCTCTGACCCAAACCATTCCATGATTCTGTGATGGGTGTGGGGTTTTTAGACAGACTTCAGCTAAGAAGGCCCTATGGGCTGCAGTGTCAGTTCATTTGGCACTGCTGCTCATCTCTTCATTTCTGGGCCACTGGAGGAAGATGATGGCGTTTTGCTTAACACCTTTTACAGATACTTTTTACAAGGATTTTTTTATTCCCTTCACAAATAGTCTCCTCAGAAACATACTCATTTCCAAAGGATTCCTTGGGATCTTTTTTCCACCTGCCTGTTTAGAAGTTGGGTTACTTCACCTAAACCTCTGGAGAAAGTGGTGTCTCAAACTGAGTGAAGCATTTGGGGCAGCCCTGTGGTCCTGCCTGATTTGTTTAGGTAGAGAAAAGGGAAGTGATTTGTTCCTCGTGCCTGTGGTCCTGGGGCTCCTGCACAAGCATTGCCTTGCAGGGAAGGATGGGATCTCCCTCCAAGGGGTTGCTGGCTGGTTTGGAGGGTGGGGCATCCTGGGGAACCCAGCAAAGGGAGAGCATGAAGTGAAAGCAATGATGCAGCTTGGGAGGTGTGAGTTTCTAGACTTTGCTGGGGGGAATTTAAGTGAATTCTGAACTGAGACAACCAGAATCACCTTGCAGTGTTTTACCTTCTGGAAGCAGCCCCTGCCCAGCTGAGCGCCCTTGGCAGATGCTCAGCTGTGTCCGTCTGAAGAGCAGATTTTGTTTGGCTGGTTTTGCTGATAACCCACAGAATGAAAAGTTGTTATCGTTGATAGCTTAAAAAGTGGTGGCCAGCAGCTGAGAAGTGACTGAGCCAAGTGTCTGCTGAGGAAAGGCTGATGGATTGTCACATTTAAGTTGCAAGTCCAAAAAGTGACTCCAGAGCCGCCTCTGCCTGCTGTGCTTTGGTGATGTGCAGGGTATTGATCTTGAGGAATCTGCTTTGGGTGCTTCTGCACTTCTCAGCTGTGTATTGTTATTTTAGCAACTGCTTGTTTGGGAAAATACTGTGTTGCTGAGCCATTTCCAGCGACTAAACCACAAGAAATCAATTAGGAAGTCACCAGCACGTGACCAGCCGCCTTTCCTGGGCGTCAGGGACCCAGAAATCACTCTTGGGCTCATCTTCAGCAAGCATGGCTTGAAACAGCACTGTGCCTAAACCTTCCTTTGTTTATTCCAGCCTGCTGGGATTGTTTTATTCCTTTGCTGGGTTTCTAAGGGAATTCCTAGGTGCTGAAGCCTCTGGGAACTGCTGGGTGGAGGACACTGCTTGCTGGGCTTGGTTATGTGGGTTAAGAGTTACTGGGTTAGAAAGAATCAGACTCAGACACTTGAGCCTGTTAATCAAAGTTCAACCTTCAAACCTGATACCTGGTTAACTGAATCTGCCTGTCCAAGAGGGTTTAAGAAATCAGATCCCTTGGGTATTGAAAAAGGTGCTGATTACTCGTGGAGCAGGCAGCGTTACAGGTAAGATGATCTCTGGTGCAGAAATCAGGTTGTCACTGCTGGCTCTCCATGGCCTGTTCCACACAGCCCTGCTCAACCCGGGGTCGTGCTGACTCCTTAGCTGATATTTAAATTCAACACTGATTCCTGACATGCAGCCAGATTCCTGAAGAGGGGAGTTGTCCAGCCAGGAGGGCTTTGAGCAGCTCTGGAGCTGGCCCTGAGCTCTGGGACCTCGGGGACACGGAGAGGAGCGTGCGTGGTGCCTTTGCTCCTCTGCCAGTTGCCTTGAGGTACAGCAGCAATCCGTGACTTTTATGCCACAATTGAAGCAAAAACTCTACTGTAACAAGTTTGCAAAATCTCCCTGTTGTTAGTGAGGTGCTGAAGTTGTGGTCTCTACAATGAGTGAGCCGGGGGAGGGGTCAGCTGTGCAGCCAGAGCTGTCTTTACGCGGCCCCAGGAGCTGAGCACAGAGCACAGAGCGAGGCCCAGTCTACTTTCGGTTCTTTAAACCACAAAAACATCTCTGAAGTGCAACGAGGAAACTGAGACTGAAGGCTGAGCCCCTGGTCTGATAGCATCAGCAGAGCACTGCTGGGGAGCACGGATGCTGTGGGCTCCTAGTGTCAGACCTCTGGTAAGAGACCCTGGGAGTGAGGGTGAAACCCCAAATTCTACAAGTTGTGGAAAGGATTAAATATAATGAGTAGCACTGCTTTTGAACTCCCAGCTCTGCCTGCCTGTAGTGTGTATTTTTCTTCTCTGGAGCATGTGTTTGGTGTCCTACAACTTTTTTAAAAACACTTCTTAATTCTGCTTTTCTTGCTAAAAATAATAGTGCGCTTCTCCCACGAATTTCACTGCCCTGAGTGACCCAGGGCTGTCCCACGGGTTCTCCAGTTTTTATGAGCAGGCTTGAAACAACCCACAAGCTTTCTGAGAGTGTGATTTCTAATTTACCTGTTCATTATCATGTTGTGTTAGAGCTGGGGCAGGGAGGGGCTCTGAAAGACACCCTGGTAATCCTTCAATGAGTAAATTACTACCTCAGTACATGGACATGTTAGTATTGTTAATACTCACGATATGTATGTGCATCATTAAGTTAGGCTGGACTATAAATAATATAGAGGGAAGAAAATTAAGCAGCTGGAGTGTAGTTGTTTGTGGTTCTAGGTGTGTGACTGTGCTATTAATTAACTGCACAACACTGGAAGCAGAAGGCTCCGAGGTGGAAGAGGATGGGACATTGCAATTAGCAAAGACAGGGTGATGATGAGTTATTTTATACAGGTGCTGTGGATGAAATTTCTTGTTTCTTGTCTGTTTTTTTAACCCTGTGCACTGGCTTGTTGGTGGCATCACAGCAATTCCAGCTGGGAATGCTTCCAACATTCAGGATTCACGTTGTGTGCTCCTCTGCAGTCCCTCCTCTCCTGGAAGAGTTACCCACAAGCTGGTAGACATAGCTGATAATGATTTTAACATATAAATGTGATAAGATCTGAATCCTGATAACTGGGAGGAGGCTGAGCTGTGCTGGGCCATGTGTCTTGCACTGGAGATGGCAGGAGAGAGGGGTGGGTGGGATTGAGATGGAGAGGCAGCTCCAAAAAGTGAGGAAGCTGCAGAGGGATCTGCATTTGCTGCCAGTGCTCAGTGTGGGGGCTTTGTGGGCTGGGAGCTGTTAAATACAGCGGGAGCAGGGACTGCACAGGGGCTGACGGCAGGGATGAACAGGGGTGGGGGTGGGAATCCAAACCAGGGTGGGTGCAGGGGGTGGGAACAACTCCCCGACAGAACTCCCCATCTTTATTTAAAGAGTAGAGATGCAGAAGGGGGGTTTGATCTGCTCTGAGGGCTCCTGGGGTGCAGCAGAGCCAGGGCTTTTCCTCCCTGCCGCTGGAGGAGGTGTTGGGAGTTTGCGTGGTGTAAAATCCATCCTTGCAGGTCAGGAAGGTGCTCCAGCGCTGCCTGAAGGATGAAGTCACCTCTGTAACACTGCAGCTGCAATTAGCATCTTACTAAAAAAAGCTCTGGAGAGGGAATGCCTTAAATTTGTCTTGGAGTGATATCCATTTGCAAACACATTAGGGCAAAACTGAACAGAGCTAACCCTCCTCTTAGTTGTCATCAGCCCGAGTTGCCGTATTTAGAGCATCGTTTGTGTGATGGATGCTCTAATGGCAAACATTACAAGGTTAACAGCTTGTGGTTTTATGGCAAAGCAGTAGAGAAAAGCTTTCCCCTCAACAAAAAAATCCCTTCAGAGAGCGTCAAATGAAATTTGAAAAAAATAGAAAGAAGAGGAAGTGAACTCTAAATGAAAGCACTTGTGGAGAAAATGGCTTTAGAAAGCACTTCCATGTCTTGCAGAATGAGCAGGTGCTTTTTTAAGGGCTATGGTTGTGTTTGGTGATATGCAAACTAAAATTAGCATTGTGTCTGCTACTCAAGTGCATGTGCAGTGTCTAAACTGCAGCCCAAGGATCGCTGCTCTGTTGTTTGCTGGAGTTGGATGAGTAACTCATTCTACCCCACTGCTTTAGTCATAGTCTCCATCTGAGCTTGTTATGGAGTCAGCAGCAGGGTACAAAGAGTTTTGCTTCTCCAGAGCCTCACTGATGTGCAGCTGCAGTATTGAACAGCCTGAAATGCAGGAGGTTGGCAGCTTTTTTTTTTTTTCCCCTCCCTTAATCAGCAGAAATCAGTTAATGACTCATACAGCTTAAAATGTAACTGGAGGATAGCCCTGAAATCAGCTGGTGGGGTAGGTCCTTCTTGTGGTGCTTTGGTGGATGGAGAATGTTGTTGGATGTGCAGGTTCTTGGTAGCAAATTTTGTATTTTCTGGCAGGAAAGGGAGCTGTTGGAGCTCATTTTCCTGCTTGGAGGAGGACACAGAGGGTTGGAGTCCAGAGATAACTGGAATGAGTAAGCAGCTCCACCCCTCATCTGATAGCGGTGTGAAACACCTTTAGCAAACCTCATGAGGGGACACTGGGTGGGAAGGACACAGATTGACAGTGGCTCTCTCCCACCCTGATCCCACAGCAAGCCCTGCTCGGGTCAGATGGGACAACTGCAGGAAGAGCAGACCTGGAGCAGAGCTGCTGCTTGCCTGGTCTGTGTGGTGTGGACCCAACCCAGCACTTACAGGCACCCATTTTGGGGAGGATCACCTGTGACACACCTCCTGCAGATGCTCTTTTGACCCAGTTTCCAGGTCAAACGCTGTATGTCCTTCTGGAACACGGGAATCTGCAGCTGCGGCTGTGTTAGCATTTAGCCCTGCTCCCTCTCACTCCCCTAAGGGAGCTGTGACAAGGACATCACCTTTGGCCAGGGGATCTGCTGAATTTGGCAGCCAGGGCCCTTGCTGTGGGTCAGAACTCAGCCACAGTGCTGAGGCAGGAGTGGATGGTGACGTGGCACATCTTATCTCCAGTGCTTTTTGTGAGCTGCAGAGTTTTTCCTGGTGAAAAGCTCACGTTACCTGCTCTGCAAGCAAGGGTTGGAGAACTGGATATGTTTTCCTGTGGTGGTTGTCAGAAGAGAGAAATGGTATTTCCTGATTGATCCAGCCCTGGGAGGCGCTAGGGGTGAAGGGGTCAGGTTTGACTTCTGAGAGAGTGGGAAGTATTTCTATGTCAATAGTTGCATATTTAGTAATGCCTCGTGGAGGTGAGGCAAACTGCCAGCCCTGACATAGAAAACTGGGGTAAATTCTGTTCCTGATGGTCCACACTTTCCCTGAAAACCTTGGAAAATGAAATCTCTGCATGACCCAGAATTTCAGACCAGAGCCTGAACTCAGCACTGCTGGTTCTGCCTGTCCTTCTCCTCAATGCAGAGTAAACAGGGAGCCCTAAAAGAAAGGAAACTGCTTGTTAACATGGGAATAACACTAGGAAATATTCCAGGTGCAGTCCCAGGTGCTCCAAACAGCTGGACTTTGATTGGAGTCTCACTAATCCACTTCCCAGGCATCTGGGTACAGGTACAGCAACCTTCCCCTGCAGCTCTGCACAGCATGTGACCTCCTTATCTCAGTGGCCTCCTTATCAGAGCCTTTGCTGGAGAGCTGGGGGATGACCATGTGCCCCAGGATCTGGGTAACTTCAGGAACACCCAAAGGCATCAGCAAATGCAGGTCCTTGGTAAGTCCAGCCTGGAGGTAGAAGGGGATCCTGGGCTGGGCTTTGGTTACCTCAGACAATTTTTCCTTCTCAATCTTCCTTTGGCCAAACCTCCCAAAGAGCCCCAAGAAGTCAAACAAGAGGAGAGAGCAATCTTGGAGGTCCTGCTGTGTCTTTGTGCCCAAGGTGGCCTTGGATGCTCTCCAGCCTGGGCTTTTTGCATGAAATCCTCGTGTTGTGCTCTCTGGTTTCCTTTCTTCCTGCTTTTGACACGTTGAACATCACGATCGTGGTGTTCTGCTTTGGAAGATTAACTGTGTTCCTAAGGAATAGAATCTTCTAAATCTCAGTGCTGAAGCGAGTGGAGGACATGGCAGATGTTCAAGATTTATAAGAACTCCATAATTTATTTCCAAAAGCAGGATATAAATCTTGAATCTTGGAAGAAAAGTATTTATGTCAACTATTCTTGCTGAAGAAGGATTGAATTAAGTATCCAAAGATGTCTGAGCCCTTCCATCCTGTGAAGGACCAAGAGTTTTCCATGGATTGAAGTGATCTTGGTCTTCGATGGTGGAAGGTGGAGTGGGAGAGCAGTGCTGCTCTCAGAGGAATTTGCATCAAATCGAGATTGGAAACTCATCTTTGGGGGTTTGGCATCAGAAACTGCTGGTGAGACTCACTCTGTGAGCAGCAGAGAAATGAAGTGCAGGGATTTAGGAAAATACTGGATTTGTATGTGTGGGGCTGCTTGGGAGGAACTGAGGACAACTTCTGTCCCACAAATGTCCTAAGTGTGGCTGTATCCTAAGTAATTAAGGGCTCCACTTAGTCAAATATTTCTTTTTAAAGTGAGGCTCTTATCCACAGTGGGGCTGTTATCTGGGAACGGTGACTGGCAGGAGGCTGATCCGTGGCTGAAGGGACGTTTGCAGCCCAAGCATAAAGGGATTCAAGCTGGAAACTTGAGCTGCAAACGTGGCTCTGCTTGGATTGTTGGTTGTTTGAAGCCAATTTCCCACTAACAACATCTCTTCCTGAAATAGTCCTTGGTTTCTAGAGCAGGGCTTTAAAAAGCAAGAAAAAAAGGAAAAAGCGGGGATGGAAGAGGAAAGGTAGGATGGAATTCAGTATTCCTTTGTAAATGGAAATGGTTGGTGTCCTGCAGAGCATCCACTTCCAGCTGCTGCAGAGCAGAGCCCTCAGGGTGGAGTTGTTGGTGTTCCCAGGGGTTAATGCAGTGAGGAGGGGCTCCTGCTGCTTGGCCCTTGGGAAAACTGCAGTGCATGGAAATGGGAATGAGCAGAATCCTGGAGTGTTTCTGCAGGATGTCTCACATGCTCTTCTCTGCAGGAGACTGCCAGGCATGGCTTTCGTTTCTGGTTTGGGGGTTTTTTGAGGCAGAAATTTCAGTTTTCTTAAATGTTTACTTTGTTCCTGTGCTTGAAGGTCTGGGCTTGAATCTTGATGGGTTTATTATTGATAGCATGGGTTGAAAACATTGGAGAGACAGCTCTGGCGTGGCCTGTGCTGTAGCAGGACTGTTTCTAAGGCTGTTGCCTTGCCAGAATAAAATCATCCCAACTCCAGAGAGCTCCAAAACTACAGCTGAGGACGGGGGGCTGTTCTTCTTGAATCAGATTGCTGAATACTGGCACACTGCTTTTTAGAGTGATGGAAATGCCTTAATTTTTCAAGCTTCCTGAGGAGCAGGATGGCACCAAGGCAAAGACAGGAAGAGGTGTCAGGGGTCACAGAATCATGGGATGGTTGAGGTTGGAAAAGACCTCCAGGATCATTCAGTCCAAGCTGTGCCCCATCCCCACCATGTCCCCAGCCCAGAGCACTGAGTGCCACATCCAGGCTTTCCTTGGACACCTCCAGGGATGGGCACTCCACCACCCACCTGAGCAGCCCATTCCAATACTTGCTCACCCTCTGTGGGAAGAAATTCCTCCTGGTGTCCAGAAGAAATCCTCTCAAAGTTTATGCTTCCCATGACAGGATATTTATGATTGCTGAACATCTGAAAGCATCTTTACTCGAACTTGCTGTCTTTGTGAGAGTTATTTATTCGCTTAAAATTCCTGAATGCCACCAAAATAAAAAGTTTGTTGTGTTGCTGTCCTCATGAACAGAGCTGAGCAAATGCTTCTTCATGTCCAAAGCTTTCACGTGCAGTGGACAAATCTTGCTGCTACCGACGAGCACTTTGAATTCCCAGTTATTTGCCCTGTGCTGGATTCTGGTGCATCTGGGATGTTCTAATGCCACCCTCCTGTGTCAGAGTGATGCCTTAGGGTTTTAGCTTTCATATTTCTCATGTATTTGTGATCCTGCAGTTCTTTAGTGTGTAACTGTAAACTCCACACAGCCTGGTAGCTGCTGTTCTCCCATCTTGGTCAGACAAAACAATTCCTCTCCAGGCCTGGGAATCAAGGACACCTCACTGCCTCAGGCCCCGAGAAATGTAAACAACAGTGAGTTGGGGAGGAGCAAACTTGGGGTGAATGACTTCATTACATGGAGCTGTAATTGGGGGATTAACCCCCGATATGCAAATGGACCAAACTTCCAGAAGTGTGAAAAACCCATGACCCAATATCCATTTTTGGGTGTAGCCCCTGGGGGCTTCATCTGCCCTAAATGTACCTGAAGTCTCTTCAATAAATATAACTGCTTTTATTCTCTTAATTTTGTCTGGCCTCTGGTTTTAGGTAGTCCCTAAAGGCATCAAGAGTGGGAATTAGTTGTAACTCTTTCCTTCAATGTCATTCCCAGGCATCAGAAGAGGCCTCGCTGCGGGCTCTGGAGAGCCTGATGACAGAGTTTTTCCACAATTGCACAACAAATGAGCGGAAACGTGAGATAGGTGAGTTCCTGCCTCTTCCAAGGATGCTCCTGGTGCTATTCCTGCCTGCAGCCCTCAGCAGGGGGGACTGGTTGTGTTCAGTCTGTGCCTGACACTGAACTGGCATCTCCCCCTCTCCTGCTTAGGTGGGAACTGGAAGGAAAGGTTTCCATAGTTTGAGTTCCAGGGAATCTGTGACAGCTCTGATGGATGATACAGCAGTGACATTTTCTCTGTACATTGTTGGATTGTGTGTCCTGGAAAACCTCTGCCTGGAGATGGAGCACGGACTTCAGCATTAGGAGTGCAAAGCCAGGCTGTCCCAGTTCTTGTGGGATGTCAAGCAGGAATAACAGCAATTCCCTTTGGGTGGTGGTGTTAAATATGTCCTGGAAGGCAGCAGGGATCCTGCAGGTGCTCTGGGGGAGCTGCTTCTGGTGGTGCTTGTAAAGAGGCACATTCCTTTTATTCCCCAGCAGCCACAGGGATGGTCTGAGGGCTGGAACCAGGCTGGGAGAGCTGGGGGTGCTCACCTGGACAAGAGAAGGCTCCAGGGACACCTCAGAGCCCCTTGCAGGGCCTAAAGGGGTTCCAGGAGAGCTGCAGAGGGACTGGGACAAGGCATGGAGGGACAGGACACAGGGAATGGCTTCCCCGTGGCAGAGGGCACGGCGTG
>NW_008239539.1:1337687-1348461 GCF_000691975.1 Corvus brachyrhynchos
CGGCGATGTGGTATGTGGGCTTGGAGCAACCTGGGACAGTGGAAGGTGTCCCTGCCCATGGCAGGGGGTAGGAATGGATAAACTTGAAGGTCCCTTCCAACCCAAATAATTCTGGGATTGTTGTGTTTCTGCCATCTTGTGCCAAAAGTGTGATCAGCATGAAAGGCTTGTCCCAGAAATCCTGTAAAATAAACAACACAAGGTTTTTGCTGTGGTTTTTCCGATGGTGATCTCCTGCGGAAAAGGTATCCCTCACTTTCCTGCTTAAATTGCAGGAAAGAAAACAATTGATTAGGCCTTAAATTTGCTTAGCCTGTAAAGCAGCCCTTGTGACTTTTATCTTTGTCACATTGTCACCTCGAGAGAGGTGACCAAATCCTCCCCTGAGCGTTCAGGGAGGTTTCTGCTACCCTGAGCTGCCACAAAGCCAGCAGCTCTTGGAGTTGCATTAAAAGAAGGTGGGTGTAGAACACTGTGGTCTGAGCTGCTCCTGCTCTCTCACAATGACCCGAAACCCCAACATTTGGCTTTCACAGCTAAAATAACAATGCTCCTAACACAATTGTTGTGTGATTTGTTTTAATATTCACCTCTTAGTCTGCTGCAGTATTGATGTCAAAACTGATTCTAACATGGCACATCTGTTTTGTTTTCATTAAAGCCTGTTGTTCCATTGCTTTCAACACAGGAGAATGTGATTTTATTCTATTTTTTGCCTTCCTCCAGGTTGTTTGGGTCATTCCCTGAACACAGGGTCTCTTCCCTGCTCGCTTGCTGTGCTATCACTATACATTGTTATGGCTTTATTTGCAGCTACAGAATTTTAATGGTATATTTTACATCAAAGTCAAATTAAAACTGAAGTACATTTTAAAGTAATATTTTATTTTTATGGGTTTTTTTTTTTGCAGAGGAGCTTTTAAATAACTTTGCCCAGCAGATAGGAGCCTGGAGATTCTGCCTGTACTTCCTGTCCAGCACGAGGAATGATTATGTGATGATGTACAGCCTGACAGTGTTTGAGGTGAGGGCTGAGCTCCTGCCTGCTCAGTGCATTCTCTGCCTGGTGCAGTTTTATCTGGCGATCGATTTTTTGGGGGGAAATGTTTGTCTGAAATGGCAGCCCTGGTAAGTACAGTGATAAAAGATGCTTTTATTGCTCTCTGCTAGAGAGGTTGCTTAATGGCAGGCTCAGAGTGGGAGAATATGAATCTTTGTACACAAATTGAAGAATTCATTTCCTGGCATCTCTAAGTACAAATTACCTCCAGTTTCAGAGGCTGCTTCATTTTCTGCACAATGCTTTTAAGGGTGTTATTGCTTTGAAGCTGTTTTTATGATCAGAAAGATGGGGGTGATTACCTGCTCCTGGCTCCTGCAGCCTTTGAGTGCTGAGAGGGAAGGCAAACTTGCTTTTATTTTTTGTTATTCTTCTGACATTTTGTAGTTGTGGTTGATGCTCTTGAGCTACATCCTGCAAGCTTGTGCTGGTTGTAGAGGTGAGGGGTCTCTCTTAGACAGCCACATCCCACTCTTCACCTGCTTCAAAAAGAACAAAATTTGGGTTAAAAGCCTTGATCTTGATCTCTGTGTCTACTGGACTAAGCAAAAGTATTCTGTGAATAGCTCTGTTGTGTCACTGATTTCTCAGTGACCAGCTCAGTGTCTTTCCCTGAGGACATCCTGGGATTTGGTCCATGTCACACCTCAGTCTGGGCCATTTGTGGCTTGTGTGTTGTGTTCTTGGCTGGGTGGGCACTCTGAGCTGTGCCCCTAAATCAGAGGGGTTAATAGTCCCTAAATCAGGGGGGTTTATAGCCCTTGCACTGAGCCACTTTTTAGATAAATTATGTGTTCAGATAAAAACTCTGCTCTTAAAAGTTGTGTTGTTTTTACAAATTATCCACATAATTGTTGATTTCTTCTCTTAAATATTCATTTTACTTATTAGGGATTGCAGAGGGAGTCTGGACCCCATCTGCAAATTGAATCGGATTTACCTTCCCCTCAAAAAGGGGTGATCATGGCAAATGACATAGGAATTATTCCTGTTCAGGGGATGGTGTCCCACTGATTTTCCTGATGAGTAAAAGAAAGGCAGGGCCAGGAGTTAGATTCAGTGATCCTTGGGATCATCCTGTGTGGATCCTACCAGCTCAGGATATTTTATGGACTTTGGTTACTGAGCCTCTGCCTCCCTGGAGGGGCAAAAAGTAGCCCTGAAAAACCTAACTGTGCCCAGAATAAAGAAATCACTGTGCAGTGCAGAGGGAGGGATGGGAGTCCCCAGCCCAGCTGGGAGATGAGGATCTCTCCATGGAGCTTGAATTCCCAAAATTAACTGGTGCAGTGCTGGACATGAACTGCTCCTCAGAGCCATGGTGTGCCCCAGCCTGCAGCTTCCCCAGCTGCCCTTGGGTTCTGGATCAAAGGGCTGTGCTCACAAGGATCATTCCCAAAACTGCCCAAGGACATGGATTTCCCAGACTGTTTAGGAAGTTAGCAGTGCATTTGGACTAAAACTCCTCCTGGCCCCCTTCCAGATGAATTGTTTTCACCTCCTGCTTTTTGGAAAAGAAAACATCTTCCCACAAGCATTTATAGGGAGAAAGCTGCTGCTGGCAGGTGGGAGGAGTAGGGCAGAACACAGTGGGCATTAAAGGGTGGATGTTAAAGCTAAAACATCTTCCAGTTTTATTGGGATTCTGGACTTGCAGCAAGGAACCCTCAGCTGCTTGGCCATTGTTTTTAAGCAGTACTGCTGGATTTGCTCTGCTGGAAAACACCAAAACCAACTTCTTTGAGGGACTTCTGTATAAATATCCCTGTGTACCTCTGCACTGGGAACTGGAGTCTCTGTGCAGTACATCCCACTGTGGATTGCATCTCCTTTGAACATACATCACCTTCCAGTTTTGGATATTTGAGGCTTCTTCCAACCCAAACCAGGCTATGATTGTGATCTTCAGCGTTCTCCTCCTCCAGGCTGAACCCTGCAGAGGGGCACAGACATTGCCTCAGCCTCCTCTCTGGGTTATCCCAAGAGATTCAGCTCCAGAGCCCTAAATGAGTTCGTAGCAGGGCAGGGAAGCAATTTGCAACTCTGCTTTTCTTTGGATTCTGTCTGGCTTTAAGTGGACTAAAAGCTTTCTGTGCTAGTGGTGCCTTGTCACTGCCAGGCAGTGCCTGCTCCAGTGCCCTTCCAGCTCAGCTTCAGGAGACCTGGAGGGCATCAGAGGCATGGAAAACCAAACCTGCTTCCCTGATTTTCTTTTCCTGCTTCATCCAAGGCTGTGCTTCCCCCTTTAGAGGGGGAAACCTCAGTGCCCAGGGTTAAAAGGTAGAGAAAATCGTTCTGTGCCTGCCACTAGTTCTGCTTGACCCAAAACCAGTTAAACCAGTAACTTCAGCTCCATTGTGGCACTGCCAGTCCTGGGCCATGAGGTGCAGCAGCTCTGTCCCTGCTTTGTGTTGTTCAGCCTGGAGAAGAGAAGGCTCCAGGGACACCTCAGAGCCCCTTGTAGTGACTAAAGGGGCTCCAGGAGACTGAGGACAAGGCATGGAGGGACAGGACACAGGGAATGGCTTCCCACTGCCAGAGGGCAGGGCTGGATGGGATATGGGGAAGGAATTGTTCCCTGGGAGGGTGGGCAGGCCCTGGCACAGGGTGCCCAGAGCAGCTGTGGATCCCTGGATCCCTGGCAGTGTCCAAGGCCAGGTTGGATGGGGCTTGGAGCAGCCTGGGACAGTGGGAGGTGTCCCTGCCCATGGCAGGGGGTGGCACTGGATGACTTTTAAGGTGCCTTCCAGCCCCAACCAGTCTGATGTTCCCTGGTTCTCCACGTCCAAGGTGAGCTCATTTGGCACGTCCTTTGCTTTTCCAGAACCTGATCAATAAGATGTGGCTGGGGGTCCCATCCCAGGACAAGATGGAGATCAGGAGCTGCCTGCCCAAGCTGCTGCTGGCTCACCACAAAACTCTGCCTTACTTCATCAGGAACAAGCTCTGCAAAGTCATCGTGGACATCGGCCGCCAAGACTGGCCCATGTTCTACCACGACTTCTTCACCAACATCCTGCAGGTAAGAAGTCTGCCCATGAATGAAGTCAATTTTTCCCTTAGAAACATCATTTTGTTTCCTTGAGCAGGGATTTCTTTTGATGAAGATTAAATATTAAATGTTGCTTCGTAAATTCCTTTTTGATTTTGTGGTAACCCTCAACTTTTTACATGTTACATTTCACTCTAGGGTTAAAAGTGTTTTGAGGAAGGAACAATATTGTGCCACAAGTATTCACTTTGAATTTTAACTATTATGGGCTAGTTCTTGAAAATGCAGGGAGTGTAGGTTGTTCTTTAAACAAAAGAAAATCAATAAAACCATGGATGTGTCACTGATTCTCAGAAGGGCAGTTTCTCAATGGGGCTGTTGGAGGTTTTTCACCCAACAGCCAAAGACACCCCAAAATCTCTGGTACCTCATCCTTAAGGTCACTAATGGGATGTTGTGGGGGTGTTTAAGAGGGCTCCTGCAGGAAGGCTCAGCTATGAATTGGAGGATCCTGACTGAATCCATGTTATTAGCTGGAATGTTGGTTGCACTTCAGCATCCTTACAGGGAATCCTGAGCCAGGCTGCTGCTGGAGCCTCACCAGGCTGGTGCAAACCTCTTTTCGTTGGAGTATTTTGTCTCCAGTTCCCTTAAAATTGTTCCTAATTGGCTTAAAGAGGCTGAGTGTAAACTGAAGTGCTGCACAGGCTTTTTCTGCTGACATAATTACATGATTTGAATGCAGCAAAGCCCACGGCCAAGCCACAAGGCAGTTATTTAAATCCGAGTCCTTGAGTGGCAGGAGTTTATTTGTTAAGGCAAATGGATCTAGTATTAATTGCAAAATTAAAAAAAAAATACTATCTTGGCTCCAAAGCTCATTGCTGGCTGGTGTAATCACTTTGCTGACAGTGCTCTGGAGAGGGAGGTGCTGCAGGTTTTGCCTCAGTTGTCAGTTTGATAACAAATACTTGGAGATAACTGTTTCCACTTGGAGTTTCACCTCTCATTTCACCTGGATCCAAACGGAAAGGCAGCCTGAGCTCTCCTGGCCTTTCTAGCACCCTGGGGTTATCTTAAGGGATTGCAGAGCTCCCTTGAGGAATCTATTTTCCCTTAAGCCTCTCCTTGTGAGCTCAGCAGCGGAGGGAAATGTTCCCATAAATTATGTGGCAGACACATTCCTAAAATGTTCAGAAAAAGTGGAAGAAAAACAGTAATGCTGAATTCCAGGGCCTCAACAGAAGGAAGAGTAGCACAGGAGCAGAATGATTTGCTGTTAGAATTGCAGATGAGCCCTGTTCTCAGGACTTCTCTGAGATCATTTGCAACATGTTCTTTAGCATTAAATTGTATCCCAGTACTCTGAGTAGTCTCTAAACCTTTTACTGAACCTCTGGAGGGGTGGAGAAGAAAGGTAAATTGAGCTATTGTGTTGTCATTCTGCAAATCCAGTAATTCTACATAAAGTGCTGCTTCCTTAGAGGTTTAAAATTTGTTTAGCCTGACTGAGGTACCAGTGCCTGGTATTGCTAAAACTCCCTGGGTTTGTCAGAAAATATTCTGAGAGATGATTTTCAGTCCCTTCACAATTTACCAACAAGTTGGGTGTTTCATTGAGCTCTTTGCCATCTGCTCCTGTGTCTGGGACTTCTTTTCCAAAAGCCAAGACGTGTGTCCAGATGAAGAGCTTTTAGATGGGCTGTTTGCTCCCCAAATATTTCACCAACCTCAGTGTTTTTAGCGGTGTTAACTCAGCCTGGCTCTCCTTTGGAGGGTTAGGGGATCAGGACCAAAGTCAGCCTGGATTACAGAATTATGGCTTCAAGGATTACTTGTAGCAACCAGGATTGGTTTTGGGCCTTTTTTCTCCCAGAGAGAGCAGTGCATAAATCCCTTTGGATGTGTCTGGTCAGCAGTGAAGAGCTGGAAAGAAAACTTTGTCCCACTTGAACAAGTCTTCAATATCCCAGTGGCTGATGGAGGCACAAGTCAGCTTTTTGTCCAGCCCTGTTCCAGCATGGGCAGAAATTTCTCTTTCTGGGGGAAATGCAATTTCCAGTTTGAGATGAAATACAGGTGCAAAGGGAGGTCAGATCCCTCAGCTGTGTCCTGGGGCTGTCTGTCCTGGCTGCAGCCTTTGGGCCGTGTGGGAATGGTGGGATTTTTCTGGGGAAGCTGCTGGGCTGTGAGGTGTGAGCTGCTGGTGCTGAGGTGATGCTGGGCAGGGCTGAGGTCAGAGGATGCAGCAAACAGAAGGGACAGGCTCTTCCTGTGAACGTGCTGAGACACAGAGCATGTGCAAGGACATTATGAAAGCTCTCTTGAAACCCCAAGGATTCCCATGGGGCTCAAGCTGTTGCAACATCAGAGATTCACGTCTGGGGAAATTGAATGTATCTGTGGGACGTGGTGTGCCCTCGGTGGCGAGGCTGTTGCAAACCGTGAGTAGCGTTGCTAACCCGTCTGTCAGTGAATGTTGCCCTCACACTGCTCTCCTGTCCTCCTCAGCTGATCCAGTCTCCTGTGACCACTCCCCTGGGCCTGATCATGCTGAAAACCACCTCGGAGGAGCTGGCGTGTCCCCGCGAGGACCTGAGCGTGGCCCGCAAGGAGGAGCTGCGCAAGCTGCTCCTGGACCAGGTGCAGACAGTGCTGGGGCTCCTCACAGGTACGAGTCACACGGTGCCACCCACCCTCGTGCCACTGCCAGCAGCGTGTCCCCCTCGCCAGCCAGAGGTGCTGCTGGGCTGGCACTCCCGGGGCTCAGGGAAGCAAAATGGGGGTGATGTAGTGGCTGCTGCTGCTGCACTTGGAACACTCAGCTCTGCCCTGGGTCAACTTAATATGAACCAGCCTGTGTAGCAGAGCAGCTGCTGGGCTCCCTCTGTGAAGAGGGATGGAGATTGGCTTTGGGCTCGCTAAGAGATGTTGTTGAGTGTTTCTGTCCCTTCTCAAAGCACTCGAGGTGTGTTCTGCCCACGTTCTCCTGCAGACTGCGCTGTTTGTTAGATCAGTGTGTTTTTGAGAAGGCAATTCTGAAAGGTCTCTCTTTGGCCAGGTATTTTGGAGAGCATCTGGGATAAGCACAGTGCTACTGCTGCCACTCCACCACCATCCCCAACCTCAGGAGAAAGTGGTAAGGAGAAGCTGCAAGATGGGGTTTCCATGTACTTAAACCTGCAGGATCAGGCACAGATTCCTTCCTTTACTGTCAAACCTCTCATAATAACCCTTCCCTAGAGCTTTCCATAGGCCAACAAATTCCTTACACAAAGAAACAATGGCCACTGTGGGGATGCCCCACTGCAAGTGTCACCTCATTAAAAAGTGCCCACAGAGCTGCTTGTTGTCCTCAGATGGCACAAACCTTCCTGAAGTGTCAGTGCAAAGTGCTCTGATGACAGTGAGTCAAAATCATGGAATTGTTAAGGTTGGAAAAGCCTTCTAAAGTCATCAAGTCCAGCTGTTATTCCAGCACTGCCAAGGCCACCACTGACCCGTGTCCCCAAGTGCCACATCCACATGACTTTTGAATCTCCCCAATCTCTGACCACCCTTCCCATGAAGGAATTTCCCAAATATCCAACCTAAACCTCCCCTGGCCCAGCCTGAGGCCGTTCCCTCTCCTCCTGTCCCTGTTCCCTGGCAGCAGAGCCCGACCCCCCGGCTGCCCCCTCCTGTCAGGGACTTGTGCAGAGCCACAAGGTCCCCCCTGAGCCTCCTTTGCTCCAGGCTGAGCCCCTTTCCAGGTCCCTCAGCCGCTCCTGGGGCTCCAGCCCCTTCCCAGCTCTGTTCCCTTCTCTGGACACGCTCCAGCCCCTCAATGTTGTGGGTAGCCCAGAACTGGACACAGGACTGGAGGTGCCTCAGCAGTGCCAGCACAGGGGACAGTCCCTGCCCTGGTCCTGCTGCCACCCCAGTGCTGGTCCAGGCCAGGTGCCATTGCCTTCTTGCCCACACTTTTCCACTGAGCAACTTTCCAGCCCCTCTGCCCCAAGCCTGTGGCCGTGCATGAGGTTGGCATTGTCCCCTGAATTCCAGCTGTGAGCACATCAAAAGCCCATGGAGTAAAACTGAATTCTACCTAGGAAGAAGAAAATTAAGGTAGCCAAGTCTCTGTGAAATGGAACAGGGTGCCCAGAGAAGCTGTGGCTTCTCCATCCCTGGCAGTGTCCAAGGCCAGATTGGACGGGGCTTGGAGCAGCCTGGGACAGTGGAAGGTGTCCCTGCCCATGGCAGGGGGTGGAACCTGATAAGCTTTAAGGTTCCTTCCAACCCAAACTGTTCTGTGATTGTGAAAGTTTGTTTTCTGTCTGTTCCTGTTAGACTTTTGTGTGAGTGCTTATCTGATGTTAACCCATTTACATCTCTATTTCTTGGTTACCTCTGAAATGGAGAACACATTTTTGTGTCCTTGTCCTTGGCACACATTTCCTTGTCCCTGGGACCTTGAACAGTTCCCTGGGAGTTGCAGATCATTTCCTTGTGGCCAGATTGCACCAGCAGCTCCAGACAGCTGCCTCTGATAAGCTGTTGGTAGTGTTTTGCTTCGTGCTAAACCTTTCACACTGAAGTTGCAGCAGCACTTAGAGTGCTCCTTTCCTGTAGAAGATACTTCTATATTTATATACAGACCACACACTTGAATGGGAAGAAATACTCCTTTGGGTTGGCAGGGGGGGAGCGGATTTTGCCGTAGCTGGGAAGAGTTTGAGCAGGAAATATTTCCAGAAAAGATCAAAGCTTCTGGTGTCAATGGTCAAGAATGGTGCTGGGGGAGGGCACTGGTGGAACAAATTCTGGGCTGGCTGTCGTGGAAGCCTGTTGGAGATGTCCCTCAGTCCCCTGGGGCTTGTGCTGAGGCAGCTTTCATCCACCTGTGTGTTCACCTCGTGACTTGGGATCGTGTTTCCCAAACTGGAAGCAGGCTGCACTTCTCTGCTGGGCTTTTCCTTTCTCCCCTCTCAGGGAAAACAAACCAACTTTTTACCCAGTGTTTTTTCAAGGTAATTGTAAGTGATGCCTTTTCCTGGTCTTAAAATCAAGAGTCATACACGGTTAGAAGGGGAAAAGGGATTTTACCTTGGGATTTATTTTAAGGATCCTTAGGTGCACACGTCCAGGTCATATGCACCGAAATGCACCCCGCAAAATGCCCACCCCAAAAGATCTGGTATATCATTATGGGTGTTACTAATTAGCAGATCTCTCAAAGATTCCCCAATGAGAGGCTCGAGTGAGCCCCCCTCCCCAAGGAGCCTTCCCCTGGATGGTTCTATCTTGGTTTACAGAATGTGTTCTGGAGAGGACCTTGGGGTCTGGGCCACACTGATCCCTGGCTACAAAGCTTCTGAAATGTTGAGTCTCTCAGCTTGACAAACAAGTCCAAGAATGTAGGCAAAAAGCACTAAGAATACAGAAGCTGTAAAAAAGGTATAACAGGGGTATAAAAGAAAAGGCAGAAAATCTTCATGGCATCATAAGAAGCAGGACCACACTGGCAGTGCCTTTAGAAGTTTCACTTTTCCTGTGCAAATTTGTTTGTGTGAAACTCCTCTCTCTGTTTTATTTTGCTGTGCTGTGCCTTTGCTGTCTCCATGTTAAAAGTGGTTGTGCTTCAACTTCTTGAAGTCACAGAATCACTGAGGTTGGAAAAGACTCTGAGACTGAGTCCAACCATTAACCAGCACTGCTGAGTCACCACTAAACCATGTCCCCAGGTGCCACATCCACATGGCTTCTGGACACTTCCAGAGATGATGATTCCACCACCTCCAAAAGGAACACCAAGTGCTTCCCTCTGATCCACTGCCTGCTCATTTTGTGCTCCCTGAGACTCAATTCATGCAGGGCTCAGTTCCTGTTTACTGGTGACTCTTGATTGTTTTCATTGCTTAAATGAGGCCAGCACCCTTTGCTCTTTCCATTCAGGTGAAGTTAAAGGTGTTCCAAGAGGCAAAACAAGCTCCTGAGTCCCCATAAATGTTTAATATTTTCCATCAGAGCCCAGTTCTCTTTAGGAACTTGGAAAACCTCTGCTTCCTATTTTTTATTTGCACAGGGAAGTGGAGTGAAATGGTTACTTGCAAGTCTTAAATATGTTTTAAATAGCACTTGAAGACAACATTAAACTCATTTCTCATATCACTCAAGCAAAGGAACTCTGATAATGTCCCATGTTGGACAACATTTGAGTTATTGCATTGGTGTAGGATTTACTCAGCAACAATCTCAGCCTCCAAATGCTGTCTGTGCATGATTTATAGCACATTTTCTGATGAATCCCTTCCTCAGGAATATTCACTCACCTATGGCAAACAGATGAGCAGCAGAAGTATTTGTGGCTGGCTTCCTGCTGCAGAGCAAGCACTGGGAGGTTTCTCCTTTGGCATGAAAGCAGCTGATGCTGTAAATTTGTCACCTGTTTGCAAAGACACTGAAAATCCCTAAAGCTCAGAGCTTCAGTGATTTAAGTGCGTGCAAAGCACTTGGACCAACTGCTGGGAGTTACAGGAACATCATTGAGAGTTTCTGGTGTGCATGGATTAAAAGATGAGAATCTGTAATTCTCATTGATATTTGTGGAGTTGGCTGAACTGAATGGTTAAAAGAGTAACGATAGTTTGGGTTGGAAGGCACCTTAAAGCTCATCCAGTGCCACCCCTGCCATGGCAGGGGCACCTCCCACCGTCCAAAGCCGCTCCATACCCCCGCCAAAC
>NW_008239539.1:1348532-1354589 GCF_000691975.1 Corvus brachyrhynchos
GCCCAGGGAACAATTCCTGCACAATACCCCATCCACCCCTGCCCTCTGGCAGTGGGAAGCCATTCCCTGTGTCCTGTCCCTCCATCCCTTGTCCCCAGTCCCTCTGCAGCTCTCCTGGAGCCCCTTTAGGCCCTGCAAGGGGCTCTGAGGTGTCCCTGGATCCTTCCCTTGTCCAGGTGAGCACCCCCAGCTCTCCCAGCCTGGCTCCAGAGCAGAGGGGCTCCAGCCCTTGGGGCATCTCTATGGGCTTTCTCTGGACTCTCTCCAGCAGCTCCAGGTCCTTCCTGTGCTGGGCCCCAGGGCTGGGGCAGCTCTGCAGGTGGGGTCTCACCTGAGGGGGCAGAGGGGCAGAATCCCCCCCTCCCCTGCTTCCTACACTGGGGCTCAGCCCAGCACAGAGGGGGTTTCTGGGTGCTCACAGCCAGGACATGACCAGCTCTCATCCTCCAGCACCCCAAATCCTTCCCCCAGGGCTGTTCTCAGTCCATTCCCTGCCCTGCCTGGGTTTGTGCTTGGGATTGCCCCAGCCCTGGTGCACTTGGCCTTGTTGAGCTTCAGGGGTCTGTCAAAGCACAGTGTGAGCTGTACATGTGTGACTGTCCCCACAGGGGGGTTCAGTGCTGAGATTGAAGGGCTGGATTGTCTCGTTCAGCCCAAGCCACGTGATGCCCTCAGTTTCTGGAGTGCAGGAGAAAGAAGCAGTGATAAGGCTTGGCAGGGAATTAGGAGTTTAGTGATGTAAGACATAAATCTTGGTGAAAAATGAAGACTTAAGAGGGCTGTGTTCATCACTCGGGCTCTTGTGTACGTTGCAAGTAGCTCAGTAAATCATAGCTGTTATTCTGGCACTGCTGGTGTGTCTGGATGTTTCACTTCCAGAAAAAATCCCTCAGATTCTCTGAGAACTTCAGATTCTGTAGCACAACAAGTGGCAGATTTTTAAAGATGAGGAGATTGTTTGTACTCAAGGAGGAGAAGTGCATTGAACAACCTGGGGAGGGTGAATAATTTTGCAGCAGGTGGAAGCCTGGAGATTGTGGGCACCATCTGTGGGAAAGGCAGCCTGGCTGGGGCTGGCCCTTGGATTCCAAAAGCTTTTGAGGAAGCGAAGGCCATCAGGGTCAGGGGAGTCTCTGGATTGTTGGTGGCTTGGTTAGAGGTGGGAGATGAAAGGTGAGTGGATATGGTCCCCTCCTGCTGTGAGGGGGGAGTTCACCCTGGACTAGGCAGGATTAGCTTTAGAGCTTCTCCACATCATTCTACAGAGAATTCACAGCAGCAGCAGTCAGAAATAATCACGTGCTGTGCTGGTCTGTGGAACTGAGGCTCATCTGCACCTTGAGTGGTGGCTGCACTTCTGCTCTTGTGCTGTCAGTAGGTGCAGAGTAGCAATGAAAGCTTTGTAGAAGGGCACTACAGGTGATGGAGGGGTTTGGGTGGCTTCCCTGTAAGTAACAACAGGAGTAAAACCTTCAGTCTGTCAAAGAAACTGAGCGAGGAGCAGCATGAGAAGCCTACTGACACAAAGAAAGTGAAAGCAGGGATTCTTTCTGTTTCCTGTTAGGGTAGAAAATGGAACTAGCAGCTGGCATACCCCAACCAAAGCAGCTTCATGGTGAAGCTGTGGAACTCTGCCACAGGATATTGCAAATATTAACTTTATGTGGCTTCAGTTGGAGGCTGGAGAAAGTCATGGAAGATAAATCCCGAGGCTGTGTCAAATTTTTCAGACTCCACCTTTCTTGGGAAGCTTCTGTCCTGCTGTGATTGGGAGGCTGGGGGATGTGATCTGTGCCTGCCATGGCTTTGGCTCCCTGGGAAGAGGTGCTGCACTGAGTGAGCTGTTTGGTGTGATGGGAACATCACCCAGGAGTGTCACAGGCCAGCAGAAGACTCTGCCACCTTCAGTGTAGCAGGGATGTGCCCACCTTGCATCACGGATGCTCAACCTTGTGGGGGGATAGAATTTTACAATAAATTCCTAAAATCCAGCCCGTGGCATTGTGTTTCCTGGAACACCGTGGGGGTGCCCTGCCTGGTAAGGCCGGAAGGGTTGTGTGAGGCCAGTTCCTGAGTACAGAAATCACCAGGTCCTCCCACACAAATAACCTGCTGGGTGTTCTGAGTTGGAAGGGATCCACAGGGATCATCAGAGTCCAGCTCCTGGCCCTGCACAGGACTGGGCTGGGCAGCTGGGGGTTCATGCCCTGCCTGACACCGCTGTCTCCCCCAGGTGACCTCTTGAGTAGCCTCTTGCAGAGCCCCAGCGCAGCCAAACTGCTGACCCAGCCCATCCCCATCCTGGACACAGACAGCGAATACATCTGCTCCCTGGCACTGGAGTGCCTGGCACACCTCTTCAGCTGGATCCCTTTGTCCACGAGCATCACCCCGTCCCTGCTCACCACCATCTTCCACTTCGCGCGCTTCGGCTGCGACACCCGCGCCCGCAAAATGTCCTCGGTCAACGGCAGCAGCCACAACTCGGTGCTGGGGCAGGAGCGGGGCCGCCTGGGCGTGCTGGCCATGGCCTGCATCAACGAACTGATGTCCAAGAACTGTGTGCCTATGGAGTTCGAGGAGTACCTGCTCCGCATGTTCCAGCAGACGTTCTACCTCCTGCAGAAGATCACCAAGGAGAACAACGCGCACACGGTGAAGAGCCGGCTCGAGGAGCTGGATGAGAGGTAGGAGCAGCTGAGCTGCCGTGCCAGGGCCTTGTGCTTTCTCTGAAGGACTGGGGGGGTTTATTTTGGGGTCATGCATGGTGTGTCTGATGGCCTTTTTTTCAGACTACTGACCTGGGGCGGCTGGGCAGACAGGTAGGTGTGCCCAGGTAAGGGCCTCTGAGGGCTCGCTGCTGAGGGACCTGCTGGCCCAGGTTTGTGCTCCTCGCTGTCCTCTCCCTCGCCTGTCCTGTTCGTTGCTGTTTGACTGCAGGTCTGAGGTGGCACCAGAGCTGACCCTGTTGTCACAGAACACAGAAGAGGCTCCGTGAGGTAAAGGCACTGCAGTGTCCCCTCTGTCCCCTCTGCCCAGCATCTGCCACTCTGCCCAAACCACACAGAGTGGGGACACATCCTGCGAGCCATGACTTGGAAGCAAACAGCAGTAGCTTCCTGCCCTTCCTTGACCCATGGCCATTTCTGATTCTCTTTTATTTTCACTTCTTGAATTTATTTTTAAACACCACCAAACACAGCTTGGGGAGCTCTGTTCAGTGCTGAATGGCTCCACCTCCAAGGCTCTCCGCAAGCTTGGCTGGAGGCAGCAGGGAAGCAGCAGCACCTTGGGAAGCTGTGTATTCTCATTTTCCAGGCTGTTACTGCCACCTTTTGTTCCCTAGGACACCTCCACTGCCTTATGTCAGATATTCCTACTTGTAGGGGAGAAAGTGAGACTCATCTTGCTGTTGTGTTGAGTGGCTGAGCCTGGGTGTTGGCAGGGTGGTGACTTGGTGCTGCCTCTCATCACAGGGCTGCTGACAGTGGCAGAGAGGTTGCAACTGTGTGAAAGTGCCGAGTATCTTACTACAGGTACACAAAGGTGGAAATAAATTTCCACTCAGGGAAAAAAAGCATTTATGAAAAAATCTGTGGGTCCATTTGTAGGGAGGACAGGCACGTTCTGCTGCAGAATTCTCCTTTTCCATACCTTTAGATAAAGGTACAACTTTGGGATGGCAAATCCAGACTCACAGGGAGTTCTATTGTTCATTTTTTTGCTAGCTCTGACTTGTGTCTCTCTCTCCCTAGAAATGAGACGTGGGAATGTGCCACCTTTGCCTACAAGGCACAGAGGGCCAGGAGTTCCCCTCTGGGCTTCAGAAAAGCTCTCCTGGAAACCCACAATCCTATATTTAACTGTTCTTTCTTTTATGGACAGTATCAAGCCACCAGGCTTCAGTGCAGGGTCTGGAGCTGTGCTGGCCTGGGCAGAGGTGGTGTTGTCATTCCATGACATTCTTTGGACATGTTATCCACAGGGATTGTTGGGGCCTGGAGTTGTGAGACCCCCTTTATTCATTGCTAAGGTCTGAAATAGGGATGGAACCAAGATGTTCAGGAGACTGGAAAAATCCAGCTGTCTTCTGGGGGAGTAGAGCTTTCTTTTCTCCTTGTCTTCTCCCTTGAGATGTCCATGAGGAGTTTCCTTTGTCACTTAAGGGCACAGCTGTAATTTTTGTGTCCAAAACTAAAGGGTTTAGTGCATGAAAGTGTCATCCTGGCTTGGACTAACAAAATCCTGAAAAACAGGGGCACTGAAGAAACCCCCTTCAGTAGATGGATGTCCTCAGAACCTGCAAGCCCTGGAATCCTTCCTTGCCTTCTTCTTGTGCTGCTGGTTATTTTTTTTTCTGTTAAAAATCAGTCTGAACTGCCAGACTAGTCCAGGACAGAGTAAGTTCAAATTGCCTTTTGCTTCATTTGTGTTTGGCTTTGAAGATCCCAAAATACGGGAGGTGGCTGGGAAGGATCCAAGCAGTGGCTCGGTGGTTGGGGGCCAAGGAAGAGTTTCACTGGTCTCAGGTCAGAGCCTGTTTAGAAAATAGAAACTAAAAGGATGAAGGAGATGTTTGAGTCTGGACTTAATTCTTTTTCTATTTTCCCCTGGCTTTGATTTTGAAGTGTTTGATCTGTGCTCAGGTGTGCTCAGTGATCTCCTGTCAAGCAGGCAGTGCCAAATAAAGAAGGAACTTCATCTTTTTTGCATATTCAAAGCAGTGTGTGGTGTTGTAGGCTCACAACAACCCCCAGCACTGCAGCTCTGTCAGCTGCCAGAGCTGCTGGTCTTGAGGGAGCTCTTGTTAGAAGGAGTGGGGATTCCCAAAAAAACCCCGAAATCCCCAGAGTTTGCAGCAGTGCAGAGCAGGCAGTGGAGTAAAACCAGGCTGCTCATGCGTGTCTGAAACTGTGCTGAGCCCAACTTTTTATTTTAAAGACAAACTTTAAGCAGTCCTGCATTTCAGAGCTCTGGGCATGTGGGAAGGCTGGAATTGCCTCTGTGTGTGATGTGTGTGTGATGTGTGTGTGATGCTGCCATCCCTCCTGTGGCTGATGGAGCGTTTCACTCTTGCTGCACAGAGGGATCTGGAGATGATTTTTAACCCTGCTGAAGCTCGTGGTGTGCAGGGTGTGTTTGTGTTCCTCAATAAAAGCTCACCCCACTGTGGGCTTTGCCATTTTTCCCCTCAAGAACTCTCCATGCTGCACCGAGGTCCTGCTCTTGCTGCAGTGCCTCAAGATTTGGTGGCAGGCTCCTTTTGGGAACCACACTTTGTACATTCCCTGAGGAGCCCCATGCTTTGGAGGAAGATTTCTCTTTTATTTCCCAATTCAGTCCCAACCCTCAGCTCAGCAGCTCTTGGGTGGCTGATGTCCACTGCAGGAGGAATTTTCCTTTCCAGCTCTCAGCTGCCTGGTTCTCCCACTCCCTCCTGTAAATGTAACCCCTCTGTTGCTGATTCCTGCATTAACTTCTTGCTTCCAGCTGAGTTCCTCAGGGGTACAGTTCATTTCACTAATCCTGTCTGCATCAGTACGATGACCTTTGCTATTATTATTATTTCTCCAGGGTGGAGGGGGTTGTGTTTATTTGCAGGCCTGGTTGATCTCGATATTTATCTGAATATTAAAGTTGCTTTTGACTAGATTGTCTTTTCTGCTGTTTCAGGTGTAAATGGAGTGAAGGGTTGCCCATCCTGTAGGTAATTGTTGCAGGGCTTTATATTTTAATTGTTCTACTGATGGTTAATTGTAACTTTCTTTCGAATGAGAAGATTTTGAGTGGCTTTTATCACTATGTCAATGAAATTGCTTTCCCTTGGGGCACCTTTCCTGTTTTTTCTCAGTGCTTTCTCCTTTCCCTTGCAGCTACATTGAGAAGTTCACAGATTTCCTCCGTCTCTTTGTGAGCGTCCACCTCAGAAGGATCGAATCCTACTCCCAGTTCCCCGTGGTTGAATTCCTGGCCCTGTTGTTCAAATACACTTTCCATCAGGTACAGGCCCACACCCTCGTTTTCCCCAAACTGTTCTGTTTTCCTCTTCAGCAGCAC
>NW_008239539.1:1354614-1359247 GCF_000691975.1 Corvus brachyrhynchos
AAAACAAGAGCATTTAACTGGTCTTACTGGCACTTCCCCAGTGGTGCTGGGGACTGGGAGATGGCTTCATGTGCTCTTGGATTTAGCTGGAAACAAAGGTCACAGGTGGTTACCCTGCAACAACAGCTTGTCTGATGTTTAACTTTGCTTCTGCTTTAATTTTTTTCTAGTCCTTGGAATGGGCAGTGTCTGGAAAAGTCTCTCTGACTTGCTTGGTTTGTGTTTGGGGATGTTGTTCTTTGTCCTCAATCTGTGGCTTTCTTGTAGCTTTCAGTTTTTGTATAAAAACCCCCAAGCCCTGTGGCTTAGGTCGGTTTTACCTCACTGTAGAAGCTGTCAGTGCAGCTCAGCCCCATGTACATGGAACAATGGCAAGGAACCAGCTGTATAATATCACAGAATCTTGGAATGGTTTGGGATGGAAGGGACCTTAAAACCCGTCTTTTTCCACCCCTGCCATGGGCAGGGACACCTTCCACTGTCCCAGGCTGCTCCAAGCCCCATCCAACCTGGCCTTGGACACTGCCAGGGATCCAGGGGCAACCACAGCTGCTCTGGGCACCCTGTGCCAGGGCCTGCCCACCCTCCCAGGGAACAATTCCTTCCCAATATCCCATCCAGCCCTGCCCTCTGGCACTGGGAAGCCATTCCCTGTGTCCTGTCCCTCCATGCCTTGTCCCCAGTCCCTCTGCAGCTCTCCTGGAGCCCCTTTAGGCACTGGAATGCTGGAAGCTGGGGTAGCAAGCTGGGTTAAAGCTGAGACCAGCCTTGTAATTCCTGGCTTCCTGCCCTTGTACAAAAGCTCTTGCTCATCTTTTGACAGCTCTAAATCTCTCCAGGGCATCCTAGAATTGTTTCAGTAAAGCAAGAACCTCTTCCCATGGATTGAAGTGGATGTTAACTCCTGTTTTCATTGTGTGAAATCCATCTTGCCATAGCTTGCAGTACTCATTGGGAATGTTGGTGTTTTCCAGCCTACACATGAAGGTTACTTTTCTTGCTTGGACATCTGGACACTCTTCTTGGACTATCTGACCAGCAAAATCAAAAGTCGCCTGGCAGACAAAGAAGCAGTGCTCAACAGGTGAGGGCTGGGGAGCTGCCAGGGTGACCCAGTGTGGAATCATGGAATGGTTTGTGTTGGAGGGACCTTAAAGCTCAGCTCATCCCACCCCCTGCCATGGGCAGAGACACCTTCCACTGTCCCAGGCTGCTCCAAACCCCATCCAACCTGGCTTTGGGCACTTCCAGGGATCCAGGGGCAGCCACAGCTTCTCTGGGAATCCTGTGCCAGGGCCTGCCCACCCTCAGAGGGAAGAATTTTTTCCTACAGCAGCAAAGAGGCTTTGTGGTCACCATGGAAGAGCTGTGGGAAATCAGCTACTGCTTACAGCAGCTTCATGTGTGGTTGAGTCCTTTCTTTTTCTAAAATCATGAAGTATAAAAAGCATAAACCTCAGTGTTTCACACTCATTCACAAGAATTGAGGCTGAGCAGGTTTGGGTAGACAAACTGTCACTTACATATGTTGTGTGTGAACCTTGCAGGCAGAGGAAGGAAGCTTTGTAGTCTAAAATAGAACTGGAGCACACTTTAACACAAATTAGAGGAGGAAACTACAACACGAGTTGCTTACTTAGTGTTCACATACAACTCATACAACTAATAATTCTCATACAACTAATTAATGAATTAGGAAACAAATTTGATTTAATTAGGATTTTAAATTTCCTCTTTAAATAGAGGATGGGTTTCTGAGAAATACAGATGAGACTGGAAGTCAAAAGTTGCCCTTGCTTACTACTGTGTGTATTAATTACAGCAGTGGCTGGCAGCTCTTCCTTGGCAGATGCTAACCCTGAAGTGGGTGGGTTTTGTTTGAGAAGAGTCTCTTTGCTACCACTCTAAAAATCTGTTGAATATCCCGGTGAGTTGTTCGGGTTTTTGAGGTTTAAAAGCACCATGGTTTGTGCCATGTGAAGTTCTGCTGAATGCAGAAGGAAGATCCTTTCCCTTGAGCACCCTGAGTAGAAGCAGTTGGTTTTTGAAAGCCAGCCCGGCATCATAACCACAAGGAAATGTGGAACTACCGTAGAGCAGACAGCTCCTCCTTTCAGCATGGGAACTGTGGGGTTTGAATTTCTCAAGAAGCAGATTTTTGGGTTTGAACTTCATGATTTGCTCCTCTACCTGCCTAACGTGTGTCGTGCATGTTGTCTTGGTGTCACACAGCTTGTGATGGAGACAGTTGTGACAAAAAGCTGTCTCTAGATCTGTCAGGGTACAGAATAATAACTGAAGCTTGTGAGTGGTTGTCAGAGCTGCCTGTCCTCGGTGACAGCTCTGACGTCTGCGTGTCCCTGCACACCCTGAGCCGTGTGAACTCTGAGCTGGGCAGTCTGGAAGTGGTGACACCACAGGGGCACAGAGGAAGTTTCCTGTTCTGTGGTTTAGAAGTTTTGCATTTTGTACACACTGCCACTTTTACCACTGGAGAAGTTGCCAAATCCAAGGTTACGCCACCTCGGCCAGAGCTTGCAAGAGACACAAGTGGCACAGCTGACTGTCACAGGCTGGCACTTGGCTGGCATCATGCTCTGCATCTCTTACTCTTTTTTAATGCCTATTTTTGCAGCCTGATTTTCCCTAGAAAACAGCAGGGTTTTTTATGAGACCCGGGCTGTTTTGAGAAGGAAGTTTTTAAAGGAAAAAAATCAGAGTAATGCTGCTTGAAATCCCTGAAGTTTGGTGTTGTGGCACCAGGAGTGATTGCATGCTCTGCTGATTTTGCAGCTTGGCATTATTTCTGTTGGATCTCTGGTGTGCTCTGTGCCAGCTCCTGGCTCCCAGAGGTGAAGGGATATTTCAGTGACATGCCTTTAGTGTTAGAGTGCAAGCAGGGAGGGTGCTGGCTTTATTTCAGGGGAGAAGGGCCTGAATTCCAGTGTGGGGAAGGAGGACAGCAGCACAGACAGACTCAAGGTCCCACCTGAGGCATCAACAACTGCCCTGGTTCCTCTGTTCCTCATTCAGTGCCCAAAGCTGAGGCTGCTGAGGAGCAGCTCAGGCTACAAGAGGCTCTTGGTGCCTCCTGTTCATGGACACCTGGTGTTATTCCTGGCAAGCTGCTCCTGCCTTTCCTGTTTTGAGCTTTGGGGCTGTTCCCATTGCTAACAATCCTCCCTTTCCCTTCCAGAGGCAGAGGGACACTGGGTATTGCCAAGGCTGTTTCCTTACAGGTACCTTGTGACCTGAAATGAGCTGATACCTTTAATCCCAGGAGCTGCTTGGTGGAACTGTTCTGTTTTACAGATTTCCTTTGCTGCAAGGGTTTTATCCAACTCTTTGTGTCTCCCTCCTGGCTGCAGGTACGAAGATGCCTTGGTTCTGCTGCTGACAGAGGTGTTGAATCGGATCCAGTTCAGGTATAACCAGGCACAGCTGGAGGAGCTGGATGATGAGACCCTGGATGATGATGTAAGGAGCAGAGCTGGAGCAGGACAGTTTAACCCTTGCACTGCCAACGCCTGGAATGGCTTTTCCAGAGCTTGTGCTTTGGAGTAGGGGCTGAACAACTGCTTGTCCCCTCCGTTCTGTGTGGGGTTTGAGGTGTAAAACAGCTTCAGATGCTTTTCACAAGAAGTCACACTGAAGATAAAACCTTTGGGTTTAACTTGGTTCTTATTGGGGGAAAAGCTTAGATCCTTATGTTCTGATTGTCAGAAGTATTGGAATTTGGAATTTAACGTGTTTAATTAGTTTAGAATTAATTTGCTGGTTGCTTGGGAATTTGAATGCTGAAGTATCTCTGAGGCAAAAGCTCCAACCTGTGTTTGTATTGTTGGTGCTCATGTTTAAGCTTATTTCTCCTAAGCTGGTGTTGATAAAGGTCATGTTGAAGCTGATAAATGTCAAAGTGGAGCAGGTGGCCAAAATGGGTGAGGCCAGAGCCCTGGAAGGGCAGGTCAGCTGTCACAAGACAGTAGGTGAAGGAGCAGAGGGAATTTCATCACAAGTGGGATCAGACAGATTTTTAAATTCTGGAATGGCGAGGGCTGGTCACATCACAGCTTCTGAGCTTGATAGCAGCACCATTTCATAAGTGAAATAAATGATTTTCTTGATTCATTTGACACTTGGGTCATCTGGATAGTTAGCTGTCATACCCTTGTAAAGACCATGTTGGTGTTTGGATGCCTTTCCATGGTGATAATAATGTCACAAATAAGGGCATAAATTATCTAGAGCAGTCCTGATGAAGTTGTCCTTATGCTTCGGAAACGGGCTGGCAAATGATGATACTGGCAAGACTTAAAGCTTTTGGTATAAAACTTGAAAAGGGTTTTAGTTCATTATTTAAGGAGAAAACTAAGTCAGGACAGTTTTGGTATAAAACTTGAAAAGGGTCATTTAAAAAGGTTCATTATTTAAGGAGAAAACTAAGTCAGGACATGCTGCCTTTGATTCTGTTGCTTATTTGCTGTGTGTGTTTCTTGTTCGATTTTTACCTTCTCATATTAATGGCAGGTTTGGGATATGATGGGAACAGGCAGCTTCTTTCTCAGTCACCTGTGTAGCTGAGCATGGAAAGAGTCTTTTAGGCTTCATGTAATTGTTCAATTCACCTGTCAAG
>NW_008239539.1:1359400-1379788 GCF_000691975.1 Corvus brachyrhynchos
GGGTTCTCCCTCCTGTCCCTCCCTTGCCAGTGTCCCAAAAGCTCCGTGTTCCCCAGGGCAGGGCTGTGCTCATGCCGGTGTCTCTTTTGTCTGCAGCAGCAAACGGAGTGGCAGCGGTACTTGCGCCAGAGCTTGGAAGTGGTGGCCAAAGTCATGGAGCTTCTGCCAACTCACGCCTTCTCCACACTCGTAAGTCCTTCCCCAGGCCCAAAGTGCCACATGGAGTGAGCACCAACTGCTGTAGATTTTTTTGATAGATGCCTCAGTGCCAAAAAGAAATAGGGAAATTTGGGGTTGGATGCAAAACTTGGCAAGGGGAGATAAGAAATTGAAGAGAAAAAATTGTTTCTTTGGCTTTGTTGCATTTCTTGGTGTGTTTTGAGGAGAGTACTTCGGTGTCTAAGTCCAGCTTGGTGGACCCTCTTTAGAAATTCCCACCTCTCAAAGTGTAAACATTTGGCAGCAGCCCCTCAGTGCTGCTTATCTTGGCCTTTGCCTTGGAGGCAGGGCTGTGAATTGGGCAGATAAATGTCATTATTAGGGCTTTAAGGAGAGTGGAATCTTTGTTTAAGTTAAAGGCTAGATGGAAATGCTGGAGAGAGGCCTTGGACAGTTGGGATTATCTGATCTGGATAAGTGCTTCTCTTCAGCTGCTGTCACTAACTTTGGGGGTGTAAAAGTTGTCTGGGCTTGTAGCATCATAACAATTCTGAGGAGGAGATCTTGAGGCTGGAAGTGTGGTCCAGAATTCAGGGCAGTCCATGTGGTTTTGCTGGGTGAGGAGAAAGGGAAACAACAGCAGTGGGATCTCAGCAAGTGCATTAATCCTGCTGGGAACACTGCACACCTCAACCTCAGAACTGTATTCCCAAGAAGCAGAGAAAACTGGGCTGCTGCAGAGGCAGAAGATGCCTGACCTGAAGTGCCTTTGCAATTGATATTTTTTGTGAAGCAGTGAAGCAGGAGGAGCCTGTTACTCAGAGGAGTGAACAAAAGCAGAGGCTGCTGTGCAGCTTTGCCGTGAGTCAGCGGGAGGCACCAAGGAGCGGGTGTTTCAGGGAGCAGATGGATCAGATGGAGGAGAGCATGTGGCTTCCTTGGAGTAACACATGCACACGAGCAAGGCTCTGTGGTTTTTAAACTCCCCTCAGGCAGTTATGCAAAGACACTCCACTGTTAATTAGGTGCAGCATGTTGGAAACGGGCTAGGGAGTGTTTTCCTGAGCCCTGCATTGTTTCTTCTTGTGGGCTGGGGAATGTGGGAAGCTCTCAAGCAGTTCCCAGTGCTTTTCCCAGTGGCTGCAGGGCTGGTGGGTGCAGTGGTAAGTGTAGCAGTTTTAGCAGTGGCAAATAATTCAAGCAGTGGACAGCAGCTGCAGTAACTCCATCCCATGCTGGGCAAGGACAGGCTGCAGCTCCTTCTGCTGATGGGCGAGAGAACCTCCATAAAACCAACCACCAGTTTCAAGCACTTTCACCAACAGAAATTAAATAGAGCTAAGCCAGGCTGAAAGGGTTGAAAAATACCCTTCAGCTGAAGTATGAGCAGGAGCTGGCACGTTTGCTGTCACTGCTGGGTGATGGAGCTGGGCTGACACTCTGTTCCCACACCGGGGTGTGTGAGGACTGTGGTGTTTATTCCTTTGGCTGTTTTCCCCATGGGATTTCAGCTGCTGCAGCCTGCAGCTTGCTGGCAGAGTGCTGCACTGCTTCCCTTCTGCACCCTGGGAGAGGCATTGAACTCAACTTTCTGGTGGCATAATATTTTGGGAGCTTCCTTTGGAGAAGGTGATAATTCAGGTGAGCTGGGTGAGCAGAGACCTCCCACACTACAGACTCTGCCACTCCTCTGCCCCTTGGCCTGGGCTCTACCTCCAGCTGTCCATCCCTGGTGCTGCCATGCTGTGCTCTCACTTCCACTGTCAGACCATTATCTGTCAGGCTGATTGCTGGCATTGGAGGGAAAGGAGAGCTGCCACAGGGAAGTGCCTTCAGGGGGGTGATCTTTGTTTTCCTGACCCTTTGTTTTCCTGTGGGATGCAGGATCAGCCCGGAGCCCAACCTGCCCTTCCTCCAAATGTCCGTGTGAAGGCACTGGGGAGAAATGAGAGGACTTTGTTCTGGCAGAGCAATCAGTGGTTGGGTGTTACTGTCTGCCAAGCCTCAGGATCACAGTCAATTCTTCTCTCTTCCAGTTTCCCGTTCTGCAGGATAACCTGGAAGTGTATCTGGGGCTCCAGCAGTTCGTGGTCACTTCAGGAACAGGTAATAACCACCCTCTAACACTGTGCTCCTCCCTCCCCATGACTGCAAACCCACTCCAGACCTGCTGTGCTGTTGCTTTTTGTATATTCAGTTGATCAGAACCTGTGTCTCACGGCTCAGCAGTTAAACTCCAACAGCAGACAGAAATCTCATAATATGATTTATTCTTATTGGCATGGTTCTTCCCTTGTTCTGGCACTTGAAATGAAGATGCCAGAGGTGTTAAAACAGGTGTGCAGCACCAAATACTGCAGCTTCTTCCTGAGAAACAAGGGAAGCAGCAGCAGTGAGATCTGCCTGAGGGGAGGTTGTAGCTCAAGGTAATAGTGAAATTTCCTGGTGTGACCAGGAAAGGAGTCTGTCCCAATACTGCTGTACGTGGCAGAACTGTTGTATAGGCAGTTCTGGAAAAAATATTCCCATTTTTAGGATCATTTCAGCCCTAGGATAAGCCATGCATCAGGGTTTAGTGCTGTGGCTCTGTGTTAGGAGCTGTGCTGTGGGCTGGATCAGCAGCAGCAGCTCAGATGCAGCTCTGGATTCAGCACTGGGTGGTGGCACAGAATCCCAGAATGGGTCAGGTTGGAAGGGACTGGACTGGATCATCTGATCCAACTTCCGTGCTCATCCCAGAGCACGTGGCACAGGACTGTGTGTTTGTGTTGACAGCACAAAATGGAGAGGTTGCTGGTGAAAGTTTAATCTGTGATTAAATACAGTCTGTGGAAAGAAAATCTGATTTTCTTTGAAGGGTGGTGTTGCAGAACATATTTGCTTTTGAATGTTTTGAATGTTTGAGCCCAGGTGTCCACACCTGAGCAGCAGGAGGGTTGTGTGGGGCTGGAAAGTCTCGGTAGTGGATTGTTTCTTGCACCTGAGAAATATGGAAGTGCACAACACACTTCACATCAGAAGTGAAGTCACAAATTCACTGTCCCAAATCTGCTGCTGCATCACTGCAAGTGTAGCCGGCAGAGGGAGTGTGGAAAACCACCTTCTCCAGAGCTGGGATTGCTTCTGGTGGCAGCAGGAAACCAGAAAGGCTCCTGTTTGTGTAGGAACTAACACCATACAGAAGGGAATAAAGGTGTAAAAGGCTGAAACAGTCGTTAACATCTTCATGTTAACGAAGCCTTTGAAGTGTTGTCAGAACAGTTGATTTCCCTTCCAAGCTCGAGTGTTGCAGTGCCTGGGCCAGTGCTGCCATCTGACCTGTGACCCAGCGCCGAGCTAGTGGCAGAAGAATGCTTGTCATGTCATTAGAATAAACTTTGCATTTCCTGTCACTTTGTCATCAGGTTTCCCATCCCCAAGAGCTGCAGGGGTTGATCACAAAGCCGTAGGGTTTTTCCCCTTGCACACGAGCATGAATTTCCAGCCTTTGGGGCAGCTCTTAGAGAAAGGCTACTTTGTGCTTGTGTCTCTGAGGGGCTGTGGTGTCACTGCAGGTCACAGGCTGAACATCACAGCAGAGAACGACTGCAGGAGGCTGCACTGCTCGCTGAGGGACCTGAGCTCGCTGCTGCAGGCCGTGGGCCGCCTGGCCGAGTACTTCACTGGGGACGTGTTCGCCGCCAGGTTCAACGACGCCCTCACCGTGGTGGAGAGGTGGGTACAGGCTCTCTGTCACCTCTGCAGGCACTCTGACAAATTGGGCTTCTTGCTGCCTCCCCTTGGCGTGAGTAGATTGAGGTGTAAGGAATTCGATGGCCAGAATGTGGATTGTGAAGCCAGTGGTGTGTGCTGGGCTGAGCCCCCGGCGTGGGCAGCGAGGATTGGGGGGAAATCTGCCCCTCTGCTCAGGTGAGACCCCACCTGCAGAGCTGCCTCCAGCACAGGAAGGGTGTGGAGCTGCTGGAGCAAGTCCAGAGGAGGCCACAGTGCTGCTCCAAGGGCTGGAACCCCTCTGCTCTGGAGCCAGGCTGGGAGAATTGGGATTGTTTCAGCCTGGAGAAGAAACAGCTCAGGGGTGACCTAATTACCCCTTCCAGGAACTGAAGGAGCCATCAGGAAAGATGGAGAGAGACCATTTACAGGGGCCTGGAGTGACAGCACAAAGGGAATGGCTTCCCACTGCCAGAGGGCAGGGATGGATGGGATATTGGGAAGGAATTGTTCCCTGGGAGGGTGGGCAGGCCCTGGCACAGGGTGCCCAGAGCAGCTGTGGCTGCCCCTGGATCCCTGGCAGTGTCCAAGGCCAGGCTGGACGGGGCTTGGAGCAGCCTGGGCCAGTGGAAGGTGTCCCTGCCCATGGCAGGGGTGGGATGAGATAAACTCAGTCCCTTGAAAACATTGAAGGACTTGTGCTCCAGCATCTGCACTTGTGAGGCAATGAAATAACACGTAGAGTTTGATTAGAGTTGTACCTTTCAAAACTAAATCACCAAAACTTCCTTTGATGGTTGGACTTCGTGATCTTCGAGGTCTTTTCCAACCTTGATGATTCCATGATTGTTTTCTGAAATGAAAAGACCTGTGAAAGCTGAAGGAGCAGACATTTTATTCTTCCCCTCCAGGATACTTAATTAGCACATAGTTACAAATGGCAGGATCTCAGGCCCTTACACAGGTTTTGTGTTTTCATTTCTGTGGAGGAACATCTGACCTGTTCCATCTGATCCCAAACAGCACGGTAGGCTCTGAATTATTTTAAACTAAAAGGCCAGAATCTCATTTGTGTATTAGCTAAACATTGACACAGACTGGGGAAAGAGCTGCACTAGATCAGGTGCTGGAGCTGGTTTGTACAATCCCTTTGCTCTGCCACGTGTGTTTGCACCTCCAGGCTGGTAAAGGTGACGCTGTATGGATCTCAAATCAAACTGTACAACATCGAAACCGCCGTTCCCTCGGTGCTGAAACCTGACCTCATCGATGTGTGAGTATGGGGTGTAGCCAGCCTGGGCACTCACGGGGTGGGGAAGGCTTGGATCTTCTGGATCTGTTGCTCGGACTCCACCCTGGCAGATATCCTGGGAAACAGCCTCTCCAGCTGCTGGCAGCTCCCCAGGAAAGCACCTTTTTCAGCTGATGAAAGTCAAGGCTGCTGCCAGTGTTTTGGACCAGTCTTTCCTCTAATGGAAGTACCCAGGTCATTTAAATGAAAACATGTTTGTGCTGAGAAGGAAAAATGCCCCTTAAATCAGCTCTGAAAGCAAACTGGGGTTGTGCCCTGTGCTGGGGGCTGTAAAAGCAGGTAATTAATGAGGAAATAAGTGTTACAACAGTGATATTTTAAAGAAGTGGATCCACTGTGTAGCGTGGAGTTTATATAGAAATCCAGTTGATGGATTTTTTTGCTACCAGAGTCAGGTCTGTGGCTCAGGTAAAAGAGGTTTTTCCCAGCTGAGGGTTTCAAATCCTTGTCTTCCAAGACAAACATATGCCTTGCAGGTGTGCAAGCCATTTCTGGGACAAACAACTGCCTGCCATCCAGGCACTGACATTCAGTGGGAAATCTTGGTGCTGCTGGCCATAGATCACCTCTGACAGCCTTTTAGGGACCTTCCCTTGCTGAGGCTGTACAGCACAAACCTGTTCCCTGCCAGCTGCTGTGCTGTGAGCAGAATTGAAGGTTTGAACACTTGTTCTGGTTTGTAATTGCACCTTCAGCAGCTCCTTGAAGACCCCCACTAGATTTCACCGTATAACTCTATAACTAATGGGATTTCTCCTATTAGTCCCAAGTTAATGGCACTGAATTTTGTGCAGGTGATGATGTTTTAATGGTTTCTGTTCTGGTTTACGATAATCTGGGAAGTGTTTTCCGTGATCTGTCAGCAAGGGTTCACCCTTTTCCCTGTCCCTGAAGAAACCTGTGATCCATTTTCTAACACTTGCCTGAGAGATCAGCCCTGTCACACATGTGGGGACATCTCTCTGAAGCACCCTGACTCCATGTGAACATGATAAAAGTGTGATTATGAAGGATGATAACTTGACTTTATCAGTTTGCACCTTTGGCCTGGGGGGTCCAGAACCAGAACCAAAACAGCAGGAAGGATTTTTTACAAACCAAGCTGCCAGGTTTGCCTGAAACACCGCTCTCCTGTCCCGTTCTGGTGCTCACTGTGTCCCTTGCTGTCCCCAGGCACGCGCAGTCCCTGGCAGCCCTGCAGGCCTACGCTCACTGGCTGGCCCAGTTCTACAGCGAGGTGCACAGGCAGAACCCCGAGCAGTTCATCTCCCTGGTGTCCACGGCGCTGGAGGCCATCACCCCCCTCATCAGCTCCAAGGTACTGCTGGCCCTGGGCTCTGCTGGGGGCTGCAGTCCAGAGCAGCTCTCAACAGCACTGGGGGGTCAGGCTGATGCAAGAATAAGCAACTTAAAGGCTTCGAAACTCAGTCTGATGATTTTATGGCTTGAAAGCGGAGAAATCTCTCTCTCATGGTATTAAGGGAACTGAGCTATGCTCTGGTTGACAAATAAATTGTAGAATTGTTCAGGAAAAACTCTCTAAGATTGAGTCCAACCATTCCCCCAGCACTGCCAAGGCCACCACTGACCCATGTCCCCAAATGCCACATCCACATACATGGCTCTTAAATCCCTCCAGAGATGGTGACCCCAGCACTGCCTTGAGCAGCCTATCTATGCCTGACCACCCTTTCCATGAAGGAACTTCCCCAATATCCAACCTGACCCTCCCCTGGCACAGCTTGAGGCTGTTCCTCTCATCCTGTCCTTGTTCCCTGGGAGCAGAGCCTGAGCCCCACCCTGGCTGCACCCCCCAGGTCCTGGCAGCTCAGTGTGCTGACCCTGGTTGTGTGTGCCAGTGTGACTGGGCAGCCTGACCACCCCTCTGTCTCTCAGGTGCAGGAGAAGCTGCTGCTCTCTGCGTGCCACCTGCTGGTGTCCTTGGCCACCACGGTGCGCCCGGTGTTCCTGATCAGCATCCCAGCCGTGCAGAAGGTGTTCAACAGGATCACTGACACCTCTGCCCAGCGCCTCCCCGACAAGGTCAGTGGGCCCAGAGCTGTCTCACACTGAAATCAGGTGTCCTTGGGAAGATGTGCCTCAGGTGGTGAGGGATAACCTCCAAAAACAACTGGAGGGGCAGCAATTGTCTCTATATTGTGGATATCCAGGAATTACAGTGATACCATTTGTAATTAATGATCTATTTCAAGCAACAGCACAAGGAAAAAATACAATTGCACCTCTTAGATCTGATTCTTTTCTCCTTTGTTGACACCATCCCTGATTCTGCATTATCTTTACAGTACAGGCACGTTGATTCTGACCTACACAAAGAGTTTTTTGTGAAACTCAAGTATTTACATTGCAGAAGCAATGGAAATACTATAAATATATTCCATTTATAGTTCTGAAAAGCCACAGTGGAGGCTGGGATATGGTTATGTTGTGTGCTGGCAAGGAAGCACAGAGTGCTGCACAAGTGCAGGAGCTCAGCCTGTAAACCAGACAAGGAGTAATGGAAGGAAAATCATCTTTGTTTTTATAAACACCAGAGATTTACTGCTGCAGGGAAGGGCTGACAGAGCTGGGAGCTGGTTCCAGGCCTTAAATCCTGGAGCTTTGCGTCTCTCTCTCTTGCAGAGCTGGTACTTGGGCTCATGTTGTGCTGTTGAACAGCGAGCACTGCTGGTGTCTTGAACAGCCATAAAATGTCATTTCACTCCAGCCTTGTGCTCTAGCAAAAATTAACCTGGGAAAAAAGTTAAAACTGTCTCTTTGCTTCATGTTGCCCAGAGAAGCTGTGGCTGTCCCATCCCTAGAAGTGTCCAAGGCCAGGTTGGACTTGGAGCAGCCTGGTCTGGTGGAAGGTGTCCCTGCCTGTGGCAGTTGGGTTGGTCCCTTCAACCCAAACCATTCCATGATTCAATGGTTTTGCTGTCAGTCCAACCCTGGTGCTGTCTGGGCTCTTGTAGATGTCTTTCTGCTCCCACATCTCCTTAAGGGTACCAGGAACTCAAGGTTTATATCCAACTGTGGGGGTGTTTTGGGAGCTGCAGTCCATCCTCAGTGCCCAAGGAGCTCTGCAGAGCTCATCCAGAGCCTCGCACACATCAGAGCTGCACAATGCAGGGGTGGAACACGATGAGCTTTAACCTCCCTTCCCACCCAAACCATTGGCTTTGATTCCTGTCCCTCCCAGGCCCAGGTGCTGGTGTGCAGGGCTCTGTCCAACGTGCTGCTGCTGCCCTGGCCCAACCTGCCCGAGAGCGAGCAGCAGTGGGCCGTGCGCTCCACCAACCACGCCAGCCTCGTGTCCGCCCTCACCAGGGACTACCGCCAGCTCAAGGCCACGGCCAGCCTGCCCCAGAGGAAGGTGCAGCTGGAGGACAGTAAGTACCAGTGTCCTGCTCCCTCCTGCTGCACTGGGGAGTGTTGTTAAGCTGATTTGCCAGTAATTATTTTGGCTGAGAAACTGCTTCGCGTACAGGAAAGGGAGCAGGTTGTGTTTCCTTTCTATTTTTGGAGGCTTTTCTGCTCTGTACAGGGCACTCTCGCCCCAGGTCGCCTGTAAACTCTTCCATTAAAGTGCTGTCTTCCTGAGGAAGGTGGGATCGGGGTTGGGATAAAAGTTTGGGTGGTAAGGATTGCATTGGGAGTACTGAACGGCCTCATGGTGTGGTATTAGAAATACTGGCTGGAAGCTGTGTTAATGAAGATCATGGGTGTAAAAAGTGAAGGGGGAAAATAAGAATTTCTTCCAGACTTGGGAATTACTGGAGAGGGTTTGTTTATGTAGGAGGAATGCAAGGAAACTCCTGGCAGGGGTGCAGGGAAACTTGTGTATATGCTTTGGGCCTGGTTTTGGGTGTGTCTTCGGGGTTTTTTTCATTGAGGATCGCTTCAGAAGTTGTTCAGAAATCTGCAGTGTCACACGTCAGTTGTTTTAATTCCTGTGTGTGTGAGCTTCATTTCTCTCCCTCTTACCTCCAAGCAGTTTTGGCACGTGCCAGAAGCATCACCCCTCTTGTTTTGCAGCCAAAGTGATCATCCACCAGACACTGAGCGTTCTGGAAGATATTGTAGAAAGTATCTCTGGAGAATCCACCAAGTCCCGGCAGATCTGTTATCAGTCGCTGCAAGAATCCGTGCAGGTCTCACTAGCCCTCTTCCCAGCTTTCATTCATCAGTCAGGTATAACCTCAGGCCAGGGGCCATGCTGTGAGTAGCTTTCTGAGCTCCTGATAACACCCAGAACAGCAGTACAGAGCCGTGGTGTGGGTGTGGAGTGTGTGGGTTGTCTGTGCCTGGGTGTGCTGGGAGAGCTGGGCTGAGCCACAGCAGGGAAGGGACATCCCTGCCAGCCAGGATCCAGGCAGGACTGTCACAGTTTCAAAGAGGAGCTGGTCCTGAGCACAAAAAAAATGCTTTCAAATACCCTCTCTGGTTGTATTTGCCATTTATATTCTCATTCTCTGCAGAAGCTTGAAGAGGGATAGATGTTGTCAGATTAGGTCAGATGGTGTGCGATTTGGGGATTTTTTTCCCTGAGATGGAACCAGGACTCTCACTTGGCAGCCTTCTGGCCAGCAGCTTGTATTTTGTGTCACATCAGGGTGCTTCCTCGTGTCCCATTTGGAGCTGGGTGGGATTTTCTCAGTGGAGGGGCTGAGGGGAGACAAAAGGGGTGAAATGCAGAGAGGATCCAAGGCAGAGGCAAAGGGTGCTGTGACTCCAGGGAGCTGCTGTCTCCAGAACAGGCTGGCAGCCTCATCAACTGCAATTTTTTGGCTACCAAAGGCTGTGTGATGAGGGAGGAGTTGAGCAGCTCCAGCTTGGTTATCCAGTGTTTATTGGGATGGATGAAGGATTAGCTGGGTGCTAATCACTGCAATCACCACGTGCTCCCTTCTGAAGACAGAAGGCTCTTCTCAGTTTCTGCCAAAAAACCAAGCTGGATTCTGTCTCCTCCACCCCGAGCTGTGTGGATGTGTTGGATTTCCTGGTGTTTCCTGTTAACCGTGTACAAGCAGTGAGAACTGGAGATGGGCCTGGAGCTCCCGTGAGCTTTGTCTCAGCACTGCGTGCAGGCAGAGCTCGCTGAGGCCTTGCTGGCAGGGTTGTGGTTGTTCTGAGGGGTTGGTGCTGCCTGTGCTTGTCATCCCTGGCAGCTTTTGGAAGGGTATGAACAATCCTGAAGCCCTGTAGTAACCAGCTGATGGTTTCAGTTTCTCAGACAACCCTGCTGGTAAATTCCCAAGAGCAAATGGGGTTCCCTGAACAGGAGGAGCAAACTTGAGACTTACATAAAAGACTGAAACATAAAACACTGATTGATGCACTTGGATGTTTCTTTAACACGTTCTTTTTGCTTTTCTCTTCTCTTAGATGTGACAGATGAGATGCTGAGCTTTTTCCTCACCCTGTTCCAAGGCCTGAGGGTGCAGATGGGAGTGCCTTTCACTGAGCAGATCATACAGACCTTCCTGAACATGTTCACCAGGTACTGCCCAACATTTGTTTCTCACCCCTCAGGATGGTTTATCTCAGGAGCTGCTCAGCCAGTGGGTCCCTGTCCCTAAAGTGGGCTGTTTCCAGCCTTTGTGGCCAGACTTTTGTCATGTCCCAGGGCTGAATCTGAGGAAAACACTTCCAAGTCTGGAGAGCTCCAGTGCGTGCTCATCAGTCATACCTGCCACTGTGCAATTCCAGCTCTCCCATGGACTTTCTGGCAGTGTGGGGTGTTGAACTGGGCTCTCATATTCCCTCTTAGGTCCTGCCTAAGGTCTGAGGGTGTCCCTTCACTCATCTTCTGTTGCAGAGGGGGATCTGCCAACCCTCAGTGGCAACCTCCCTCCTTTCTGTGGCTTCATGTGCTTGGCCTGTATTAACTGAGCATTTTAGAGGCATCACCTGTTTTCCAGTAAACCAGGGAAGCCTACAGATCTCTGGGAATCTTCCTAATGCCTGTTTGTGTCCCAGGGAGCAGCTGGCAGAGAGCATCCTCCACGAGGGCAGCACCGGCTGCAGGGTGGTGGAAAAGTTCCTGAAGATCCTGCAGGTGGTGGTGCAGGAGCCAGGCCAGGTGTTCAAACCCTTCCTGCCCAGTGTGATCTCGCTGTGCATGGAGCAGGTGTATCCCATCATTGCAGAGGTAGGGCTGCTCTCCCAGGGCTGGGAATGGGAATGGGAAGGGAAGGCATTGCTGGGGGGGTGGCAGCAGTGAAGCTTTGGCTTTCAAGAGCTGCGTGTGTCAATCCCTGTGGAGGGAAAGCACGCTGTGGAGGACTGGTCAGTGGGATTGGAAGCAGTGTGGGTGGAGGATTGATGTGTTTTCAGCATGATCCTACACCTGCTGGGTTTGGTGCTCCCTTAGGAGAAAGGCTTTGGTGCAAAGCCCTGGGTTGGTGGGATCCAGGATTGGGGTGGGATCCAGCAGAGGAGCCTGCTCTGAGCTCTGTCCCCCTGTGCTGCCAGCGCTCATCCCCTGATGTGAAAGCAGAGCTGTTTGAGCTGCTCTTCCGGGTCCTGCACCACAACTGGAGGTACTTCTTCAAATCCAGCGTGCTGGCCAGTGTCCAGAGGGGAGTGGCAGAGGAGCAGATGGAGAACGAAGCCCAGTTCAGTGCCATCATGCAGGTAACTCACCCATTCCCCAGAACCTTTCCTGCAGGGGAGCACACACTGCTTGGGGCACTGCAGTAAAAAATCACAGAAGCACCAGGGTTGGAAAAGCTCTCTGAGATTGAGTTCAACCATTCCCCAGCACTGCCAAGGCCACCACTGACCCGTGTCCCCAAGTGCCACATCCACTGTTAAATCCCCCCAGGGATGGTGACCCCAGCACTGCCCTGGGCAGCTGTGCCAGTGCCTGACCACCCTTCCCATGAAGGAATTTCCCCAATATCCAACCTAAACCTCCCCTGGCCCAGCCTGAGGCCGTTCCCTCTCCTCCTGTCCCTGTTCCCTGGGAGCAGAGCCCGACCCCCCCCGGCTGCCCCCTCCTGTCAGGGACTTGTGCAGAGCCACAAGGTCCCCCCTGAGCCTCCTTTGCTCCAGGCTGAGCCCCTTTCCCAGCTCCCTCAGCCGCTCCTGGGGCTCCAGCTCCTTCCCCAGCTCTGTTCCCTTCCCTGCACCCGCTCCAGCCCCTCAATGTCTCTGTTCTTGTGAGGGTCCCACATGGGCACATGTGGGTGATGAGTTTAGATGTGTCTTGAGTGAGGTTTTGCTTCCAGGAACTGCTGCAGATGAAAGTTGCTGAGGAGTGACCCAGCTGCTGAGCTCACAAGGCACAGAGCCATGCAGGCATGAGGAAGGAATGTTAATTCCTTTGCAAGCCTCATCCTGCAATAAAAATACATTACTGCCACTGACCCAGTTAACTCTGAGTGTTGTGGTTGGCACTGGGGAAAGCTGTCAGTGCAGGAAATGTTCCTGAGTGTCTTTTGGCTTCCATGGACTTCTTGTGTGCTGTTCCACAGGACCTGGTAGGGAAGGGTCAGTGGGGTAACACCTGACAGGCTTTGCCCTGGGAAATACAGAATCATGGAGTGGTTTGGGTTCAGGAGACCTGAAAGCCCATCCCATTCCACCCCCTGCCATGGGCAGGGACACCTTCCACTGTCCCAGGCTGCTCCAAGCCCCGTCCAGCCTGGCCTGGGGCCCTGAAAAAAAATTGGGCACTGCCAGGGATCCAGGGGCAGCCCCAGCTGCTCTGGGCACCCTGTGCCAGGGCCTGCCCACCCTCCCAGGGAACAATTCCTTCCCAATATCCCATCCAGCCCTGCCCTCTGGCACTGGGAAGCCATTCCCTGTGTCCTGTCCCTCCACCCTTGTCCAAAGTCCCTCTCCAGCTCTCCTGGAGCCCCTTGAGGCACTGGCAGGCAGGGACAGAGTGTGCACAGAGCCAGCACCAACCTCCTCAGGTGGGGAAGTTGGAATTTTTTAAGACTAACAGACTGTGTTCCGTGTGTTGCTTTGGTCAGAGCTGGCCAGATGAGCTCCCTTGCAATTCCTAGATCACCTTAGACTGCAGGAGACCTTTGGGAGAGTTGCCCCATCGTGGAGAGCCTGGAGAAGCTGGGTCCCCTCTGGTGCACATGTGGAGAGGGAGCTCTTGCACTGACATGAACTGTGTCATGTTTCTCTCTGGCCTGCCCTTCTCCTGCCACCTTTTGGTGTGAATGAAGCTCAGGCTGGGCCCTGTGCAGGGCTGTCCAAGCATCTCTTTCACTTGTAGCTGTGGAACACTTCCAAACTCACCAGAATGCCTCCTTCTGGAAGATTTTTGTATCATCATCCCAGTTCAGGCTGCGTGGCAATCCTGCACTGCTTGTTTTACTCCTTGGCTCCTGCTGCTCTGATAGAAAACTCTTATTTAATGTTCTCTAAGTGTTCCCACAGCCAGTGCTTTGTGTGCGGGACATGAATAGCTTGTGTGCTGGTTTCCACCTGAGATCTAAGGCCAGAACTGGCTCAGTCTTGCTGGGATCTGCATTGTTCTTGTCCATTTGACAATAAATGGGTCATGTGGGTGAATAAACTCTTCTGTTCACAATGCCTCGAAGAGGAGCTGTTAAAATCCTGCTGCCTGTCTCTGTGCACAGCTGACCTCACCTGCCTGCATGCCCTGTACAGTGTTTTGGAGGTGTTCAGGGTGGAAAAGGTGCTTGACCACACACTGTGCAGCCCTGCCAGGCCAGGTCAGGGTCCAGCAGATTCTGTTCTGGGCTCTTCACAGGCTCCCAGGGCCCATCTCCAAATCCTAATCCAGGGCAGTGACATCTGCTTGGGTCCTGACTGGGACTGAGGGCCCACCCTGGGGTGTGTCCTGGTCTGTTCCCCCATGCCTTGGTGCCTCAGGTGACATCTCTGAGGAACAGCCCTGCCCTTCCTGAGCACACTGCCTGCCCAGGGAGCTGGGCTCAGCATCCCTGGCCCTCTCCAGTGCCAGCTTGGCCTGCCTGTTCCCAGTGGGCCCAGCTCAGCAGGGCTATGCCCATGTTCCCACCAAAACCCCATTCCCATGGGTCTGGTGGCAGCACAGTTGATTTGAACAGCTGCCTGTCTCTTGATAGCTTGCTGCACTGAGGCTCCCAGGGGTTTGTCCTGGTGCCAGGGTGAAAATGCTGCTGTTTTGCCTGGCAGGTCTGATGTTTGTGGTGGTCTCCATCCCCTTCCTCCATCTGTGCTTTGTCCCCAGGCATTTGGCCAGTCCTTCCTGCAGCCTGACATTCACCTGTTCAAGCAGAACCTCTTCTACCTGGAGACTCTGAACACAAAGCAGAAGCTGTACCACAAGGTGGGTCCTGCCTGAGCTCTCTGTGCATGGGAAGAGGTGTCCTGGGACTGCTTTTAAGCTACTCAGAAACCCAGGTCAGGATTTGGGGGTTTTGTGCCACAGCCTTTGGGTGGTTGCCGTGCTCCGGGAGGTTGGAATGGGGCTGCCAGCCCTTGATACTGGGAGCTGGGAATGGGAGGGATCCCAGCTCCCAGCAAAGCCTGGATGTGTTCCCTCCTCTGACAGTGAGAACACACAGTGGCAGTGAGGTTTGTCTGGGGAAGTGGGAGCTGGGATCATCAGTGGGACAGTGAGTGCCTCCAGCATTCCCACCTGGGCAGCAGCAGGTATCTGGTATTCCCAGGGCACTGCCACGTGCGAGTCTCCACCTCTCTTTGGACCTGTCCTCCAGGCCCTGTAACCTACCCACAGTTAGCTGCTGCCAGGAAGGGTTAAATCTGGAATCCAGGGAATCTGCTCAGCCTGGGAAAGCAGAGCTTTCAGTTTCTCATCTGTATTCACACCTGAAGGGCAGCACTTTGTGTTCCAGGTGCCTGGGGCAGACTTCCAGGCACTTGCCATATTCCCTGGCTCCCAGGAGCCCTGTGCAGGGAATTCCAGAACCTGGCTGGAATTGGAGTGGGACTTGATGCTGGTGCCTTTGTAAAACTTGGGTCAGAGCATGGAATCCTGGAATGGTTTGGGCTGGAAGGGACTGTAAAGCTAATTTACTTTTACCCCTGCCATGGCAGGGACACCTCCCACTGTCCCAGGCTGCTCCCAGCCCCAAAGTCCAACCTGGCCCTGGAACCCGCCCTTCTCTGGGCACCCTGTGCCAGGGCCTCCCCACCCTCCCAGGGAACAGTTCCTTCCCAATATTCCGTCCAGCCCTGCCCTCTGGCAGTGGGAAGCCATTCCCTGTGTCCTGTCCCTCCATGCCTTGTCCCCAGTCCCTTTCCAGCTCTCCTGGAGCCCCTTTAGGCCCTGCAAGGGGCTCTGAGCTCTCCCTGAAGCCCCAAACCGTGAGGTAAGCGTGGCCAAACTCAATGTTAACTTTCAAGCTGATACTAATTGAGCTTATTTTAGCCATTTTTGATGTGGCTTGGCTTAGAAAATCATCTCAGTGCTCACCAGAGTTGGCGACGCTGCCGAAGCCATGGCTGCTCTGTCCTTGCTGGATTTGTCCTCCTGTGAGAGGAGTGGAGTCCCCTAACCCCGTGCCCCTCTCCCTGTGCAGAAGATCTTCAGGACCACGATGCTGTTCCAGTTTGTGAACGTGCTGCTGCAGGTGCTGGTGCACAAGTCCCACGACCTGCTGCAGGAGGAGATCGGCATCGCCACCTACAACATGGCCTCGGTGGACTTCGACGGCTTCTACTCCGCCTTCCTGCCCGAGTTCCTGGCCAGCTGCGACGGCGTGGACTCCAACCAGAAGAACGTGCTGGGGAGGAATTTCAAAATGGACAGGGTAAGGAGGGGGGCTGCAGCAGAGCAGGATTCCCGGGATGCACAGAACGTGCTGGAGGGCAGCTGGGAATGTCTCCAGGCAGAACCTTTTGTTCCCAAGGCTTCCACGCTCAGCAATCCCCAGCCAAGGATTTCTCACTGCAGGGAGCAGAGCTGCCATCTCATCCCTCAGGTGCAGGATGCTCTGGGAGTTAGGGAATGTTTCCTGGAGGAAGTTTTCATTGGGATAGGCTGACGTGTTCCAGAGTGGGACGCTCAGGTCCTTGCCAGATGTTTGAGGGTTAAGGATGACAGCAGAGTCCCTGCAAAGGCTCACAACTCCTGCAAACCCCGTGTGTGTGTGGGAAGGAAATGTGTGGAATATCATGGCAGAGCAGCAGGTTGTGGCTTCCGTTTACTGAGGGTAATTTGGCATTGAGTGCTCCCTGTCCTGAGGGAGGGGATGGGGATTTGAGACCAAGGGTGAGGGTGGGAGTGGAAGCCTGGGAGAATTTCTTTGGCCCTAGAAGGCAACTGCTCTTCAGGAATATCAGCCCTTGTCAGGGAGTGTGTGACACCCAGGAGCCTTGGCAGGAGGGAAGCAAGGAATCTCTGGAGCCAGGCTGGGAGAGCTGGGAATGTTCACGTGGTGAAGAGAGGGATCCAGGGAGAGCTCAGAGCCCCTTGCAGGGCCTAAAGGGGCTCCAGGAGAGCTGCAGAGGGACTGGGGACAAGGCATGGAGGGACAGGACACAGGGAATGGCTTCCCACTGCCAGAGGGCAGGGCTGGATGGGATATTGGGAAGGAATTGTTCCCTGGGAGGGTGGGCAGGCCCTGGCACAGGGTGCCCAGAGCAGCTGTGGCTGCCCCTGGATCCCTGGCAGTGTCCAAGGCCAGGTTGGATGGGGCTTGGAGCAGCCTGGGCCAGTGGGAGGTGTCCCTGCCCATGGCAGGGGGTGGCACTGGATGGGCTTTGAGGTCCTTCCCAGCCCAGCCCAGGCTGGGATTCCATGACCATTCCTCTCGGGCCTCGCTGCACGATGAGGAGCCGGAGGTGTGGGCAGAGCCTGGATCCCTGCAGGCAGCTCTGAAACCATCTCTGCTCCAGCAGCTGGAGTTCCCTGGGCTCAGCCTGGGTCAGGATGGATCAGTTCCTGTGGGAGCACCCGCTGCGTGTTTGCCCCTCTCGGTCCCTCTCTGTTGCCTGCTGTCAGCCCATTCCCAGCAGTTGTTTCGTGCCTTGCAGGACCTGCCCTGGTTCACAGTGGTTCTCTCCCTTGCAGGACCTGCCCTCGTTCACGCAGAACGTGCACAGGCTGGTGAACGACCTGCGCTATTACAGACTGTGCAACGACAGCCTGCCCCCCGGCACTGTGAAGTTGTAGTGACTGCACTGGACTCTGCCATTCCCCAGGGAACGGATCCGTGTTCGCCACCGCCGCCCTCCTCCCGGGCCGTGCCAGCGCTGCACGCCGGGGTCCTGCCCGTGCCCACGGCCTGGATTCACCACGCTCCACCACCGCTTCCTTTGAGTTCTCCCTCCCCAGCCCGAGGCCGCAGCTGGAGCCGGCAGGATGTGTCTTAATGCCCACCCCCGGGGCATCCCGACTGTTGGGAAATCCCTCTCCCGGGGCTTTCCCTCTGCTCCTGTAGCACTTTGTTGCATCTGGAGGTGTCTGGAGAGATCATGTCCGTATCAGACGCGAGGCAGAAGCGCCAAAGACCACTTCAGACATTCGTACCTTCGTGTCATTCCACCTTCCTGCCCTGCCCAGCTCTCGGGGGAGGAGTCTCCCGACGTTGGGACTGGTTTGGCACTTCTGTCACTCCCTTTGTTTTTAAATTGCCTTGAAAACCTCCCCGATGTTGGCGGGGATTTAGAGACTTTTTTGGGGGTTTTTTTTAAACGTTTTCTCATCATTCCATTGTGATACTAAAACAACATGCTTAATGGGAATAAAGTGCTTACTTTGTTGTTTTAAATACCTTGGGGCTGGGTTACTTTCCCTCTAAGTCGTTCTGTAAATGAACAAGCAGTGATGCACAGCTTTTCCCAGGATCAGGAATGAGGAGCAGCCAGCAAGGATCCCAACTATTCCAGCAGCTCCTGGAAGGTGCAGATTGGTGGTGGCTTCGTGGCTTCTTCCTCTACTGTCTCCTTGTTGTTTTCCTGCTGTGTTTTCTGTCACATGTTGTGGTGATCCCTTCATTCCCTCCAGGACTCTGGTCTGAATCAATCATGAAGTGCCTGCAGGAAGAAATCCCACATTCCCAGTGGGCCTGGAGCTGAAGTTCACCCACTGGCCAGTGACCAGTAGTGGCATCTGTGTGGTAAAATCCCAGACAGCGGTCAGGCAGGACCAGACTGTGTGGGGTTGTGAATCTCTGATCGTGCAGCTGGGAAGGGTTTCTTTCCCCCCTGGTCAGGAAGCAGCATTAAATCAGTCTTCATTTTTATATTTAATAGATTCAATTTGAGAGGAACTTCTCACAGGGGCGTGGAGGGACCTGGAGGGGAATGGCCTTAGGCTGAATGAGGGCAGGGCTGGATGGGATATTGGGAAGGAATTGTTCCCTGGCAGGGTGGGCAGGCCCTGGCACAGGGTGCCCAGAGCAGCTGTGGCTGCCCCTGGATCTCTGGCAGTGTCCAAGGCCAGGCTGGATGGGGCTTGGAGCAGCCTGGGCCAGTGGGAGGTGTCCCTGCCCATGGCGGGGGATGGAACTGGATGGGCTTTGAGGTCCTTTCCAACCCAAACCATTCCACGATCCCATGGAATCAGTCTCAGTTCCCCATGGTTCAGTGGGCAGCTGCAGTGGTGGGAACAGCACCAGTCCCTGGGCAGGGAGCACAGCTGGAGATGTTCTCCTAGGAACATCTGGAGATGTGGATGTGCTGTGGCTGCACCTGCACAGCTGGGAGGTGTCGGGGGAGCTGGAGCATGGCAGCACTGAGTCCATGGTGCCTCCTGTTCAGTTCTGTGGACAAACCCCTTCCCTGTGCACGTTTGTCACTGGGATGGGACAGAGGCTGTTGGATCATCTCTGCAAGAGCCCTGCATCCGGGCTCTGAGCTGGCACCAGGTGGATGTTTGGGCTCCCTGCCCTGAAGCAGAGTCCAAATGCCCAGGATGTGCCTCACCTGCTCCAGCCCCTGCAGGTGAGGGCTGAGCTGCCTCCAGAGGGGTGAGGGAAGAGGGGAGGAAGGTGAGTGATGATCTGTGCCCAGCTCCCTGCCAGCCATACCTGGAATAACTCCGTGCCACTGTCTCTGCATAAAGCTTGGAGTCCTCGTTGTTCCTGCTGGGACTTGGGTGTGGGAAGAGCTGGTGCAGAGTCCAGGCCTGGCCCTGGAGCCTGGCCCTGCTCCTGGGCACTCGCAGCAGCTCTGCCCTGCCCTGAGCTGCAGTGGGGGGCACTGGAAGCTGGCAGCCACCTCCTCACTGGTTCTCTGGCTGTGGCTCGCTTTGGAGCCGGGCTGAAGGGATTTCATCCCAGCACAGCTCTGCAGGCTCATGCTGCTTTTCCTTCTTGGCTTGACAGAGGGTGAAAGTAGAAGTTTTTCCCTTGGCCAATGCCAAGCAGCTGCCAGGTGGCCAAAGCCCAGGTTCCAGTCTGCCACCCCTTGTCCTAAAACCTCTTTCCACTTTGCCACCCATCTGTCCCATCCCCATTGGCCTGGCAAACCGTGGAGAGGGGCCTTTCTCCAGCCCCTGTTTGGGGGCAGAAAGTCTCTTTTCCACAACCTGTTGAATCCATTTGCCCAAGGGAAGCCGCTGAGGTGTTTTTTTGCCATGGTGCTGAGCACAGCTGGGCCCACAGCTGTCCCCCCACTCCCTGTGCCTTGGGCAGGCAGGGAGGAAACAAGGAGAGTGGGGTCAAGCCCAGCCCTCAGCCTGTTTGTATCCATGTGTGCCTTCAGGATGCTCCTCAGTCCTTCAAATCAGCACAGATTTGGGAAACGGGCTCAAAGCAAGCAGGCTTTTCCAAGCTGCTCTTCATGAGGAAGCTCAGTAAGGAGTGATTTCCCAGCCTGGGGGCTGGAATGGGGCTGGGAGGAGTGACCAGAGGGGCTCCCACCTGGGCAGTTCCTCTGCCCCCAGGGTCTTGCACCCCTTCCTCAGCACCTGCTGTGTCCAGGGCAGGTCTGTGCCCCACAGTGGGGACACTGCCCTGGCTGCTCCTGGGGCTGGGGCACTGTGCCCCAGCTCAGCCTGGCATGGGCTACCCCGGCCTCTCCTTGCCTGGTGAATTGAGGGCAAAGCACGAGGCAGGTTTGGTTCCTGGCAGGGTCTGGCTCCCCTCGGGATGGGTGCTGTGGGCTGTGCTCCCACCCTGGCAGGGCTTGGCATTCCAGACCGGGATGTTCCGTATCAGGATGCTCCGTGCTGGGATGCTCTGGATGGGGAGGATGCTCCGTCCCGGGATATCCCGGCCCCGGCGGCTGCTTTAAGGGGAGGGACGGAAGCCTGACCCGTCCCC
>NW_008239539.1:1379856-1380394 GCF_000691975.1 Corvus brachyrhynchos
CCTGGGCACCCTTCCCTCATCCCTGTCCTACCCCTGGGGACCCTGTCCCCATCCTGTCCCCAGTCCCCTGCCTGTGCTGCCCCTCAGGGCTCCTGCTCCCATCCTGTCCCCATGGTGCCCCATCCCCTCTCCGTGCCCGCGGTCCCCCAGCGCCCGTCCCTCCATCCCGGGCGGGTGGCGGCTCCCTTGCGAGTCGGTGCCAGGGTCTGCTGTCCCCAGCCCCGTGTGCCGGGATGGGGCAGAGGCCGGAGCTGGCGCTCCCTGAAGGTTCCAAGGGGTTTGGTGTCCCCAGGACTGGAATGGGGGGACTCCTGTGCTGTCCTGCAGTTCAGCAGTGCCCAGGGCAGCGGGTGAGCTCATGGGGTCGGTTCCTCCGGCTCTGTCCCCGCCAGCATTGGGGCCACCCGGCCTCGCAGCCCGGGACGCGTCCCCGAAGCCTGGGATTGGCAGTGAAGTGTCCTCTCTCCCTTCCCCTCCTTCCTGTCCCCTCTGTCCCTCCAGCGGACGGGATGCGCTGTCCCTCGGGGACTTCTGTCCC
>NW_008239539.1:1381154-1383966 GCF_000691975.1 Corvus brachyrhynchos
GCTCAGCTGTCCTGTCCCGCAGGTGTGGGAGGGCTACAACGCGGTGCGGTGTGTGCGGGCCATGGTTGGGGACAGCGGCGCCGTGGGGACCATCCGAGGCGATCTCAGCGTGCACATCACCAGGTAGGGCCGCGGGCAGCGGGAGCCCTCGGCCGTGGCACTGTCCCCATCCCTGTCCCCTCACAGGAACCTGGTCCATGCCAGTGACTCCGTGGAGACGGCCCAGCGGGAGATCGGCTTCTGGTTCCCGCGGGACGAGCTGGTGGCCTGGGACAGCAGGGACAGGGACAACATCTACGGGCTCTAGGGCCAGCCCCCGGCCTGGGGGGGCCCCCGCCCCCCAATAAACCCCGGTGCCTCCAGCTCTGACTCCTGTCTCCTCCTTCAGATGGCACCAGCAAGTGCTGGGGGGCTCTGGGAGGCACTGGGCTGTCCCTAGGGGGCACTGGGGTGGTACTGGGAAGCTCTGGGAGGCACTGGGATGTCCCCGGAGGGCACTGGGGTGTGACTGGGGGGCCCTGGGGTGGTACCAGGGAGCTCTGGGAGGCACTGGGATGTCCCCAGAGGGCACTGGGGTGATACTGGGAAGCTCTGGGAGGCACTGGGGTGGTACCAGGGAGCTCTGGGAGGCACTGGGATGTCCCCAGAGGGCACTGGGGTGATACTGGGAAGCTCTGGGAGGCACTGGGGTGGTACCAGGGAGCTCTGGGAGGCACTGGGATGTCCCCAGAGGGCACTGGGGTGATACTGGGAAGCTCTGGGAGGCACTGGGGTGGTACCAGGGAGCTCTGGGAGGCACTGGGATGTCCCCAGAGGGCACTGGGGTGTTACAGGAAGGCTCTGGGAGGCACTGGGTGAGCCATGGATGGCACTGGAATGTCTCTAGAGGCCACTGGGGTGGTACTGGGAAATCCTAGAAGACACTGAGCGGTGTTGGGAAGCTCTGGGATGTCACTGGTCCATCCGTGGAAAGTACTGGGAAGCTTTGTGAGGCACTGGGATGTCCATGGGTGGCACTGGGCTCATTCTGGGATGCACTGGGATGTCCCTGGGAGCACTAGGGTGGTACTGGGAGACTCTGGGAAGCTCTGGGTGTGCCTGGGAGGCACTGGGTCGGTACTGGGAAGCTCTGTGAGAAACTGGGATGGTGCTGGGAAGCTCTGGGATGAACTGGGCTGTCTCTAGGAGCACTGAGGCAGCACTGGGAAATTCGGGAAGGCCCTGGGATGTCCCTGGGAGGCACTGGGTCGGTACTGGGAGGCTTTGTGAAGCACTGGGCTGTGGCTGGGGGCTGCAGGGGCTCTGCAGGTGACTGGAACAGAGCAGGGTGAGCTGGAAAACTGGGGGCTCTGTGGGAACACTGGGACACCACTGGGTGGCACTGGGACACCACTGAGAAGTACTGGGATGCCACCGTGAAGCACTGAGACACCACTGGGTGGCACTGGGAGGCACTGGGATACTACGGAAAGCGCTGGGACGGCATTGTGAGGTACTGGGACATCAGTGAGAGGACTGGGATGGCACTGGGACAGCTCAGGGAGCACTGGGACAGCACTGGGACAGTGGATAGCACTGGGATAGCACTGAGAGTGCTGGGAGAACTGGGACAGCAGTGGGACGGCTCTGGGAGCACTGACACTGGATATCACTGGGATAGCGCTGGGAGCACTGGGATAGCACTGGGATAGCACTGGGAGCGCACTGGGAGCACTGGGAAAGCACTGGGAGCCCTGGGATAGCACTGGGAGCACTGGGATAGCACGGGGATAGCACTGGGAGAGCACTGGGATCGCACTGGGAGCGCACTGGGATCGCACTGGGATAGCACTAGGAGCACTGGGAGCACTGGGATAGCACTGGGATAGCACTGGGAGCGCACTGGGAGCACTGGGAAAGCACTGGGAGCCCTGGGATAGCACTGGGAGCACTGGGATAGCACTGGGAGAGCGCTGGGATCGCACTGGGGAGAGCACTGGGATAGCGCTGAGAGCACTGGGATAGCACTGGGATCGCACTGGGAGGCACTGGGATCGCACTGGGAGGCACTGGGATCGCACTGGGAGGCACTGGGATCGCACTGGGAGGCACTGGGATCGCACTGGGAGGCACTGGGATCGCACTGGGAGGCACTGGGATCGCACTGGGAGGCACTGGGATCGCACTGGGAGGCACTGGGATCGCACTGGGAGGCACTGGGATCGCACTGGGAGGCACTGGGATCGCACTGGGAGGCACTGGGATCGCACTGGGAGGCACTGGGATCGCACTGGGAGGCACTGGGATCGCACTGGGAGGCACTGGGATCGCACTGGGAGGCACTGGGATCGCACTGGGAGGCACTGGGATCGCACTGGGAGGCACTGGGATCGCACTGGGAGGCACTGGGATCGCACTGGGAGGCACTGGGATCGCACTGGGAGGCACTGGGATCGCACTGGGAGGCACTGGGATCGCACTGGGAGGCACTGGGATCGCACTGGGAGGCACTGGGATCGCACTGGGAGGCACTGGGATCGCACTGGGAGGCACTGGGATCGCACTGGGAGGCACTGGGATTGCACTCGGATAGCACTGGGATTGCACTGGGATAGCACTGGGAGCACTGGGATAGCACTGGGAGAGCGCTGGGATCGCACTGGGAGCACTGGGATAGCGCTGGGACAGCACTGGGATTGCACTGGGAGCACTGGGATAGCACTGGGATCGCACTGGGAGGCACTGGGATCGCACTGGGAGGCACTGGGATTGCACTCGGATAGCACTGGGATTGCACTGGGATAGCACTGGGAGCACTGGGATAGCACTGGGA
>NW_008239539.1:1385110-1386958 GCF_000691975.1 Corvus brachyrhynchos
CATCGCCGAGATCTTCATGAGGTGCGGGAGCCCCTGCGGTGGGACGGCCTCCTCCTTCCCTCCCTCTTTGCCCTCTTCCCTTCTTCTCTTCCCCCCTCTTCCCTTCTTTTCCCGCGCTTTCCTCCTCTTCACCCCCTTCTCTTCTCTTTCCCACCTTCCCATCCCTCTCCCGACTGCGGCACCAGGCCCTGGAAGAGCCGGGATGCGAAGCCGAGGGCGGCAGAGCCCTCAGGGAGGCTCCGGGGGCCGCCGGTGTGGGAGCAGGGCCGGCCCTGCTCCCTTCTTCTCTTCCCCCCTCTTCCCTTCTTTTCCCGCGCTTTCCTCCTCTTCACCCCCTTCTCTTCTCTTTCCCACCTTCCCATCCCTCTCCCGACTGCGGCACCAGGCCCTGGAAGAGCCGGGATGCGAAGCCGAGGGCGGCAGAGCCCTCAGGGAGGCTCCGGGGGCCGCCGGTGTGGGAGCAGGGCCGGCCCTGCTCCATCCAGCCCGGGCAGGGCTCTGGCTCCGCGTCCTGCTGGCTTGGAGCAGCAGCGATTCCTGCAAGGAACACCCGAACTCCTGCTGATCCCGAGGTGCTGCTGAGGAGCCCGGCCCTTCTCACCTGCCCCTTCCCTGCAGGCACGGCTGCCGGACCGTCATTGCCAGCAGGAACCTGCAGCGAGTGTCGGAGGTGAGTCCGGGCTCCAGCGGGAGAGCTGCGAGCCCTGGGAATCCTTCTGCTCCCTCCAGTGGGAATCTCTCTCCTGTGGGAATAGTGCAATAGGAGGAATGGCTTCCCAGTGCGTCCCAGTCTCCCAGCTCTGGGCACTCCGGCGGTGCTGGTTTGGGGGGTGCACCTTCAGCATGTAGATGCTAAGACAGGTGGCTGTAAAAATAGGAACATTTCTCTGCCACCTCTCTTAGCATCTACACCAGCACAGCTCAGTTAACCTGGAACCTGCTTTCCACAATCATGATGGCTTTTTGTGGGTGAGAGAGACAGAAACGAGCTGTGGGGGAGATTTGTCAGCAGGGCAGAGCCTGAGGTTGGGCTTAAACCTCAGCTTGGAGTAGGACCAGACCCCAGGGGTTGTGTGGGTTGAGGTGGGTTGCCTCAGCTGTCCTGTGTTTTGGGGCAGAGGGGAGGGTGCAGGTGTGGTTGGCTGTCATTTCACACTCCCTCATGCTCACGTGCCAGAAGAAGCTGCAAAGCTCAGCAGGTTTTTAGTCCACAGGGGCCAGAGTCTTCTGAGGGCACAGAATCTGCAGTCCACATCTGCAGCTGCTCGTGCACCCGTGTGTTGTTGGGGCTCGAAACCTCTCACAGAGTCCCAAACAGAAGTTGGAGCAGCTCTGGTTGTTGTGTGGAGCTGCTGCTGAGCTTGTGTGTCCCCTGTGCTTTATTTGCTGGGGAAAATCTTACTCTTAATGAGCCACAGGGGTGGCCTGTGACAAAGCCTGAGCTGCAGAGCTGGTCCATCTCACAGCCTGCCTGCTCTGTCTTTGCCCTTTTGCCCACTGACTTTCTGGATCTAAAGGGTAATTATGCCTGGGCTCATGCCAAAAATGCCGTGCTGGGGTTCAACCTTTGTACTTGCCCTGCAGAGATGTTGCCTGGGATGTGCTGTGCCCATGGTAGCCCACGCAGGTAACTGGGCTTAGCCAGCTATGGCCTCAGGGCCTGCCCAGCACCCAGTGTGGCTGGGATACAACATGCAAGAGCTTTCCCTGGCTACCCCAGGGCTAGCAGGGTGCTTCCAGGCTGGAGCTGGCCGTGTTCAGGCACATTCCTCCCCTGCCCACACTGTTTGCTGTGTGCTGACAGGGATATCACTCCTGCCTGACTCTGCTCACCTGATACAAGCCTGG
>NW_008239539.1:1387074-1393227 GCF_000691975.1 Corvus brachyrhynchos
GCGCCTCAAAAATGCTGGTGCCAGCCACAGGGCAGCAGTGCCTGCCTCTGTCCATCGATGTCCGGCAGCCCCAGACCATCGCGGCAGCCGTGGACGAGGCGCTGAAGGAGTTCCAGAGGATTGACATCCTCATTAATGGTGAGGCTGGCGTGGGCAGGGGGAGGATTTGGGCTCACTGCTGGGAAGGGTGTTCTCCTGCACAGGCATCCCTGGGAGCACAGAGGAAGCAGAGCTCTGTGTGTGGTACATCCATCCCTGTTTGCCGGGGTGTGGATCATCCCTGCTGCCCTCGTGCTGGCTGTGCTGCTGGGCACCCAGAGCCACCAGTTTATCCCTTTGTCAGCGCTGTCCCCACGGGCTCTCCAGTGTGCAGATATTACCCCTCACCCTCCCTGTCACAGAAGGGCCCTGACATCTCTGCCAGCCCTGTCCTGACTGTCCCTGTGGTTCAGGTGCTGCGGGGAACTTCCTGTGCCCAGCCAGTGCCCTGTCCTTCAACGCCTTCAAAACAGTGATAGACATCGACACCATGGGCACCTTCAACACCTCCAAAGTCCTCTTTGAGAAGTATTTCCGGGTGAGTGGCACAGAACCAGGGGGCTCTGAGGAGAGCCTCTGGTAGGCAGGGGGTGGTGTCAAACCACACTGTGCTGCTGGGGCATCCAGGGCAGTGCAGAAGGCACAAGGGACTGCAGCACTCAGGGCTTCCCTACATGGATCCACTCTGTTCCCTTCCAGGGATCCCAGCCCTGAACTAGGGATCCTCCTGTCCCTTGCCCTGGGGCTTTGGGCTGTTGTAGCAGCTTTCCATGCTCTGCCACCTGTAGAAGCTGTGATCTCCTGCTCCTTTTCCAGCTCTGCTGCTTTCCCTTGGCCTTTCCTTCTACCCTGCATGTCCCACCTCTCTGGCAGGGCCCCACTGGCTGCCCCACCTCTGAGATTGGGTGGGTAGAGCTGCCCCAGTGTTGGCCTGGCAGTGCCCATGGGTGACTGTCCCTCCTAGCCCAGCTCTCCTGTGCCTCACAGCCCTCTGTGACCCTTTGTGCTGCTCTCTGCCTAACTCCTCATGTCCTTTCCTTCCCCAGGACCATGGCGGGGTCATCGTCAACATCACGGCGACCCTGAGCTACCGAGGGCAGGCCCTGCAGGTGCACGCTGGGGCTGCCAAAGCTGCCATAGGTACCTCAACACACCCTGCTGGGGCTTGGAGCCGTGTGGGGCCAGGAAAGAAGCCGGTTCTTCCCAAATACTGGGATGGGAAGATGCCTTGGGGAGGGGCGAGCGTGAATCGCTGTGGTTACTGCATGCTGGGATTTGGGATGAGCCTCTTCTCCCCTCCCAGGGCCCTTTGCTCTCAGCCAGACTCTTCTGTGGCTTTTTTTCCCCCCCTCAAAAGAAGTTGCTGGAATGGCTCTGCTCCCCGTTTCTCAGTGCTGTTGCAATCCCTCCCCAGATGCCATGACCCGTCACCTTGCTGTGGAGTGGGGACCCAACAACATCCGTGTGAACAGCCTGGCCCCCGGCCCCATCACAGGCACCGAGGGCTTCCGACGCCTGGGTGAGGCACCCTGGGCTCCCGGCCCTGCCATGGCAGTGCCCCGCTGGTATCCCCTGGGAGGGGACAGGAGGGGCCCCCCGTGCCACACAGCCCGTGGGGTGTTGCTGCCGGGCACGGCTGTGCTGTGGCTTGGCTGGCACAGCCCTTCCCGCATCCCTGGTACCTCCCAGGGCACTGGTTTGGCAGTTGTTTGGGCTCTCTGAAGCCATGATGGAGCATGCTCCCCCAAAACTCAGCCCTGCCTCAGGGGTTGGCTCTTGTAGTCCATCAGCAGAGTGCTGGTGCGGCCCCAGAGGATGGGAAAGACCTGGAGCCCTTAGAGTGGGTCCAGGGACCATGGAGATGCTCCGAGGGCTGGAGACCCTCTGCTCTGGAGCCAGGGAGAGCTCAGAGCCCCTTGCAGGGCCTGAAGGGGCTCCAGGAGAGCTGCAGAGGGACTGGGGACAAGGCATGGAGGGACAGGACACAGGGAATGGCTTCCCACTGCCAGAGATCAGGGCTGGATGGGATATTGGGAAGGAATTGTTCCCTGGGAGGGTGGGCAGGCCCTGGCACAGGGTGCCCAGAGCAGCTGTGGCTGCCCCTGGATCCCTGGCAGTGTCCCAGGCCAGGCTGGACGGGGCTTGGAGCGACCTGGGACAGTGGAAGGTGTCCCTGCCCATGGCAGGGGGGAGAGAAGGAGAAATCCCTCCCAACCCCAACCATTCCATGATTCCATGGTTCTGAAGCTCTCTGAGGTTCTGTCTTGAGCTCGCTGTGTCAGCACAAAATCCCTGCTGGGCTTGAGCTCTGCTCCTTGAAATCTTCTCCGGTTTGTATCCCAGGGCTGTGCCAGGATCTCATCCCAGTTCCCTGGAGCACTCAGCCAGCCCCATGGGCAGTGCTGCAGTGCCTGGCTGGCTGTGGTGCTGGACAGTCTCCCGGAGTCCAAACTGACTCTTGCCTGTCCCTTTTAGGTGGGAAATCTGCCGAAAAATCCAACCTGTTCTCGGTGATCCCGCTGCAGCGCGCGGGGAACAAGACGGAGATCGCGCACAGCGCCCTGTACCTGGCCAGCCCCCTCTCGTCCTACGTCACCGGCACCACCCTGGTCGTGGATGGTGGCAGCTGGCTCACCTCCCCCAACAGCTTCTCTGCCTTGCTGGGTATTTCCTCCTCCTCTGCTAAACTCTAGGTGACTGCATTTCCCCCTCGTGGGATTGGAGCAGGGCTTCTCAGGGAAACCCAGCTTTTGCCTGGGGCACAGGGCACAGGTCCTGTGAGGAGCGGCTGAGGAAGCTGGGGAAGGGGCTGGAGCCCCAGGAGCGGCTGAGGGAGCTGGGAAGGGGGCTCAGCCTGGAGCAAAGGAGGCTCAGGGGGGACCCTGTGGCTCTGCACAAGTCCCTGACAGGAGGGGGCAGCCGGGGGGGGGAGGGCTGTGTTGCAGGGAACAGGGACAGGAGGAGAGGGAACGGCCTCAAGTCACACCAGGGGAGGTTTAGGTTGGATATTGGGGAAATTTCTTCATGGGAAGGGTGGTCAGGCACTGGCAGAACTACCCAGGGCAGTGCTGGGGTCACCATCCCTGGGGGGAATTAAAAGCTTTGCATGTGTGGCTACTGGGGACACGGGTCAGTGGTGGCCTTGGCAGTGCTGGGCTCGGGGCATGGCTGCGTAGCAGTGGGTACTGTGTCCTCATGGACAGTCCTAGGGATGCCTTGGGAAGAGCAGCAGAACTTGCTGGATTTTCCCTTTGAGCCTGGCTTGTGACACGGTGTCTCTTGGATGCCTGTCCAGACACCTCTGAGATTCCCCCAAAGCAATATGATGCCCATTTTCTGTGCCCCAGCAGCAGGACTGAGCACAAAGACTCCTGAGAGCCTCTTCCTTGCCTGAATTCCTGCAGCCTGGCAGGGGAAGGGGTCTCCTTCCTTCCTCTCTTCCCTGCCTGTGTCCCACCTGGCAGGCCCCAGCAGGGCTCTGTCCCCACCTCCACCCTCTCTTGCAGATGTCTGGGCTGCAGGAGCAAACCAACCCCACTGATGGACAGCATGGACTGACCGATGGACAGATGTGACCTGGGACATCACGGGTGGACATCTCCCAGAGCCACCACCCACAGCCACAGTCTCTCCTCGGCCACTGGTGGTGGTGGTGACACTGCCAGTCCCTGGGGGACAGAGCTCTGGGGGTGCTGGGTGGGGAGCGAGCCCATCCCATGCTGCGCCATTGCTGCCTTCTGAGCTGGTGTGGCTGCGGGTGCAGGGACAGTGTGCAGGGCTGGGAAGGTCACTGTCCCTTTGTGGCTCTCTCCAAGCCACTCTCCTGGCCTTTCCCAAGCCCCAAGCAGTGCCACTCATGGATATCCGTCCTCTTCCTCCCCTCTCCTCTATCTTAGCCGGAGAAGTGCCCAAGACCCCCAGCAGCAGCTCCTTTTTGGGAGGGGGAGCAGCTCAGCCCGCCCGAGGTTGGGGTCACCCAGTGCGGTGGGCCCAGCTCTGCCTCGGCAGCTCTTGGAGGGGAAACCCTGGCAGGGGGAAGTGGCCTTGTCCCCTAAGAGGCTCTGGGTGGGACAGTGGTCCCGGCAGGCTGCTGTGGATGCAGCTGGGATGCCCCTGTCTCAGGAGCAGAGGTGGTGTGAGGGCAGATGCCCCCAGGCCCAGCTCTGCACTACAGCACTGTAGGTGTCCAGGGGTCTGTCCACACCCACCTGTCTGTCCCACCAGTGTCACGCTGTCTCCTTCCAGACACTCAGCTGAGGGTAAATGAAGGGCTAGAACTGCAATCCAGTCCTTCCCTCCTGCTGGGCTGCAGGAGCCACAGTGGGGCTGCTGGGATGGCACTGCCAGAGCCAGCCCTGTCCCTGGTGCCAGCGCCCCAGGGGACACACGCTGCTCGTGTGCACGCTCCTGCTGCTGCGGGCAGTTTTTAGGCTCACCCTGACTTCCATGAGGCTTGTTCTCCCACTTAATTGTATTTCCTACTTGATTGTAGACTTGCCAGGTTTTGCTCCTTCCTCCAGGCCACAAATAAAGAACTTGCACCCTGAGCAGTGATGCTTCTCTCTGCTGCATGAGCACCAGTGCCCTGCCCGGCTGACTGGTCCTGGTGGACCAAAGTGGGCCCTGAGGGAGGGGAAAGAACCACTGTTCCCAGTGGCAGAGCCGTGTGTGGCCCCAGTCCTCAGCTCTGTGGTGCCCCAGTGCTGCAGGCCAGGGGCTCTTGGGGACTTACCACCTCCTCAGCCCCAGTGGCTCTGGGTGCCAGCAGCAGAGGTGATGGGGAGGTGCTGGGGGCTTTGGTGAGAGACTCAGCCCTTCAGAGGGATGGGGATGCAGTGCTTGGGCTGGGATCCTTTGCCCAGGCTCCTGGAATTTGGCTCCAGCTGCAGTATTCCTGAATAACAGGATGTATTTTCTCCTGGAGAAGGCACTTGTGTGATGTGTGTTGGTCCTCACTGCCCAGCTGGAGCCTTGTCTCTGACCTGCATCCCTGTTCTGGGAGGCTCCACGTATTTCACTGTCCTGTTTAACCATGACCAGGTGACCTGGGCACCATCAGGGCTGTCCTGGCTCTGTGGCCACCATAGCAAGAGGGAGCTTAGCTTGGCCATGTCCCTCCAGCACCAGGGGAAGGACAGAGCTCTGGGCTCAGCCTTGGCACAGCCTGGAGCTGCAGGAACCCATCGAGGGCTGCAGAGCTGCCACTCACAGCGTCAGGCTGGCACCTCCAGCCCTGCAGGCACCTTGTTCCCCTGCCAGCCCCATCCACGCAGGAAGCCTGGCTGCTGGAGCTGTCTGGCAACTGGGAATTGTATTCCAGGGGATTTTGCAGGGAATGGTTTAGGCAGGTGTCACCCAGGGAGAGCAGCTGGTGCAGCTGTGCTTCCCCCTGCGGCACTGACAGAGGAGCCCGTCCTGCCCTGCTCACCTTTAGGAATGGCTGTGATGAGGAAAAGGATTTGGAGTGGAAGTTTCCAGCCTTCCCAGCGCTGGACTGACTGGGCAGGGGTGGCAACCTCTCCAGGGCTGAGCGTGCTGGGGGACGCATGGTGGCCCAGCCTGGCTGATCCTGAGATGTCACACACATCCATGGCCAGGGCAGGGTCACTGGGGCCAGGGATGCTCTTGCTCATCAAGTTTGCTGCTAATTATGCCCAGGGGCTGTAATTCCAGCTGCTCGGCCAGCTCATGGCTGTGTTAGCGGGGTCATCCCTGTGCTCCAGCAGAAACTGCCAGGGCACCAAGCCTGGGGGCTGTGAGCCCTAAACACGGGCACCAATTGATGCACGGACGTGGTCCCAGGTGTGCACAGTTCTCCCCTGGAGCAGTTCAGGGATCCCGGTGCACAGTGCTGTCCCACGGGGCTTGGGGGGCCCGGAGCACCGTTCATACCTGGGGCTGGTGGGCGGTCCTGTTGCACGGTTCCCCCCCAGAGGGGTTTGGGATTCTGGAGCATGGTTTGGGTTTGGGATCCCGGAGCATGGTTTGGGATTCAGGAGCATGGTTTGGGTTTGGGGTCCCGGGGCATGGTTTGGGTTTGGGGTCCCGGGGCATGGTTTGGGATCCTGGAGCATGGTTTGGGTTTGGGGTCCTGGGGCATGGTTTGGGTTTGGG
>NW_008239539.1:1393819-1394090 GCF_000691975.1 Corvus brachyrhynchos
CGAGCCCCCGCTGCCCCGGGGGCCGGGACCGGGGCCCGAGCCGGAGCTGGAACCGGAGCCGCAGCTGGAACCGGAGCTGGAACCGGAGCCCGATCTGGACTTGGAAGCGGTACCGGAGCCGGAGCTGGACCTAGAACCGGAACCAGAGCTGGACCTAGAACCGGAGCCGGAGCTGGACCTAGAACCGGAGCTGGCCCTCGAACCGGAGCTGGAACAGGACGCGGACCTGGGCCCGGAGCTGGAGCTGGACCTCTGGGCACTTGAGCCCGCC
>NW_008239539.1:1394598-1399769 GCF_000691975.1 Corvus brachyrhynchos
GGGGGTCCGGCTGGGCAGGGGGGCCAGCCGGGGAGGGGGGGCTGCTCCTGCCCCCCTTGCTGGCACCTCACTGGCCGTGGATCACCTCCGTAACGGGGAGCATCCCTGCCCATGGCACGGGGTTGGAACGAGGTGATCCTTAAGGGCCTTTCCAACCCCAGCCGTTCCGTGGTTCCCTGCTACCACGCTTATCCCGGGTTTGACAACCTGAATGTGTATTTTTTCCCCCCTTTCCGTTGCTTTGTGCCCTGGCGAGCCGGTGTTCCCCGGCAGCAGATCAGAGGCGATGTAATTTGAAGCTGCCTGGGCTGACCCAAAATGGAGCAAGCTCCGGCAGCGCTCACCAGGGGATGGAGATGGATTTGTTGGTGTTTCATGCACTGGCCTGGGCTGGCATCGCTAGCAGGAAAAAAGGATTTTTTTTTTTTTTAAGGTGTGCAGGTATTGCTGTGAAGTTTCCCTTTGCCTGCCCAGATCTGCTCTCGTTCTCCCTCCGTGGCTGCTGCGCGGGTATTTAAGTGCCATGACAAAGCAAATCATCTGTGAAGGAGGCTTTTGGTGGAGGAGGGCTTTTCATCCCTGTCCTCCTGCTAGGAACACCTCTCAAAGATAAAACAAAGGCCTTTATTTTAGAAAAACAGCCGTGCAAAGTGGAGATAGGGAACTTCTTTGTGTTGCTGGTGAGGGCACTGTGTGTGCAGAGGGTGTCAAGGTGTGAGCACAGGTACCTGTGCCAGGAGAGAGGCTTTATTCATAAATCCTCTGTTCTGCACTGCCCTGCCGTGGGCTGGGCTCTCTGTGCCCCCCCCGTGTCCCACTGCTGGCCCCAGCAGAGGAAGCAGGAGCAGACAGCCCACAGAGGCTCCCGAGCCCTGCACACGGGTGCCACTTCCCCGGGGGACTGTTTGCCTTCGTGTCCCTTGGCGTGGAGCAGCCCAAGGACGCGGGGAATGGGGACAGGCAGGTGGCTCTGGGCTGTGCAGCTTGGCCCGGCAGCGCCGGCGTGGGGATGGTGCCAGAGCTCCAGAGCGGCCTTGCTGAGCCTGGAAAACACTTTCAGAACATGGCCTGGGGAGTGGCTGTGGGCTGTTAAGGTCACCCCAAAGCTCAGCAGGGTGTCCCCAGAGGTTTTGGGCTGCTGGCCTGTGTCCGTCCATATGGATCCATCTGGGAGAAGGGGCTCTCTGCAGGCTCCGTGTTCCTTGCTGCTGAGCACAGCTAATGCTGCCTGTGCTGCCATAAATGATGCTTTTAAAACCCATTTCTCATCTGCAAGAGGCTGGTACAGGCAGCTCTTGGCATGCAGAACAGCTGGGTGCTGGTACAGTGAGTGCTGAGTACCTTGGGGAGGTTGGTGTGGCAATGCCTGAGCCAACAGGTCCTGGGCACTCCAGGGGACTGGCAAAGGAGGAGGAGTGATGCCTGTGGTGCAAGAGGACTTGGTGTGAGTCTGCAGCTGAGAAAAGACCAGGGCACACTGAGGGAGAAGGAGAAGGGGTTGGTGGTGGGGTCCATAAGCTCCCAGCAGATCATAGAATCACAGAATATCCTGGGCAGGAAGGGTCCCACAGGGATCATCCACTCCAGCCCCTGGCCCTGCACAGACACCTCAACAGCCCCACCCTGGGCATCCCTGGCAGAGCTGTCCAAATGCTCCTGGAGCTCTGGCAGCCTCGGGGCCGGGACCATTCCCTGGGGAGCCTCTGGGGGAAGAACCTTTCCCTGATATCCAACCTAAACTCCCCTGATGCGTGGAGTAATAAAGAGAGGAGCTCTGGGGAAGTTTCCTGACCTATTTTGCGTGAAGCAGCCAGAACTTGGGCCTAAAGTGGGTCTTTTGGAAAACGGAGATCCAGCTCAGGTGGAATTGAAAGGGGAGGAATATCCCCAGTGGGTAAAACAGTGTTAAGGTGACTACATGGGAGCCTCGAGGTGTAAATAAAGGTTGTGCCACAACCAGAACTGGGATACTGTGAGAGAGGGGCCGGGGTTTGATGGCTGGCTGGATAATCACAAAGGTATCGCAGCAATCAGCAGGCAGTTAACGAGGAACAAATTCCAGCCCTCTTGCTGGAGGTACCTGCTTCCCTTTTTCCTCCCCTCCTTCCTCCTGCCTGCTGCCCACAGGGCTGGGTTCATAGTGGTGGAACAAATGGCTAAGTTGAAGCACCACAAGCAGCTGATTCCCGAGGCTGGAGAGGGCTGAAGGGTTAAGGAGAGCCTCTGTGTGTGTGTGTGTGTATCCACACGGATGAGGAGCTGGAGAGCAGCAAGTGTTGTCTTTAGCGCTCACTCAAACACCAGAGGCATTCATGGGCTGCTGAGCTGAGCGCTGTCAGCTCGTTTGGCTGCAACAATTATTAGCTAAATGTCAAAGGGAAGGCACCAGCTGGCATTTATTCCATAAACACGATGGGATTGTGGATTTCTGGTCGGAAGAATTGGGTCTTTTTCTCTCCGTGGGGATAAAAAAATGGGATTGGGATGGTGTTTTGCTTAAAGTTGGAAGGCTGACTGGGAGAGCTCCGGGGTTGTGGTGCTGGGATGGGGAAGAGGCAAAGATAAAGACAGTTTGTTTTGCTCTGCAGCGATAACAGTTGATAGGGATTGAGGCTCTGGCCAGGAGCTTCATCTTCAAAGGGGTGATGAGAGGATGGTGCTGGGGGTGACACCTGAGCCAGAGGTGGCCTTGAGCAGGGAAGGGACAGCCTTGGGATGGTCCTCCCACAGCCTGTCCCAGGAGGATGTTTGTCCAACGTGGATTGTTCTGCCACTTGAAAAGCTCACACGGACCCCTGATGTGTTCCATGGACTTGCAAACAGGATTTGGGACAGAAAAGTCTTGAGGACAACTTGATTTTTTCACCCCTGGACTGCTTACAAACCACCTGTGAGGCAGCTGCCAGCGGTGGTGTGTTTTTATTGTCTCCTTTCCCTCCCCTTTCTCCCTGCGTTTCTCTGGCATCTGATGCTCCCTGGAGCCACTGGCTGGGACGGAAGGATGGAGTAAGATTGGCTTAAACAGTGAGCAGGGAGGTGGGGACACACTTTTATGTCACCTAGCAAAGCAGGAGGGGTTGTGTCTTGCACTTCTGGGGGTTGCACAGAACCTAAGGCCGTTGTGCAAGCACTTTGGGTTTAAATTTAGCTTTGAAATTTAATGTTTTGTGTCTTGCCCGCTGTACCCTTGCACTGTGTCTGGCTGGCTGAGGTGACAGAGCCCAAGCCTTTTCTCTCTGGATTGATTTCCAGCAGGCTCAGAGGAGAATGGATTGTTTGTAAGGCTGAGGACAAGCATCCTGCTGGCACCTTGGGTTGTTTTTCCTTTTTTGTTTTGATCTAACAGACAATTGGAGAAGGAAAAGCCTCTTGCACCACATGATCTCGCTGCCTTGGCTCAATTAAGAGAAATCCCAGAGTTTGTCTAACCTACTTCCAAAGGCTCAAAGGGATCTTCAGCCCTTTTTTTCTTCCTCTTGATGATCAGTTTGAGCTTCATTTCAGTGTGATTTGTTTTGCTTTCTTTAACATTTCCATCCCTCAATACCTGCCCTGCCACCACATCAGCTCATCCTCAGCTGAGCTCTCCATATTCAGCTTTTACCTTTCCCTCAGGGGATGGTTTATGAAGGGTTTTATCAGGTTTGTTGTACTTTTCTCAGTCTCTTGGAATGGGGTGCCCAGCCTGAGCTGAGAGCTGCAGAACAAATCCCATTTTGGGGCTGGCAGGGATCACTCCAGACTGCAGCTGCAAAAATCCTGCAGTTGGTTTTTAGTTTTGAATAAAACAATGTGAAAATCTGGCAATTCGTTTCTGTAATGAAGTCTGGATAGTGTCAAACTGCAGCTTTTTAGTGGTTTCCCCCCCCATGGTGATGCCAGGCTGGCTTTTCCTGCTCCCCTCGGATGGATCCCTTGGGAATTGTGTTCCTGGATCCAGTGCTTCCTCCTTCCATCTCCCCTGGCGATGCTGACATTGCATCTGATTTTGGATGTCGTCCCTCTTCCCCTTGGTTTTCTCCCACTTCCCCCAGATTTTTGTGAAATCTGATAGTCCGAATCTCTGTCATGAGGAAACCTCAATTACTATTATTATTTTTCATTTTCTCATGGTTCTTAGCCAGTTTGAGCAGAGGAAATGCTGGTTTTATGAAGAGATTTCTAAATTTACCTATCAGGGTTTCACAGGCAAGTGAGGCTTAAATTGCCTCCAACTGTGTTGCTGCTGCTGCACCTTCCAGAGGCTTTAACTGCTGTTTAACTTCATAGAATATCCAGGTTTGGAAGGATCATCAGGTCCAGCTCCTGGAATTTTGTTTCTGCTGTGGAAGGGGGCTGGGATGGCAGTGGGGGATGCTCTGGGTCTGCAGTAGGTGCCTGTGGACACCCCTGTGGGCTTTGGAACAGCAACAAATCTGAAATATTCTGCTTGCTTTGACCAAGGGCCCAGTTTTTTCCCCCCAAAGAAAATCATGGCAGGGAATTTGTGGGTTTTGGAGGATTGGGTGGGAGCCCTTTCCTCGCCTCCTCCCTCTCCTCCTCCCTCTCCTCCCTCTTCAAAGGGCTTTTACCACCATCAATAAATAACAGGTCTGTGTGCTCCAGGAGCTCCAAGACAGGAGTTTTTCTTTCTCTCTCAGAGAGGAAAACGCTTCCAAGCCAACATATTTTGTGTAATTTTGGGTGAGGTGCTGGCTGGTTTGCAAATTCCATTTTCAGCTTGCTTGATTCACTTATAAATATCCCAAAAGCCTCTGAGGAAGAGACGATTCCTGTGCTCCCGGGTTTTTTTTGCTGCTCCTGCTCGGGTTTGGCATTAAGCTCCTGGGAGGCCTCCTGGGAATGGTGGGAAGGGCTGGGAGCAGATCAGAGCCCGGGCAGAGCTCTCTGGTGCTGTTTTTGTGGCTGGAATCAGATGGATGGATGGCTTATCCTGGCCTGTGAATGCTCAAAGGCTGGGTTTGTCTGTGTGGGCTGGGAGGAGGGTGCTGCTGGTAATTTTATCCCAGCTACCAGTTTATTAAATCAACCTTTTTATTCTGCCCTGCTCCCTCAGGTTGAGAGTGCAGTGAGTGAGGAGTGGGTTTTTGGGAGAGGGACTTTGGACAAGGGTCTGGAGGGACAGGACACAGGGAATGGCTTCCCAGTGCCAGAGGGCAGGGATGGATGGG
>NW_008239539.1:1399887-1400283 GCF_000691975.1 Corvus brachyrhynchos
GTTTAAGGTCTCTTCCAACTCAAAGCAGTCTGGGATTCTATGATTTATTTTGATCAAGGTTAGTTGTGTTCCTCTGGAATTTGAGTTCATTTCTGCAAATAAAGAAACATTCTTTACCCAGAAGAAGGAAAAAGCATCACCTGTCCCACCTTTGCGGAGTTGGCACAGGCTGTGGGTAAGGGAACAAAGCCAGGGTGTCCGGGGAATGGGGTGTGGGTGCAGCACCAGTGAAGAGCCCAGTTTGTACTGGGTGGGCACTGCCCCGGGCTGGGACAGGAGCCCCAGTGGCAGAAAAGGGCCCATCTGACGGTTTTCAGTGTTGGGTGGAAAGAACCTTAAAGCCCATCCCATTCCACCCCTGCCATGGCAGGGACACCTTCCCCTATCCCCGGCTGC